>NC_054473.1:85886853-86192688 GCF_017639515.1 Carcharodon carcharias
TTCTATCTCTTTCTGAATGCTGGTATAGACTGCTTCATTAAGGATCTGAGCACTGCAATCATCTATATTTTATCCCAGACTATGGAACAGCAAGCCAACTGTGGCCCTCTCCCATATTTCCCCATCAAAGTATAACTGATATCCTCTGAATTCCAGCGGAAAACCCAATAAAACCTATGGACTTACACTTTGACCATGGCTCAGGCACATCTTTGAAATTGGAGTCAGAATGTTAATAGCCTGTCATGGGAGATACAGGAACTGAAAGCAGGTTACATGGCCCAATAAAACTGGATTTCTGCCACCGTACACACACACCGGTCCCCATCAGTTCCCAGGGCCCCCTGAGTCTGAAGCTAATGACCAAGCAGTAAAGCAACTAAGACAGAGCATCAACCATTCCTGTAGACTAGGTACTCAGAAACCCTGATGACATGCAGAGTCTGTGAGCTCCTTGCTTCAAGAGGCTTTGATGCTATAGAATATATTAAAAACATGATTGCAGACAGCTGTCAGCAGGTGTGACTTGGTGTTAATGGGCCGACCGGTTAACAAGTGACGTCACATAATAAAATTGCAGCTGTGACTTCAGATTGTCCAGTCAAGACTTCACATTCTCCTAAGGCCTTGAGAAATGTAAATCTAAAAATGTAAGAGTTTGGGATCTTTCTGCTGGAGATAAATGTCTGCATCGCCTATGTGTTTACGTGATGTCGCCTTTCTCCACTAGAAGCTGGTCTTTCAGAAAGCGCACTGGGTCAGGAGATGGCGAGAATGTGCTACACGAGAGGGAGCTATTAATAAATGACAACAGTCACCATAGCAACAAAGCAACTTTTACAAAACACCACTGCTGATTATTAAATCAAATGAAATTTTCATTTAAAAATGAAATGAGTTTAGATGTGCTATTTTTATGTCACAGTCTGGGCCCTATTTTCTTACTATGTCATTCAAACTGGGGTGAAGTTTAGGGATCATGTAGCCTCCCATAAAAGTGAGTATTTGGGAATCTTTTTTCATTCTTTGTTCTTTCATGGGATGTGGGCATTGCTGGCAAGGCCAGCATTTGTTGCCCATCCCTAATTGCCCTTGAACTAAGTGGCTTGGTCAACCATTTCAGAGGGCAGTTATAAATCAACCATGTTGCTGTGGGTCTGGAGTCACATGTAGGCCAGACTGTGTAAGGACAGCAGATTTCCTTCCCTAAAGGACATTAGTGAACGAGATGAGTTTATATGACAATTGATGGTAATTTCATGGTCACCGTTACTGAGGCTAGTTTTAGATTCTAGATTTATTAATTGAATTTAAATCCCACCAGCTACTGTGGTGGGATTTGAACACATGCCCCCAGAGCATCAGCCTGGGCCTCTGATTTATTCATCCAATGACATTACCACTATGCCACCATCCCCCCCTAAAAGACATTTTCAAAGACATTTTGGGACATGGTACGAGAGTAATTTGAGGCTCAACATGTGATAGGAGTTGAATGTTTGGCAAGGAGCAGGTGGAGCTATGATTCCCAATGCCTCCATCGTTGGGGTTTTCTTCACTTCACGCCTGGGTCTGGTGAAGACTAACTGATAGAAATTGATGATTCTTACCTATTAACAACATTATTATCCTTGTATCACAGAACTACCAGGGGGGTAGAAGCTGAATTATATGGACCTTGTTCTAAGTTCCTATGTGTCCCCAGTGATTTGGCTAATTCACATACTTTGTAAATGCAGATAATACACTTAACTACCTGTAATGTTGCTCTGTAGAGGATGTGTATATCATCTAGTAACTCATTGGGTTAGTGTGAGGCATGACCTCCCACCTCAAACTGTCCCACCCTCACACAATACCATTGGTCTTCCAATATGTCCATCCTCATGGATCCACACCAATTAGGAAACAAAAAGATTCTCCATTATCTGATTTGGTGATTCTTGATTTTTTCAGCCTGCTTTCCCATCTCTTTATATCCCCGTGCCTTTCATCAGGGTTTCTTACAGCATTTGGCAGATTCGCCTTTAAGGAGTTGCCATCCTTATCTAGTCTGGCCTGTAAGAGTTTCCAGTCCCACACCAATGTGCTTAGCTCTTATGTTCCCTCTGAAATGGCTTAGCAAGCAACTCAGTTGTATCAAAACTGCTATCTCCTCAGGGCATCCAGAGATGTGCAATACACGTCAGCTTCACCAATGATGCCCACATTTCGAGTATCCATTTTAAACAATTCCAGGAAGCTTTAGGACAATCAAAGAGAGTTGGTAATTGACAGGCCAATATGTTTCAAATCCTAAGCTTGGCACCCCACTTATCTTCACCGCTTCCTTCTTCATTCATGTCTGCAGTCCCCTTGCACCTCCTCGGTCCACATTTACCACCTTCTTTCACCCCTACGTCAACAATGCCACTCTCCTACCTCCATCAGTACATATGGAAGTTGATGTCCAATCTGTAGCCCAGCATCAAAGTCAGCAATGAACCAGATAGGATTACAGAACAGAAGGAGGGCATTCGGCCCATTGTGCCTGTGCTGGCTCTGCACATGAGCAATCCAAAACTATTCCCACGGTGTTGCAGTCTCCACTATATCCAACTCTCTTTCATACATTTAACCTACTCTCCCTTTGAAAGATCCAATTTTCTCTTGCCTTGACCACTTTCTGTGCCAAGATGTTTCATGCTCCAAAATTTCTGCTACAAAATTTCTCCAAACCTCTCTTTTACTCTCTTCTGGGCAATTTTAAATTCACTATAAGAACATAGGAACATAGGAACAGGAGGAGGCCATTTAGTCCCTCAAGCATGTTTCAGCATTCAATGAAGTCATGGCTGATCTGCAACCTAACTCCATATACTGCCTTTGCCCCATAAACCTTAATACCTTTGGTTAACAAAAATCTATTAATCTCAGTTTTATAAGTAAGAATTAATCTAACATCAAATTACCGTTGCAGAGGAGAATTTGAAACTTCTCCCCCCTTTGTGTGTAGCAGTGTTTCCTAATCTCACTCCTGAAAGCTCTGGCTCTCAGTTTTAAATTCCTGCTCCTAGACTCCTCAATCAGTCGAAATAGTTTTTCTCTATCTACCCTATCTGTATCCCTTAGTATCTTGAAAACTTCAATCAAATCACCTCATAATCTATTAAATTCTAAGAAATGTAACTGTAGTTTGTCTAATCTCTTCTCAGACATTAATTCTTGGAGTCCAGGTACAATTCTGGTAAATCTACACTGCGCTCCCTCCAAGGCCAATATATCCTTTCTCAGGTGTGGTGCCCAGGTGCAGTCTAACCAGGGCCTTGTATATATAAAGCTTGACTCCTCTCCCCTTGTATTCTCGTCCTCTTGATATCAAGCCAGGATTTCATTAGCATTCTTGATTGTTGTCTGTATCTGTTTGTGACATTTTAATGATCTGTGTATCTGGAACCTCCCTCGCCCCAATCACAAGTCTCCTTAAACCTCCACTGTTTCTGGCTTTTTACCATTTAGAAAGAATCCTGTTCAATCCATTTTAGGTCCAAAGTGGATGTCCTCACCTTTGCCTACACTGAAATCCATTTGCCACAGTTTTGACCATTCACTCACTCTCTCAATATCTCTTTGTAACATTATGCTTGTAACACTGCTCACACTGCCGCCTATCTTTGCATCATCAGCAAATTGGGATATGTGGTTTTCTATTCATCATCTAAGTTGTGAATGAATACAATGAATAATTCAGGCTCCAACACAGATCCCTGTGGGACACCACTGGTCACATCCTGTCAAATAGAGTATCTGGCCATTATCCCTACTCTCTGTCTCCTGTTACTCAGCCAATTTCCTAACCAGGTCAATAATTTGCCTTCAATTCCTTGGGCTTCAAATGTAGCCAACAGTCTCTAATGAGAGACTTTGTCAAGTGCCTTATGGGCAATGTTTGATAAATACATCAAAAGCAATAGGATAACTTAGGAGAGAGTAGGGCCAACTAGAGACCACAAAGTAACTTGTGGGTGGAGGTGGAAGAAATGGGCATGGTTCCTAATGAATGCTTTGTGCTTGTCTTCACAAAAGACAAGGGTGATGCAGACATTGTAGTTAAAGAGGAGGCATGTGAAACATTGGAGGGTATCAACAAAGGAAATATTGTTGCAGTTCTGGTTGTTAATGTCAAAATTATTTTTTGCTTGTGCTTTTAGTGTTCTGTCAATTCCATTAGAATTAGAAATGTACAGTACATCATGCAGAGTTTTCTGCCTTGGTAAAATGCTTCTGATAGCAAGAGATTTCTGTCTCCTGGGAAATCTTTGAAAGTGGATAAGTTGGCAGACCAAGATAAGCCATAACTCAGGATGCGAAGAGAAGTAAGGAAGGAAATAGCAGAGGCCTTGATCATCACTTTCTAAGCCTTTCTGGCTACTGGTATGGTGCTGAAGGACGGCTAACATTGCACCCTTGTTTAAAAAGGGAGGATATGTTCGACAATGGGCCCAGCCTCAGCAAATTGCTGGGAGATGGTGTAAATAACCATTTAGAAAGGCACAGATTAATCAAGACACTCAGCATAAATATGGATTTTTTTTTATTCATGTGAAGTGGGCATCACTGATTTTATTGCCCATCCTCAGAGGGCATTTAAGACATTGCTGTGGGAGTCACATAGACCTGTGGGACCTCCCCTAAAGGACATTAGTGAACCAGGTGGATTTTTACAACAATCAGCAATGGTTTCATCATTAGACTTTTACTGAATTCAAGTTTCACTATGTACTATGGTAGGATTCAAACCTAGATCCCTGGACCATAACTGGGTCTCTGGAATACTAGTCAGTGACAATACCAGTATGCCACCGCTTCCCAGGTGGCGGTAAAGGGGTAAGAAGGGTAGATGAAGGTACCGTGTTTGATGTTGTTTACTTGGATTTTAGCAACGCTTTTGACAAGGTCATACGTGGCAGTCTGGTCATAAAAGTAAGGGCCCCATGGGATCTAAGGGAAAGAGGTAAATTGGATTCAAAATTGGCCCAGTGACAGGAAGCAGAGGGTTATGGTTGGCAGGTATCTTGGTGACTTAGAGGCTGTTCCCCATGGAGTTCCACAGGGCTCCGTACTGGCTACTTTGATGTTCGTGGTACTTATCAATGATTTACTCCTAAATGTAGGGAGCATGATTAAAAAGTTTGCGGGTGATATGAAGTTTGGCCGTGTGACTGATAGTGAGGAAGAAAGCTGCAGACTGCAGGAAGATATCAATGGACTGGTCAGGTGGGCAGAACAGTGTTAAATGGAATTCAACCTGTAGAAGTATGAGATCATACATTTGGGAAGGGCAAACAAAACAAGAAATACACAATAAATGGCAGAATATTGAGAAGCATAGAGGGACAGAGGGGCCTTGGCGTGCATGTTCTTAGATTCCTGAATACAACAGGACAGGTAGATAAGAAATTTAAGAAGACATTGGGGATAGTTTCCTTTGTTGCTAAGGCATAGAATATAAGAGCAGGAAGATAAGTTAGAATTACAGTATACAAAACACTAATTAGGACACAGCTAGAGTATTGCATATAGCTCTGTCCACTGCTTAACAGGAATGGTGTGATCACATTAAAAGGGGGTATAAAGGAGATGTTGCCAGGATGACAGAATTTTAGCTACGAGGAAAGATTGAATAGGCTGTGGTTGTTTCTTGACTGGAGACCCGGGCTTGATTTTAACCCAAATTGCCTGGAGAGAACTGGATAATGATATCAATGGGAACTGGGAGATGAGGAGGGAAAGTCACTGTGGGACGCCCATTCAGCAGAAACAGACTTGAAGACAGGAGAAGTCCTTCAGATTTGTCTAAAACTTTGAGCACCCAAGAGTAGCAGCAGAGATCCCATGGGCCCTGAAGAAAAGATGTGGTCTCTTACCCCAGACTCCCCCACACAGCCCCTCCCTTCCTCCCTCCCACAAGATTCTCCCTCTATTTATCTGGAAGCTCTTGCTCTTGCTAACCTGGCCTTTACCTGTGCCATGTTCAAGCCCACTCATCCTGGACAAGAAATTAACAGATCAAATTGGTGTGCAACTCGTAGGTGGGAGGTCAATTTGCTGGAGTTGGATCCTGCTGGAAACTGGAACCGGGTTAGAATCCATTCCAAATCCAGGAGAGTTTTACATTTTAAAGGTGGAGCCGTCCAACAGTGCTGCCCTTTCCCTCCTTTGTTTGCCCTGCTGCAATGAATTGCAGTTTCGTGGCCAACTTAATGGAAATTGATTTTACAAATGATTTATGAACAATGCTTAAAAATCGTGTCTGGGGAGGAAACAAATCCATTTGGGCACCTGGCAGATTGGTTTCAGAATTAGTAATTTCAAACAGTCACTCTCTTATTCAGGTAATAAAGCCAGCCGGGTATGGAGCCTTACGGAGCAGAGGGACCCTGCTCATCCCACTCGGTGCTGAGTTAGCATTTCTCAGCCAGATTGTGGCTGCCTAGGCAACCTTCACCTTACTAAGTTAGGATGGCAAATGCGAGCAAAGTTCCCATCTCAATCTGCCATCGCAGTCACAGGGCCGGCCGACAACATGCCTTTCACAGAAAATACGACTTATTCCAATCTTTCTGAAGACTTGTATCTAGGCTGTCCTTACAGATGAGAGGGAGTCAGGACTTAAGAAGCCAAGAGATCTTGCGGTTAGGGCCTTGCCTAATGTTAAGTGCAACCTTTGGGCCTTATAGTTGCTAACAACCCTTCAATACACGGCACAAACTGGTCACTGTGTTAATGTGGCACTGGTAAATTTCCCAATTTCAGTCCAGACAAGGTCAAGAGAGGAACGGGGTCAGGGCGTGATTTGACCTTTGATGTTTGCTTTGCTGCTAATGGAACGTCTTCAGCCATTTAATAACTACCAAGTGATTAAACTAGTTCATAACTATTAATAATCAATTCTCTCAAGTGATTAAGACATGTAGTAACTATTACTAAATTTTCCAAATGGTTGGGACAGTTAATAGCTGTTAATGACTAATGCCACCTTTATCCAACAGATTTTAGGAGCCCTCAGTAGACTCCGAAATGGTTGGACAGCTCACTCAAAAACTAAACTGTTTGCTTTAAAACCAGATGGGTGACAGATCTAATCAATGGTGCATTAATACAGGTAAACTCAAATAGAAGGAGGGATCCCATCCATTGTATAATTGGGCAAAACCACCACACTGCATCTAACACACCAGGCAAGACTCTCATCTACTGACGTTCCCCTGAGCCAGTTAGATAGCAGAGATTGTCCACCCTAGTGTGGCATTTTCATGCCAATTTCTTTCTTTTTCTCCCACCCTCCTTACCTCACCTTCTCTGTTCCTTTGGCTGTCTTTCTCTCTCTCTCTTTCTTTGTCCCTCTATCTACTCTCTCCCTCTCTCTGTCTCTCTGTTTCTGTCTTTCTCTGTGTCACTCTCTCTGCCTCTCTCTTTCTCTCTCTCTCAGCCTCCCTGTCTACTCTCTCTCTCGCTGTGTTCCTCTCTGTCTCTCTGTTTTTGTCTCCCTGTCTGTCTGTCTGTCCCTTTGTTTCCATCCCTGTCTCTGTCTCTATCTCTGTTTCTCTCTCTCTATGTGTCTCTCTGTATCCCTCATTCTCTCTCTCCTCCTCTGTCTCTCTCTATCTCTCTCCCTCTCTCTTTCTCTCTCTTTCAGTCACTCTTTCTGTCTCTGTCCCTTTGTTTCTGTCTCTCTCTCTGTCTCTCAGCCTCTCTGTCTACTCTCTCAAACTCAGTACATTCCTCTCTGTGTCTCTGTTTTTGTCTCTCACTCTCTGTCTTTCTCTGGCTGTCACTCTCTTTCTCTGTCTCTCTCTCTCTCTGTCCCTCTGTTTCTGACTCTCTCTCTCTCTCTTTCTCTCTGTCAGTCATTCTCTGTCTCTGCCCCCGTCCCTTTATTTCTGTCTCTCTCTGTCTCTCTTTCTCTCTCTCTCTCAGCCTCTCTATATAATCGCTCTATCTCACTGTGTTCCACTCTGTGTCTCTGTTTTTGTCACTCTCTATCTGTCTTTGCCTGCTACTTTTTACGTCTGTCTCTTTCCCTCTCTCTGTCACTCTGTTTCCATCTCTCTCGCTCTCTCTTTCTCCCTCTTCTCTCTCTCTCTCCCTCTCTCTCTCTCTGTCTCTCTTTCTTTCTCTCTTTCTCTCTCCCTCTCTTATGCACTCTCTCTCTATCTCTCTCAGATGCTAACTCATTGCTGGGCTATAGTTCCATTGTTATTCTCAGGCAGCTCATCTCAATGACCATTCTCCCTGAATGATTACAGGCTAAACCACGATGAGATATCCTAGTCTGACCCATCCCTGTCTTTACTCACCATTCAAACAGATAAGTCCTTCCTTATAGTCTCCCTTCAGCTTATCAAACCTATCAGGCTTGGAATCTTCAAGAATTAATCTCCCCAAAATTGCTGTGAGTATACCAGGAGATATCAGATTTTCATAGTTACATACATTCCTGGAAACTATCTCACCTCAACTGTCGTTTGAAATGTCAAGTCAATGCATACTTCATATCCTCGGCTGTCCCTATCTCTGTAACCTCCTCCAGCTCAACAACCCTTCACCAAATCTGGATTTTTACACATCTCCAAGTTCCTGTGCCTCAGCTTTGGTGACTGGATCATTAGCCTAATGGACCAAAGGCTCCAGGAATTTCCTCCCAGAGCCTCTTTGCTTCTCTCTCTGTCCTACTTTAAGGGTCTCCTTAACAATTATCAGATATTTGGTCACCTGTCTATTTCTCTCTTTCCTGGGCCTGATGTCAATTTTTGGTCCAATTATGTTCCTGTGAAGGGTCTTGGGATGTTAAATGTGCTGTACAAATGTGATTATTACTGTTGCCTTCTCTCAGCTGCCTATCTGGGGAACTGATGTTGCCACGTAGGGCACAGCTATATCATCCGTACAGTTTCACTTGATGTTTCTCTGGCTCATGAGTGGAAGAGATCACACTGTAGCAAAGATCTAGGATGCGGCGTGATCAGTGAAGGTGATGGAGCGTTTTCAAATGATGTGTTCCCTGATTTGTATCTACGACAAGCAGAATTTCACTGAAGACATGTATTGCTCCCTGAACTGACTTAGCGATGAAATGATTTAAATCAGGGCCTGGTTCTCTCTCCTGTTCCTGTGATGGAGTTTAGTTAAAACAAAGGCAGTAAGTTGCTCCCTGATCTGTCATAGTGATGGAGTGATTTATAATAGGGCCTGACAGCTCTCCAATACGACTGACAATGCGCTCAAACTAGCCAACACGG
The DNA here is from genome assembly GCF_017639515.1 of Carcharodon carcharias. Taxonomy (NCBI): domain Eukaryota; kingdom Metazoa; phylum Chordata; class Chondrichthyes; order Lamniformes; family Lamnidae; genus Carcharodon; species Carcharodon carcharias. The sequence goes on from NC_054473.1 coordinate 85,896,135, forward strand.
ACTTGGCTGTACTGAATCCAGGAGGAAGAGGTGGAGCTCCCAGGAGCCTCTCAAACAATATTCCACCAAACAGTAGAGCCAGATTTTGTAAATACTGGAAATATCAAATGCATCACAAGCATTTTCCAAGGTTCCGATTCTGAAATCCTTCTCGCAACATTGCCATTCTTGTTAGTCATTTGTTTGGCTTAATAACATTCAAATAGAATTGCAAACAAGTAAAAATTGCTAGGCCTTACAGAATATGATGCCATCTGCAAAAAGGCCCTCAGCACCAGAACAGTGATGAAGAGCATTGAAGAGAATGTGGCTACAATATGTTCCTGCAATAGGCCTTCTGAATAGAGAAACCAATTATTTACAGTTAACCAATGCCTTTGATCTCTGAGGAAGCTGCGTTTCCAACTCAATGTATAAGAGGACCTAATCCCTAAGCACTCGGTGCCATATTAGTCGTAAGAATGTGGAATCATTGGTTACTCCTGCTGCACATCAAGGAAATCACTTTTACTGAATTGAGCATTAGAGGGGTCAGCCATGGCTAACTGATATCAGTGTTGCCTCTTTTGGGTTCAAGTCCCAGTACAGAGACTGCAACACAAGATCTAGGCTGATTCTTCACTACAATACTGAGGGAGTGCTACACTGTTGGAGGTGCCATTTTTCAGATGAGATGATATACCTAAGACCATTCTGCTCTCTCAACAGTCATAAAAGACCCATGGAACTATTTTGAGGAAAGAGTACTCGCCACAGTCCCATCTAATCCCTTAGCCAAACTTACTAAAACAGATTACAGCAAAGCTCTGACGAAGAGTCATACGGACTCAAGACATTAACTCTGTTTCTTGCTCCACAGATGCTGCCAGACCAGCTGATTTTTCCAACATTTTCTGTTTTACTTCAGGTTTCCAGCATCCGCAGTATTTTGCTTTTATCTTACAGTAAAGTGCCGCCATTCACAAGGGTTACATTGAAGGGCAAAATCGTGAACATACTTTATAATGGGCGTGAATTAGAGAGGCTCCAGCCATCCCAAAATGTGACATTTTTAAAAGAAAAGAGGCAATAAAAACTAAGTTTCTGGGTTAATTCAAGACAATTTTACAGCAGAGATTGTCTTATAACACATGAAAACAAAAACAATGTAAAATTTGTCAATTACAGTATAGTGCAAATTACAAATTACATTACAGTACTGCACTTTACTTGAGGTAGACGGAGTGGGTGAAGTGCTGATGTAGGTGTTGATGTGGATTAAAAGAACAATGTTATTATTGACTGCTACACCTTTTGTTTTTCAATTATGTAAAGTTCTTGGTAAGGAGCAACTGCTGCATCAACCGCTCTACAAAGGGTGATGTTTCATTCTATGTTTGTATCATGGTCTGCCGCCTGTTTTTTTGAAATCTTCAGCTGATCTCACGAGATCTGTCATCACCTTGGTTGTGAATTGAGCCTTTTTAAGGCTCTTCTTCCTGCTCCTGTTTAGTTTCACTTGATTTCACCAGTTCAACCAATTCTTCCACAGTGAGTTCCTCTTGATGAGATTGAAGCAACTCATCCACTTCAGCTGTGTCTTCAAATCCATCCCCTCCAACTTGTTCTGCCTGGTTAACAACCCTGGCTACTTCAGCTTCCACACTGGGAACCCTGTGAAATTATTCACAGCCTCAGGCCAAACATTTTTCCAGCAGGCATTTATAGTTGAAGCTCTAACTTCATCCTATGATTCCTTAATTATGCCTATTGCAATGAGGATGCTGAATTCTTTCCAGAAAGCATAGATTGTGGTCAAAGGGCCTGCTTCCAGAAGATGAAGGATGCAGCTGATGCTTTGTCGGGTGTAGTAAGCCTTGAATGAGGAAATGACTCCCTGGTCCATTAATTTGATAAGTGAGGTCACATTTGGGGGCAAAATCAAAATGTCAACATCTGGATTGTTCTCGGCGAGAGAGTTTGTGGATGCCCAGGTCCATTATTAAGGATTAGTAGGACTTTGAAAGACAGGTTCTTTTCCCCCTGATAAGTCCTGACCTCTGGCAGAAAGCAATTGGCAAACCAGTCTTCAAATATGGCTTCTGTAACCCAAGCAATGCTGTTAGCCTTCCAAAGGACTGGCCAATGAGATTTATTTTTCCTTTTAAAAGCTCGAGGGTTTTCTGACCTATAAACCAGCATTGGTTTACATTTAAAGCCAACCAGCTATATTGGCACAAAGCAGAACTGTCAACTTCACTGCTTTACACCCAGGAGCTGTCTTTTTTTCTTTTGAAATATAGGTCCTATTGGGCATCTCCTTCCAGAGCAGGCCAGTTTTGTCTGCACTGAAGACCTGCTCTGCCTGGTAGCCTCTCTCCTCAACATATCCCTGCAACACCTTGGGGAACTCTCCTGCAGCCGCATAGTCAGCAAAAGCAGTCTCCCACCACCCCCACATCCCCTGTTATTCAGCCAAAATACTTCTTAAAGCAATTGAACCATCCTGTGCTGGCTGAGAATTCTTCAGAAGGCAAAGGACAGGCACCTTCTGCACCACCTTCATCATCACCGGTGACACCAGCTCCACCCTCTTTACTAATCTTTACACGCTGATACAATTTCAAGTGATGTATTTCGAATGGTTGGACCATTAACTGGGGTCCTCCTTTGATGCTGATGCTCTATCCACACTTTGAATAACTTCTCCATTTCCTCTAAGTGTGGATCTCTCCTGCTCACAAAAGTTAACCTGCCAGAAACACTAACACTTTTCCTTCAGACTGCCTAATGTACCTGATTATTGTAGATTCATTGACAGAGTATTCCGTGGCCAACATAGTAGCACTTGCACCATTTATCAGTCTCTCTAAGATTATGACTTTTTGTTTGGGGGTCATCACTTTCCTGGGGTGTTTTTGGCTTGGCTCTGACTCATTCATTTTTAGTAAAGTGCTGTACTGTGCCAGTACTGCAAAATAGTCAAGAGTTACTGTATCCTGTAAATCACAGTAACCCACATGCAGTTAGAGATGGCACATTCACAGTGAGCATTTTGTATAGGGGAAATACACCATGGAAATCTTGTTTTTTATGGCTTCTAATTTCTGGGTGGAATCGTCCCAGATTTGGTCTAAGTGCGGTGGCGGGCGGGTAAAACACTTTTTTGCCTGCCAGCTGCAATGGCATCTTCTCATGTCGTATTGTCCCAAACCCGCTGTATTAATTATGCATTCCCGGAAAACACGCTGTTTCCATGGCGGATGGACTGTCATTCACCCGCCACACTGTCACCTCGCCGCTTCATCACGCTGGGCGCCACATTTAAAGTTCAGCCATGTGCACACCTCTCAGTGCTTCCAGCCCAGGACTGCTGCAAATAAGATATGGTCCCGAAAAGCAAAAAGACTGCAGCCCTCAGGTTAAGTGATGTGTCCCTTGAGTGCCTTTGGATGCTATGGAAGCCTGGCATGATGTCCTGTGCCCCCGCTCTGGCCGTAGTAGGGGCAGTTACATTACCATTCTGGCTTGTTAGGCGATGGCAGTGGTGATCAGTGCCAATGCTGCATAGAAGAGGTTGGCCATCCAATGCAGATACAGGATGAATGATCTCATCCATGCTGCTAGGGTATGACAGCCATCTAATCACTCTAAACTCACACACTCAAGCCCATCACACATTCACTGGCATCTCACTCACTGCCAGCACAAGGAACATCACCATTCATTCTCTCACATACATACACTCACATCTCTATCTGGCCTCATCTGCTCTGGAGACTGCCTCTTCAGCCCTCACCATCTTGAGGCCACTTGCACAGATCAACATGTGCCCCCACACAGACCCTGGGACACCCCCCTTCCCCAGTACAGCCTTCACCCTGCAGCCTCTTCCCTTGCCTGAGGCCACTTCTCCCCCTTCCCCAAGTAAGCCCAAGCCCTGCAGCCGTAGGAAGCCACCCCCACTTTATGGTTGGTCTGGTAGGTAGAGACCTGCCTATGAAACCCCTAAGATGCTGTGGTGCTGCCTGTGAAGCCTGGCACTGATGACTGTGAGTGCTGCCCGAAGCAAGATAGGCAAACAAACCTCAAAGTCACAAGTGAAGTGCAATTTGCCAGGTGCACGTCACTCATGTGGTTGGGCGATCCAGCGTGGGGACATGAGTCCGCCGGGCTAGCCTTAGTATGATATACAGGTGTATTACAGTGAGGTTCCCAACATCCGATGGCAGGTAATATGGCCCGCCATCAACAGGCTGAGCGGACGATCGCAAACTGGTTTCACAACACCGTCCACTCACACCACCAAGTACGCCCAACGCCAGCAGACACAGACGATTTCGCCATCTATCTTTTATTTATTTCCGGAGCAGCATATCTTTAGGTAAGCTGTTTTAGATGTTAAATCATGGAAGGACGAAGATTTGGGGCCACAAACCCCGATGGGGTGTACAAACACTTTCAAGCGGGTAAACCAATTCATGATAGAGGGAGCTCACAAATAGCAGGAGATGACTGTATCGGGTTATTATGTTATTGGTGTGTATGGGAGGTTGCTGGCTGCTGCATTCCCGATATCACACCAGTGACTACGTTCACTTTGCTGTAAGGTGCCTCAAGATATCCTGAGGTTATGAAAGGCACTATATAAATTCAATTCTTTTGCTCTTTCAAAGGATGCAACATGACTGGTTCTGAAGTCAAATTGATGATCAGACAGCAGTTTTCTGATCAATTCATTGTAGATTCTCATTCACTTTAGCACAATTGACAATCATTCATGGTCAGTAATTATCGTGTAGTCTGACTTCTGCTTGAAGAGGAGTATGATATTTGCAGTTTTTGACTCAGGATGGACTTTGGTTGATGAAGTCAGTTGATGTAGAAGAGCCTAGGTGTCAATAATTTGTCACACAGGGGTTTCAGAAGTTAATTAACTATGTAACCGGGGCCAGATGACTTTGTACAGTCAAGATGTTGAAGGAGGTGTTCAGGTGACTGGGTTGATGCAGATGATAGGAAACTTTGACAACCTGAAATGTTCCCACAGCCATAACCCTAACCCCCAGCAGGAGAACTGACTGTGAGGTGTCTGCGGGTAAAGTTCATGGTCATCGCTGTTTTCAAACAATCTCCAGTCCTCTGCAATCCAGCAGCTCTTGAATAGAGTTCTCAAATTCTCTCTTAAGAGATCACAGTTATTAACTGATCCCTGGCTGCCACAGGTCTTCCCTGTAAATGGCCATAAAACAGCTACTCACTCCATGACATTCTGCATGTTTCCCAGTCTCTCCTGCAGCACTACAATGACCCCTAAACTGGTTTACTCCAGGCTCAAGGCAGAAGGGTAGCATGGGGCTGATAGGTTACCATGATGATGGTTCTTTTTCTGGCCTTATATACTTGCTGCTCCACATTGTGAGGGGTTCTTCATCCAATGTTCATCTCTCAACCTCATTATGGACCTGGTCCAGGATGCTAATACCTGACTTGATGCTTGGAGAAGGCATGGGTTTGATGCAAAATGTGGTTTGAGGCATTAGCTTTCTACAGTAGAGGATATATGAAGACATCAATTATTTCAAGATGTAGTGTTCAATGGCTTAATTGTTCTGTTGTTGATTATGAGAGTCTGGTAACTGATCTAAGCTTACTGTGCTTGATTGGTTGGTTAAGCCTTGGTATGGACTCAGAGCAAAGTAAACAGAAACCATAGAATCTGCTCGAGGCCACAGCCAGGATAAAGCAAGAGCACAGACATTTTGTGGTTGCAAAAATATTTTAAAACTCTTATAAATAAATCTGCTGAACACTTAGAAACTAGCATCATCTCAGCATTGCTCAGATATATAAAATATGCAATACTATTAGCCAATGTTTGTGTTCTCCAAGGAAGCTACATACCCAACCCAATGTACAAGAAGCCTCATTCCCTGAGGACAAAATGCTGTATTATTCTTAAGAATGTTGAACTGTTGGTTACTGCTGTCACTTATGCTGCACATCAAGTGAACCACTATTACAATTACAATGCTGCTCTATCAAAGACAAATAAGGCCAGGAGCCTTTCCTTCTGTGTCAGGCATCTGATCAACAACTGTAGTCCCAAGGGAGGAGGGAACCTGGGCATGGTAAAGATCTGGTCAGAAGGAGGGTGGCACCACTCCTTGAAACTCAGCGTTGCCAATTCCATCTCACTTGGGAGCAGAGTTAGGTTACTTTTCATAAGGGGTGAATTTATTCAGCAGATCCCCCACGAGTCTGTCTCTTCTCATGACAGTTGAGAGTAACTTTGGCTAACAAGTAGAATCTAGAGGACCTGAAACAATTCCCCATATTGTACCTATGGTGAGCAGAAAACCTCCCTACCAGGTCCCAGACCCTCTTTCCAAAACACATAGACTGGTCTTTGTAGGAGGTACAGTACGTGGCAGCAGAACTTGTATAAAGCAATGACAACATATTAAGAAAACATAGTGTAAAGGGACATTGTACATGGTGTGGGATCCAAGTTAAGTGCCTGTAAAATTGACCAAAGATTTGTTAGGGAAAATTGCCATTGTCACTCAATTGTTGAAGACAGGCAGAAAAAATAAATTAAAAATTACTGGCCTATTACTCCTACGTCTGTTGTTAGGAAGTTACTAAGGTCTGTTATTCGGGACAGAGTGAGTGAGCTCTTGAACAAATATGAACTGATCAGAGAATCACCAAAATAGCTGACACAGAAAATGTGTAAATGGGAGAGAAAGTTCTAAAAGGGCATCGAGAACAAGTGAGCGGGAAGAACTGTGGCAGATAGTGTTCGACATGGGGAAATATGAGGACCTCCATTTTGGACCTGATAAAAAGAGATCTGGGTATTTCCTAATGGTGAGAAGCTGAGAACTATGGACCATGTACAAAAATCACTAAAAGCTAGTGGTTCAAAAAAAGAATGAAAAAAGCTGATGGAATATTGGCCTTTATCTGAAGGGAGCTGGAGTAAAAAGGGTGTAAGTTGGCTTACAGTTATATAAAACTCTGGTTATTCAATATCTGGAGTACTATGTTCAGTTCTGGGCACTGCATTTCAATAAAAATTCATAGGTGTGGAGGTGCGCTAAAAGAGTTTAATTATGAGAGCTGTTTACATATACTAGGATTGTGTTCCCTTGAGTATAAAGGTTATGGGTGATCGAATTGAGATGTTTAAGATGATTAAAGGAGTTGATAGGATAGGTAGAGAGAAATTATTTCCTCTGGTGGCAAGGCTGGAGCAAGGCGACACATCCTTAAGATTTGAGCTGGGCTGTTTAAGGATGATATCTCTCCACCAAAAGCTGGGAGTCATTTGAAAATGTCAAAACTGAGATTTTTTTTAGGCAAGGGCATTAAGGGTTAGGGAACAAAGATGGATAGTTGGATTTAGAATACAGATCAGCCATGATCTAACTGAATGACAGAACAAGCTCCAGGAGGTGAATGGCCTTCTCCTGTTCCTATGCTACTATGAAATACACAGCAAGTAAGGAAGCCCAAAGAGGAAGAGTTCAACTATTGAATTGTGTGCTGGCAGTCAATAGTTGATACAGGCTTTTAAGCAATTATATCATAAAGTCATTATCCCTGGCTCATATCCAGGGAAAAAGCACTTAGTGAGTCGTAAGCAGATTATCACCAACTGCTATTTATGGGGGTCCTTTACTTAAAAGAAAAGCTGTAGGTAAGAGTTGGGGTGGAGGGTGTAAAAGTGGACCCAATATGTTTGGGGATCCAAATACTTTAGGACTAGCTTGTCAGAACGATGATCTCAAAAAGGAGGCCTGTCATTCTGACACATGGGTTGCTTCAAAGTAGAGTTTATCTTTGTCCTTAGTAGAAGTAGGAATGTGATGAGATTTGATTTGGAAGGAGTACAATAAGGAAAATATGTAGTTTCTTTAAAACGTCTGGGAATTTCTAATTGTTTTTAAGAATATTTGTGTAATAAACTTGGTGTACAGGACCAGTTTCTTGTTAGAAATAGATAACTTTATTTAGAGCTCTTGTAGAAGCTACATGCTTGAACCAGGTCCACGACTAGAAAACTCCACTCCTAAGATTACCCGAGCTTAAGGCTAACTTGTCTGTAGTCACGCAATCACCAAAGCAGTATGAAAGATTTTCCTTATAATCACTACATTCCTCCCCCTTTAATTTTGTTTTACATCTCTTATTTACAAAAATATCTTAATCCATGATATATACAATTATACTGTTATGACATGGCGCATGATCTGTGCCAGGTGGATCAAATCCACGAGGGAAACTTGATCACGCGGTCACAATGAGTTTGCAATTTGTATTTCATTTCAAGATGTGTGCCTTGAATTCAGTAGTAGTAACCCAGACTTAGAGATTCTTTACAAAACTAAATTAAACATTTATTAACAAAAGAAAAGATTTCAAGCACAGACATAGGTCTACAAATTCCTACTATAATAAGTCCTAAAACTCTAATTAATCTGGCTCTGTTAAGGCCACAGTAAAAACAAATAGATTTAAATAGACCCAGGCAAATCAACACAATACCCTAGACAACCACATTCAAAATGAATTTTCTCAGCTTCAGTTCCTGTGGACAGCATAAGAACATAAGGACATGTGAAACAGGAACAGGAGAAGGCCATTCGGCCCCTCAAGCCTGCTCCACCATTCAATAAGATCATGGCTGATCTGCTTGTGTTTCAATTTTCACATTCCCATCTACTGCCAATCGCCTTTGATTCCCTTGCCTAACAAGAATCTATCCACCTCTGCCTTAAAAATATCCAATGACCCCACCTCCACCATCTTCTGAAACAGAGAATTCCAAGGTCGCACAGCCCTCTGAGAGAAAAAATCCTCCTCATCTCTGTCCTTAAAAGGTAACCCTTAATTTTAAAACAGTGCCCCCTAGCTCTGGACTCACTCACAAGAGGAAACATCCCTTCAATGTCCACCTTGTCAAGACCATTCAGGATCTTGTATACTTCAATCAAATCACCCCTCACTCTTCTAAACCCCAGTGGAAACAAGCCCAGCCTGTCCAACCTTTCCTCATAAGACAGCCCACTCATTCCAGGTATCAATCTAGTAAATCTCCTCTGAACTGCATCCAATTATTTTCCATCCTTCCTTAAATAAGGAGACCAAAACTGCACACAGTATTGGAGGTGCAGTCTCACCAATGCCCTGTATAAATGAAGCATAACATGCTAACTTTTATGTTCAATCCTTCTCATAATAAAGGAAAGCATTCCATTAGCCTTCTTAATTACTTGCTGTACCTACATACTAACTTTTACTAGAATGCCTAGATCCTTCTGCACTTCAGAATTATGCAGCCGTTCTCCATTTAAGTAGTCCTCTGCTTTTTTGTTTCCATGTGGAGATGAATCACAGGTTAATGTTAATTCTTTTGATGGGTCATAATGTACTAGCAGACATGATGAGTGGAATAACTTCTTGACTTTTATGAAGGCTTCTTCTTGTTACGCCTTCCATGACCAATGATGGTTGTTCTTCAATAATAAGTGTAAAGGAGCTAACACTGTAGACAAATTTGGCAAGAAACAACGGTAATAATTTAGCATGCCCAAAAAAGACGAGTTCAGTGACACTTGTAGGAAAGAGTGCCTCCTTGATTGCCCTGACTTTCTCCTCTACTGGATGCAACCCCTGGGCATCCATTCGATGACCCAAGTAAGATTTCAGTTGCTTGGAAAGTACACTTCTCTTTTTTCAATTGTACACCAGCTTCCAAAACTCTCCTTAAAACCTCTTCTAGGTTGGCCAAATGTTCAGCTTCCATTGATCCTGTGATCAGGATGTCATCTAGGTACAGTACTACTTGGGGAAATCCTTGTATTAAGCTTTCCATGGTCCTTTGGAAGATTGCACAGGCAGATACACCGAAGGGTAGGTGTGTAAATTTGTACAGGCCCTTGTGCGTGTTGATTGTTATATACCCTCTAGATGTGCTGTCCAGCTCTAGCTGTTGGTATGCATGGCTCATGTCCAGTTTGGTGTAGGATTTTCCTCTAGCTAGCTTAGCGTACAGATCTTCAATCCTCGGGATAGAATATTTATCTAATTTAGTAGCCTTGTTCACAGTTAAATTGTAGTCTTCGCAAATGTGAATAATTTGATCTGGTTTCATCACAGGTTCGATGGGCGCTGCCCATTCTGAAAATTGGATTGACTGGATGATGCCTAGCTTCTCTAAGCAGCATAATTCTGCATCCACCTTCTCCTTTAGGGCATAAGGCACAGCTTGGGCCTTAAAGAACCAGGGTGACACCTCTAAAGCCTGCAAGTCCCTCTCAGCAATCTCCATTGTTAGTGCTATCTCCATGGTGGGCTTCAGGTCTATCTCACCTTCTGTAAGTAAACGGAGCTGAATGGCATCGTCGTGTATGCCGCAAACCAAACAATCTCGCAATATGTTATTGAGGGTATCTCCAAAGTCACAGTGCTCAGTCAACTGTTTTAACTTCGTCATGTACATTGAGATTGACTCACCCGGGCCCTTACTCTAGAGTTAAACTTGAATATTTGCATAATCATCAATGGCTTAGGCTGAAAATGTGTCTTCACGAGGTCTACCAGCTCATTAAAAGATTTGGAATTGGGCATGTAGAAAGTAGGAATCCAGGCGCTCTTGTATTGACTCCACTCCATGGATGAGCTGCACAGGTTGATTCTGCCGGAGAGTGGCAAGACTGGTGAGTTATACTTTTCTTTCTTCCCTTAAAAAGTGAACTATTCACATTCAGGAGGTGAGGTGCAGCATTAGAGCTATTTATCCTCATCGCCAATTGTAATAAACTTGGTGTACCAGACAGGTTTCTGGCTAGAAACAGTAAACTTTATTTACAGAGCTCTTGAAGAAGCTATCTGCTTGAGCCAGGTCCGTGACTAGAAAGCTCTGCCCCTATGATTACCCATGCTTAGGACTGATTCGTTTGGACAGTCACATGATCCCCAAAACACTAGGAAAGGTTTTACTTACAATCACTGCAGTTTTGAAAGGACGTGTAAGAGTTTGAATCAACTGTAAATAGATCAGTTGTAATTTTCTTGAATAATAAGAAATACTGATCCATGTGACCTAGCAACCCTTGAGCTGGAAGCAGTATCAAGAGGAAGTTAGGACCAGGAATCCTGTGGCTGGAAAACACAAAGCACAGCAACAACCAGAGGAGCCAAGGGTGAAGGTGATCTGCACACAGATGAAGACACAAAGAGAAAGCAGACAGAGACAGAAAGAGGAACACAGAAAATTCCTGGCAGGAGAAGAAGCAAATCTCTCTCAGGAGGAGGTCAGTTTTTCTGTTTGGCAGAAAAGGAGACAGGGGTTCTTGGAGGTACTGTGTGAGCTGGCTGAATAGGTTTAAAACCTGGAAAGTTGTGTGAATAGCTCAGAGATGCTAATAAGCTTAGTGCTTTCCTAAAAGTGGCTAAACCTTGAACTAGGGTGCTATTGGTTAGTCAGTTGAAAAGAAATTCTGGAAAGCTGCACCAACAGGACTGTCATGACCAAAGGGTTAGATGGTTTGTAGAAGTATGCCTTGCTGATAATAAGCATACCTGTAGAACTCGAAGGTAAAAGGTATTGTTGGATAGGATTCCAGACCTATCCTGTGTGAATAAAGAACAGCATTTTGCGGAACTGTGTAGCTACATAGTGCCACCTGTCAGTGGGGAGTGTTGTGAATGCTGTGGTTGTGTAAGATGTATCTTTGTTGTATCGACATTTTTATTTGAAGTGTTATTTGCCAGTTAATTCATGTTTAATTTGAGGTGGTTCTGATTTGAGTTAAAGTAAAAGTTATAAAAAGTGAAATTATGTTGGCAATTTCTTCATTGAGTTCAGTAAATTTGGTTATTTTGGTTTATGGTTTCCCCAGGGTTTTGTAACAATAATACTTTCTAAGTTTATGTGTTAATCAGAGAAAACTTATTTAATCTCTTCTTCTGTAAGAACTTTAACCTGACATGTATAAGAGGTATCCTTAAAATACTGTTAAGAATATAGTGGGTACGCAGTGTACAGTGAAGGATAGAGTGGATACGCAGTTTACAGTTAAGGATAGAGTGGATACACAGTTTACAGTTAAGGATAGAGTGGATACACAGCTTACAGTTAAGGATAGAGTGGATAGGCAGTTTACAGTTAAGGATAGAGTACATATGCAGTTTACAGTTAAGGATAGAGTGGATACGCAGTTTACAGTTAAGGATAGAGTGGATACGCAGTGTACAGTTGAGGATAGAGTGGGTATGCAGTGTACAGTTAAGGATAGAGTGGATACGCAGTTTACAGTTAAGGATAGAGTGGATACGCAGTTTACAGTTAAGGATAGAGTGGATACGCAGTTTACAGTTAAGGATAGAGTGGATACACAGCTTACAGTTAAGGATAGAGTGGATACGCAGTTTACAGTTAAGGATAGAGTGGATACACAGCTTACAGTTAAGGATAGAGTGGATACACAGCTTACAGTTAAGGATAGAGTGGATACGCAGTTTACAGTTAAGGATAGAGTACATACGCAGCTGTGATGAACCTTGCTCATTAGAAAACACCTGTATTTTGTTATTGTGAAGGTCCCTTTAAATCCTGAGTGAAATTAAGTTCTGTGAGAGGATTTTATAACCGGAATTTCTAGCTTGAGATCACTTGAGAAGTCCACATGTGACTCAGGTTGCTATGGAAATAGAGTTAGCTAAAGCAAAAATAAATAGACAAGTTAATGAATGTTGAGTTACAGATGGGGTTTGGTGCAGAAAGCAAAGACACTCACACAGAAAAATCTTTTGGTAGGAGAAGTAGTAAAACCTCCTGTGGAGTACAGTTAGAGCCAAATGGACCATTCACTGGGGTTTATTCATAGGACTAGGCACAGGAGTCTCTGGGAACCTGGTGACCAGAGGGAGAAAGTATTCATCCAAATGTGCCTTGCTAGAGATAATTGTAGAAGGAAAATTGGACAGAGTGGAGCGGATGATGAAGGCCCTTCGAAGATTTGACCCTGCACAGTGAGCAGTAGTGAAACTCTGTCGTTGAGCTGGGAGAAAGTTTGGTAACGCCCTTAATGCTGCACGTGTGCCAGAAGGTTGCGGTAGAGTGGAACTACTTTGTGAGGCCCACGTTTAATGAGTCAACTATTTAAAGTGAAATTTACCTTTCTTTTTGAAGTATCATTTCCCTGTTAATTAAATTTTGAATTATGTTAATTTTGGTTTGATTGCTGCAGTAAAAGCTTTAGAAAGTGATTTTTTTTTGTCCAACAGTTTCATTCAGTTGGGATTATGGGGCTGCCTTTCTTTTAAAAAGTTATCCTCTATCAGGATCGTAATACAGCCCATCACAGACAGAGCTAAGGGTCAGTAATACAGCCTGTCACAGACAGAACTCAGGGTCAATAATACAGCCTGTCACAGACAGAGCTAGGGGTCAGTAATACAGCCTGTCACAGACAGAGCCAGGGGTCAGTAATGCAGCCTGTCACAGACAGAGCTCAGGGTCAGTAATGCAGCCTGCCACAGACAGAGCTCAGAGTCAGTAATACAGCCTGTCACAGACAGAGCTCAGGGTCAGTAATACAGCCTGTCACAGAGCTCAGGGTCAGTATTACAGCCTGTCACAGACAGAGCTAAGGGTCAGTACTACAGCCTGTCACAGACAGAGCTCAGAGTCAGTAATACAGCCTGTCACAGACAGAGCTCAGGGTCAGTAATACAGCCTGTCACAGAGCTCAGGGTCAGTATTACAGCCTGTCACAGACAGAGCTAAGGGTCAGTACTACAGCCTGTCACAGACAGAGCTCAGAGTCAGTAATACAGCCTGTCACAGACAGTGCTCAGGGTCAGTAATACAGCCTGTCACAGAGCTCAGGGTCAGTATTACAGCCTGTCACAGACAGAGCTAAGGGTCAGTATTACAGCCTGTCACAGACAGAGCTCAGGGTCAGTACTACAGCCTGTCACAGACAGAACTCAGGGTCAGTATTACAGCTTGTCACAGACAGAGCTAAGGGTCAGTACTACAGCCTGTCACAGACAGAGCTCAGGGTCAGTAATACAGCCTGTCACAGACAGAGCTCAGGGTCAGTAATACAGCCTGTCACAGACAGAGCTCAGGGGAAGTAATACAGCCCATCACAGACAGTGCTCAGGGTCAGTAATACAGCCTGTCACAGACAGTGCTCAGGGTCAGTAATACAGCCTGTCACAGAGCTCAGGGTCAGTATTACAGCCTGTCACAGACAGAGCTAAGGGTCAGTACTACAGCCTGTCACAGACAGAGCTCAGGGTCAGTAATACAGCCTGTCACAAACAGAGCTCAGGGTCAGTAATACGGCTTGTCACAGGCAGAGATCAGGGTCAGTAATACAGCCCATCACAGAGCTCAGGGTCAGTAATACAGCCTGTCACAGGCAGAGCTAAGGGTCAGTGATACAGCCTCTCACAGACAGCGCTCAGGATCAGTAATACAGCTCATCATAGAGCTCAGGGTCAGTAATACGGCCTGTCACAGACAGCGCTAATTATCAGTGATACAGCCCGTCACAGACAGAGCTAAGGGTCAGTAATACAGCCTGTCACAGGCAAAGCTAAAAGTCAGTAGCCTGATATTGAGCTAGCTGTTAGGAAGGCTAACTTTAATATTCTCACTTGGTGTAAGGTGGATCAGTTGATACTGAAGATCCAGGTGAAACAGATAACTCTGTTATGGAGAGATTAATTGACACAATGCTCAAAGGAGCTAACACCTACTTAGGAAGGAAGAAGACGGACCCAACATGACAGTCCTGAGGGTAAGGTTATGCAAACATGGTTAATCAGCATTTGGATTTGAACTATTTTAATATATTTGTTATCTAAAGCTGTTAACTTATCAGCTATCAAAGGAGTTACCCTTAAAGTAAGGTCACCAATTTATGACCTCAAACTGCTGTAGTTAATACTCAGTCCATCCATTGGCCCTAATTTATAGTTGCACACATGATTGTATAGCCCTTGCTACCTGTTCTGTTAAGTAATTCTGCCCAGTAACGATTTGCTGTACGTCTATGAAGTGTCTGTGTATACGACATTAATGTTAAATTGTGATTTGTAACCAATTAAAAATATTGATTGCATAACTTGTGGGCTGGCTTCTTCTTTGATGATTTAGTAAGAAAGACTTTGCAACTTTGCTCACTCAGCAGTTTGGGGGTAATCTAATCGAGCACTGGTAAATTAACTTCACTTCGATCAGACTTGCTTAGTGTAAGACATTTTGATGAGCTGAGTAAGACATCATTCATCCTCAGACCTTTACTGGGAGGTAAATCCTCAGATACCTTCGTAGTGAGATGAGGGAGGGAATTAAGGATTTTCTGGTTCCTCAGAATATATTCGATCGGATCTCAAAACCCAACTTCCTTACATGGGCCACAGTTTCAGTCCATGCTGCAGTCTTAAGATGCCAGCCTGTGTATGTGCCATTTAGCGTGCTCCCCATAAAGAAAAATAGAGGCTCCAACTGCTCCTCATATGGTCACCATCCTTCACTTCACCTCCTTCTATAGGACTTCTTACTAGGGGAAACATTCTTGTCCACATTGTTCCTGCCAGCCTGCAAGTTCAATGTGTTCGTCACACTAGAAGAGTGACTCCCCTTTAAAGGTGAACAGTAAGGGGCTCAAAAGCTGGAGGTGCCTGGAACCAGGGGACACAGTCTCAGAATAAGAGGCAGGCCATTTACAACAGACATGAGGAGGAATTTCTTCACTTGGAGGGTGGTGAATCTTTGGAATTCCCTACTGCAGAGGGCTGTGGAGGCTCAGTCGCTGAGTATGTTCAAGACTGAGACCGATCCATTTCTACATATTAAAAACACCAAGGGGTATGGTGACAGTGCAGGAAAATGGTGTTGAGGTAGAAGATCAGCCATGATCTCATTGAATGGCAGAGCAGGCTCGAAAGGCTGAATGGCCTTCTACTTCTCCTATTTCTTCTGTTAAAACTCCAGACTGAGGGCGGACACCCCCAAAGGCATTTACACAGCCCAGCTGCACAATCTTGTGTTAACAGACAACTTGGCCTTGTATATAATTTTCATTTTCACAAACCACCAAACAAGGAATACACATCATTGCAATATTCTGGAACTGTTCCACTCAATAAGTTTTTACAACATCTCATACTCTTTGTAATTATTTGTACAAGTGAATTTATTTGCCTGAGTTTTCTGTATCCAATAACTTCATTGTAACCAATTTGAATAGAACTTGTCTTTACCTTGTGAAATGTTATAGACGGCAGAACATTCATTCATCAGACCATATGGAAGGCTTCACTGGGACGGACTGTTTCAGAGGCCAGTTCACTACAAGGGACAGATAGAGCTTGCGGGGGGGTTGGGGTTCATGTCAGATACTCTCTCAAACTGGAGTGGAAACCCTGAACAGTCTCCCTTTTCTATTGAGTGTCAATAGAAAATTTAAAAACGGATTTTGACAGATTTTTGTTTGGAAATATAAGGGATACAAAGCAAAGGCAGGCAATTGGAAGATAAATATCAACCATGAACCTTTAAGGGCCAGAATGGCCCACTAATATTTCTATGTCTCTATGCATTTTGGCCTAGGCAAGAACTAGTGAGTGCAGAATTTAAAAATAGCAAGTATGCAAATGAGGGAGTGCTGGCTACAATGGCTAATGCGGTGGATGTTAGTGAATCAGAGGACTGCAGTGATTCAGCTGATGCGGATGAGATAGCAAAATATTTTGTTATTAATTCTGCTGCAGTTTAATGGAAAGTGTTGAGAGATGTCCTGGAGGCACATTGCGATGATACATGGCTGTTTGATTTTCCTTATAACAGTCTCTGGCTACAGCTAGTGGCTATATTTTACCTGTGCTTCCTGCTTCACCATGTTCATGTTCTGTGACTGCCTTTGAGCCTGTGTTACTGATATAGCATCCTATAAAAATCCAATAAACATTATTTTTTTTTACAAAGGCTGCAGAGTTGTCTCTGTTTTCTAAACACACAAATGACATTCCTTTGATAAATTTCTCCTGAAGCTGCATGAATTGATTTTTTGTGGAGACAGCACATTGTGTTTAGTGATGAATACTCCAGCTCAGCCAAGGCTCACTGTGCTGCTGTCAAGATGAACTGATCTTATAGAATATCTACTCAAACGAATTTAGCACCTCATTTAAGAAAATCCACACCCAGGGGATTCAGCTGAACTCTGCTCACTGCATCCCAGTTCCTTTGCCGATTCCTGACAATCTCATGCTGGCTTCTTCTTTCTATTGCAGATTGTGCTTTAGAAACAGAGGACACACACTTAAATCCAGCCTGATTCTGCCTGGTCTTCATGCCTGCCAATTATTACCAAGACCCCCCTTTTCAACAAAACTCACAACACAATCAGCCAGTCCCTAACATTGCAACCTGTCTTGCTGTTGGATTCCAGGATAGTATCTGAAAGAAGTCCCTGGAGCCTGGAAAGGTTTACAGAGGAGATTTTCCCCAAATACATTAGCCTCCACACAACCTCAAGATGGGGCCATGAGGTGCAGCCCGGGTTTAGCCTGTTAATGGTTTGTTGATGAAGTTGTTAAAGATACACAGGCGATGGGAATTGTTGGATTAAGTGCTGGAATCACATATAAAGGGAGTCAGCATTGATACTGGGGTAGTAGTTAAGAGTCCCAGATCTGTAAGGCTGCATCCTGTGAATAAACCTACGATCAAGGAAAAGAATTGTCTTGTTTTGTACTTCACCATCTGGCTTGGATCCATTTGATGTAGCCTGGGTTTAGAGCAAGAGATAATGTTGATAAAGGTTGAAACTTGCATTAGTGATGACTGCCTAGAAGATTGATAAGGGGCTAATTGAGATTTAAATTGTCCACTAGTGCTTATTAAAGAGGTTGTATGGAATTTTGGTGAGTACTACTTCAATTAACAACTTCTCCTAATAGCAACCAGCTGAACAGAAGTAAAAAAGTTGTTATTCAGAACTCCAAGTGCTACTTCTCAGCTTTCACTGTTTTTGTTGATTGAGATCAACTGACTACATTGAATTTGAAGAGGACGTTTGATACATTGTGGGAGACTTTCTGCAATTGTTAAGACTTCACCCAACACTCTATCAGTATATATTCCAGAAATTCTCCCAGGATTTTACCTGAAATGGTGAACTTTACCTTTCTTGGGACCTTATAGGAGCCACCAAGAGTGCTTGGTCATGCAAATTAGGGTTGTATTCTTTGGAATTAGGATGGTTAACAGGTCAAAGCTTTAAAGATATTAATGGAAACAGGTTAGATAGAGAGAAACCATTTCTGCTGGCTGGGGAGTGTAGGGGGCAGAGTCTAAATAGTACAGCCACATCGTTGCAGAAAACACTTCTACATGCAAAGAATGGTAGAAGTTTGGAACTCTTCCACAAATTGCATTTGATGCCATCACCACACATAGCTTCCCTCCCCTTTCAGCATTCCAAAGGGATGGTTCCCACTGTGACACCCTGGTCCACTCCTCAAATTGCCACGGAAACACCCTTCCCTTCCTTTCCTACGGCACCTTTCCATGTAAGTGCAGGAGATGCAACATCAGCCCTCTTGCCTCCTCACCATCCAGGACCCCGAACACTCCTTCCTGGTGAAGCAGCGATTTATGTGTACTTCTTTCAATTTATTGTACTTTATTTGATGCTCATAATGTGGCCTTCTCTACCCTTGGGGAGATCAAATGCAGATTCAGTGACTCCTTTGAGGATATGGATAACTCCATTCAGTCTGCAAATTTGACCCTGGGTTTCCTGTCATCTGTCAGTTTAATTCTGTATCTTGCTCCCACTCTGACCTCCCTGTCCTTGGCCTGCTGCAATGTTCCAATGAAGCTCAGTGTAAGCTTGAGGAACAGCACCTCATTTTTAGATTAGGCACTTTACAGCCTTCCAGTCTTGGCATTTGAGTTCAACAATTTCAGACCGTAACCTCCACCTCCATTTTGCTTCCTTTTCCTTTGCAGGTTTTGGTTTTACCCTTGTTTTTGCTTTCAGATGACAGCTGTTCATTCTGCCATTCACACCTCCTCCAGGCATATCTTTTATTTCTTTACTTGTTCCATGACCACTCCCTTTGCCCTTGTACCACCAACCATTTGCCACATAACCTCTCCTGCCTTCCGTCCTATCACAAACCTTCCCTTTTGTTCTTTTTCCATCTTTTTCTCTTTCATTTGCTTAAAATCTATTGGATTTCTAACTTTTCCCAATTCTGGTGAAAGGTCACAGATCTGAAACATTAATTCAGTTTCTGTCTCCACGGATGCTGTCTGACCTGCTGAGTATTTCTGATGTTTTTCTGTTTGTGTTCCACGTTAGCGCTGATAATGTTACTGGAGACTTCCAGTCTGCAACAGCTGATATCAGGCCCATATCAGAATACTCTGTGCACTTCTGCATAAGGGTGGGGGTGGGGTGGAAGGGGTGTGGCAGTGGAGTCATTGAGCCTCTACACTCCGAGGAATGACGATATATCATCTCTATTGTCAAAGAAGACCAGAAACAGAGTTCTAGGGTTTCAATGTTTTTTCAGTCCGTTGTGGGGTTTTACTTGGTCACCGCTTTGCCCCTTCCGACAAGGTGCGCTGGGCCAGTTCCCCAGGCAGCAGCAGGCGCACAGTGATCTGGATCTCCTGGGAGCTGATGCTGCTGCGCTTGTTGGAATGGGCAGGTGGGAAGCCTCACCTGCAACGCACTCGAAAATATTGTTCACGAATGAGTTCATGATGTTCATGGCCTTGGAGGAGATGCCAGTGTTGGGGTGAACCTGCTTCATCACTTTGTAGATGTAGATGGAGTAACTCTGCTTCTTCGACCTTCACCACTTCTTGCTGCCCTTTGCTGATGGTTTCTTTAAGGCTTTCTTGGGAGAGCTGCACTCATCCAGGTAAGTGGGGAGTATTCCATCACACTCCTGACGTGTGCCTTGTAGATGGTGGACAGCCTTTGGAGAGTCAGGAGATGAGCTACCCATCACAGGATTCCTAGCCTCTGATCTTCTCTTGTAGCCACAGTATTTATATGGCTAGTCCAGTTCAGTTTCTGGTCAATGGTAACCCCCAGGATGTTGCTAGTGGGGAATTCAGCAATGGTAATGCCATTGAATCTCAAGGGGAGATGGTTAGATTCTCTCTTGTTGGAGATGGTCATTGCCTGACACTTGTGTGGCACAAGTCACTTATCAGCCCAAGCTTTAATCTTCTCCAGGTCTTGCTGCATTTGTACATGGACTGCTTCAGTATCTGAGGAGTCATGAATGGTGCTGAAGATCATGCAATCATCAGCGAACATCCCCAAATCTGACCTTATGACGGGAGGAAGGTCATTGATGAAGCAGCTGAAGATGGTTGGGCCAAAGACACTATCCTGAGGAACTCCTTCTGGAATTCCTGAGACTGAGGTACTTGACATTCGACTACCACAACCATCTTCCTTTGTGCTAGTTATGACTCCAGCCAGCAGAAAGTTTTCCCCCTGATTCACAGTGATAATTTTGCCAGGGTTCCTTGATGCCACACTTGGTCAAATGATGCCTTGATGCCAAGTGCAGTCATTCTCACCCCACCTCCTCTTGAATTCTGCTCTTTTGTCCATAGTTGGACCAAGGCTATAACGACGTCAGGAACTGAATGGCCCTGTTTGAACACAAGAATCAAAACTGAGCATCAATGAGCAGGTTATTGAAGAGTGAGTGCCATTTGATAGCACTGATGATACCTTCCATCACTTTATTGATGATTAAAAGTGGACTGATGGAGTGGTAATTGGTCAGAGATTGTTGGATAGATGCTAGGGCTGTAGTTGTACTGGAACAGCTTGGCTAGGGGCACAGCTGGTTCTGGAGCACCAGCCTTCAGCACCACAGCTAGGATGTGATCAGGGCCCATAGCTTTTGCTGTATCCAATGTGGGCACTTGTTTCTTGATACCACATGAAGTGAATTGAATTGTTTGAAGGTTGGCGTCTGAGATGGTGGGGACCTCAGGAGGAGACCTGGATGGATGGATCACCCACTCAGCACTCCTGCCCCATCTATACTGCACTACCCTGTGAGGAAAGGAACCAAGTACTGCAGTGTGCTGCTATAGGCAGCTAGCCATGCAGAAAGTCATCAGAGTTTAGTTTCACAAAGCAAGGCATCAGGTGACTGCTGTACGAGATGGCTGACGACAGATTGATTGATTGGTTTGGTATACATAGTCTGAGGAAATCCAGTTCCATAAAAGTTCACAGCTGTGATTGCCAGCAAAGCATCCCAGTCTCTTACTGAAACTCCCAGCAATGGGGATTCAAAGCTATTGCATGCTGATAAGGCTTTGTTTGCACAAATAGAGGGAGGATAGGAGGGGAACTATGAAGCAATCCCAGCAATGAGTGTAGGGTCTCCTCCTATTCTTAATCGACACTAGCAGCTTGCGACCAGAGAGTCAATGTGAACAAGTTAAATTTACTTGTGTTACCCCAGGGTAGGCAGGCCAGTCAGAGGAAGAGTCAGAAATCTACAGATTACATCTGAAAATTGATTGCAGTTGATGTATTGAATTCATCTGTTAAGCACTACACACTGCGAGAAAAACAGTGTCATAAGCATGTATGAATGGTGTACGAAATAGCTACTGGTGGAATAGAAAGTGATAGGCTATGATCATAGATTCAGCGCTTGCAATGTCTTAGTCTCTGTAGCATAATAACAAACAAAGGCAATAGAATGTTAAGTTATATTACTGTGTTAATTAAGTCAGGAAATGTCTGATAATATTAGCCCATGCTCTGCTCAGATTGTACCTAGAATATGTATGCAGTATCAGTCAGCAATACATAAAGGAAACACGAAACCTGCTAAGGAGAAGGCTATTTCTCAGTTGTGAAATGATTAGTTTATGAAAAAGGACTAAATAAATGGAAGCTCTTTACAACAATAACAATTACAACAACCACCTATTTATATAGTGCCTTTAATGTAATGAAAAGCCCCCCAAGCCGCTTCACAGGATCACCGAGCCACAAGAGAGATATTAGGTCACATGACAAAAAGCTTGGTCAAAGATGTTGGTTTTAAGGAGAGGCTTAAAGGAAGAAAGTAAGGCAGAGAGGAGGAGAGATGTAGGATGGGGTTTCCAGTGCTTGGAGCCTAGACAACTGAAGACATGGCCACCAATGGTGGAGCAATTATAATTGAGAATGCACAAGGGACCAGTAACAGAATTCCTAACTACCTTGAGAAAATAATCATGAGTTGCCTTCTTGAACTGCTGCAGTCCAAGTGGTGTAGGTACACCCACAGTGCTGTTAGGGAAGGAGTCCCAGGATTTTGACACAGTGACAGTAAAGGAACGGTGATATATTTCCAAGTCAGGTTGGTGAGTGACTTGGAGGGGAACTTCCAGGTGGTGGTGTTCCCATGTATCTGCTGCCCTTGTCCTTCTAGGTGGTAGAGGTCTTGGGTTTGGAAGGTGCTGTTGAAGGAGCCTTGGTGAGTTGCTGCAGTGCATCTTGTAGATGGCTACTGTGTGTCGGTGGTGGAGGGAGTGAATGTCTGTGGATGTTGTGCCAATCAAGCGGCTTCTTTGTCCTGGATGGTGTCAAGCTTCTTGAGTGTTGTTGGAGCTGCACTCATCCAGGCTAGTGGGGAGTATTCCATCACACTCCTGACTTGTGCTTTGCAGATGGTGGACATGCTTTGGGGAATCAGAAGGTCAGCTACTTTGACCTGCTCTTATCCATAGTATTTATATGGCTAGTTCAGTTCAGCTTCTTGTCAATGGTAACCCCCAGGATGTTGATAGGGGGGGATTCAACAATGGCAATGCCATTGAATGTCAAGGGAAGATGGTTGGATTCTCTGTTGTTGGAGATGGTCATTGCCTGACACTTGTGTGGCATGAATCTTACTTGCCACTTGTCAGCCCAAGTCTGGATATTGTCCAGGTCTTGCTGCATTTGGACTTGGGTTGCTTCAGTATCTGAGGGGTCGCAAATGGTGCTAAACATTGTGCAATCATCAGCGAACATCCCCACTTTGACTTTACGATGGAGGGAAGGTCATTGATGACACCGGAAAGGCATCAGGAATGGTTGCTCATGCATACTTGGCTCACACTCTGGGCCTGAGGCCATGCAAAATTGTTCCTGACACCTTTCCAGTCATTGGCAGAAGCACCAGTGAAACTCAAAAGCTCTCAAGTGTTGGATGAGGCGATGAGTTTTAATATTTAGGATTAAAGCCATTCTGTTCAGGGTCCGATATTTAGAAATATAAAAAATTAATTGATGTCTATGTGAGTGCTGCCTCCTTAAGAAGGGAGGGGCCAAGTTGTGAAGGGTGTTCATATACAGCCTGGCTAGATCAGTTGGTTGATAATGGGACTTTTAATCCTAAGGTCAATGTTTCAAGTCCCATATTGGATCATGATTTTTATATTAAATATTTTAAGATTTTTTTTTTCTCTTAAATGTATAGCAAGATCCTGGTGAAAAAATATCTACTGGTCACTCCCAGGCATCTTGTATTCACTACTGGAATAACTATTTGGAAAACAGTATTACTTTACTAAATAATTTCCAAGTCTTTCCCTTAAATAAAACTCTCCATTATAAATAAAACTCCAAACTAAGGACCATCATAATTGTAAAAGAGATAGTTATAATATACCAACTTGTAAACAAATGCGTCACTCAGTGACACAAAGCAGAGCTGCACTTAAAAGCATCCCTCACTTTAATCAGTCATAGGCTGACAATGACACTGCATCTCCTCATGTGCAGGAAGTGCTCCCCCTAGTCTTCCGGCACAGAGAAACACAGCCCTTTTAAAAACAGATTTGAACAGTGACCAACTTAAAGAAATCGCACAGGTTTCAAGTTTTGAGATTTTTACTCAAACAAACTAAAATTAACCTCGGCGAAACATTGCTTTCTAGGCAAATAATGTTCTAATCTAACAGAATTAGTACAGAATTTGAAAAATGCTGAAAAAAGAGACGTTTTGCTGAAGTATTTTATCTTGCACTCATCAGGACAAATGCAAGAATGCCAAATTTCAGATGGCCACAACAATTTATACCAGAGGAGAAAAGGGTGCTGATTGGTTGGCAAGTCGATTCAGGCCAAGACATTGCCATGGAGAAAGTAACAGGGCACAATAGGATCCCCAAGCTCCCGCAAAATTCAAAATAAAGGAGGAAAACTTGAACATATTCCTTTTGTTTGCACACGCTTGGGCCTCGTCTTTGAAAACAATAGGAATATGTTCAGGTCTTGCTCCTTTTTTGAATATATTCCTTTTGTTTGCAGAGAAATGCCCAAGTGTGTGCAAACAAAAGGAATATGTTCAAGTCCTGTGGTGTGACATGGTTACAAGGTGACCAAGGCTGGAACCTAAATAGTCAAGGGCACTTCAGAAGAACAGGAGAAAAGAAAAAGGAGGTGGGGTAACTTGGTTGATAAAATGTTATATCAGTACATGAGTGAAAAATGATCTTGATTCAGAAGATCAAGATGTAGAATCAATTTACGTGGTGATAAAAAATAGTAAAGGAAAGAAGGAGCAGTTAATAGGCCCCCTAACAGTAGCAACAGTGTATGACAGAGTTGTTTGCAAGAAGCATACCATGATAATCGTAGGCGATTTTAATCTTCATATCAATTGGACAAATCAAATTAGCAAATGTAGCCTGAAGGATGAGTTCATAGAGTGTATTCAGGACAGTTTCTTAGAACAATACATTCTGGAACCTAACAGGCTGGTTTGAACCTGGTAATATGTAAGGAGGCAGGATTAAATAAAGACCTCATCATTTTGTTTTATTCATTCACAGGATATGGATATCACAGGCCAGGCCAGCATTTAGTGGCCAAGCCAGCACTAGTGTCTTAAACTTAAATAAAACCAATTACAAAAATATGAAGACATTGGCTAAAGTGGACTGGGAAAATAGGTTCAAAGGTAAGACAGTAGAGAAGAAATGGCAAACATTTAAGAAGATATTTCAAAATTCCCTAGATTCTGGAAATGTCCCAGCAAATTGGAAAATCATGAATATAACACCACTGTTTGAGAAAGGAGGAAGACAGAAAGCAGGAAACTATAGGCCAGTTAGCCAAGCATCTGGCATTGGGAAAATGCTAGAATCCATTATTAAAGAGGACATTAAGAAAATTTTAGTATAACCAGGCAGAGTCAACATGCTTTTTTACCATAAAGAAATTTTACTATAAAATAGTCAGCAAAACAGTGAATACTATGTATTTTATGCTTTAATATCCAGAATTAACATGAGGTAAGCATGAATTATGAGGCAAACTATGGTTGTACACACACACACCACACACTGCACATTAAATGTGGCAGAGCCAATCAAGACAGGTCCCATGAATTTCTCAGCAACCCACCCAGACATCAGCCATCACTGAGTCACAAAGTCCTTTAAAAACTCTGATTTCTGCTTTAGGGATTTCAGCTCCTCTCTTTCAAAGATCTAGCTTTTGATTTCCCTCAACAGCTGCTCTAACTCAGACTGCCCCAACAACTGCTTGCCTCTCAGTTACTCAATCTCTTCTCCCAAGACTGCCTCCCATTGGACTTACAAGGCTGCATCCCAGTATCTAATTAATTACCAGCTTGATTCCAGCCATCTGGCTGGTCTGAGCAGAACACCACTGCTCCTGGGCTTCCCTGTACTGAGCTATCAACGTCTCCTGGGGCTTCTCTGAGTCCCAACCCCCTCAGCAGCGCAGAGCTAATGGCATCACTTAACCGCATAGAGCTGACCCTCTTCTTCATCTGTTCTTAACTCCCTGTCCTGTGGTCACTGCTTTCACTCTACATTGCCACACAGCCGCTATATTGTTGGGATGGCTGAGCCCTTCAGCTTCTGTTCTGAGGCAGGGCTTAGAGGCCGATAGTCTGCGACCGCCATCAGAACTGATGTGAACAAGGCTGTCCGCTTGAATGTTATTGGTATTGACAGGCTTCATACTACACCTACAATACTGTGTTCACAGACTGTTTTGCAAATTAATGCCTCTGATCATTTGAGCATTCTCAGTTCCCTCTGATGCTTAAAGAAATTAGCATTGAAGCAAATCCTGAGCAAATTGGCACATTTTCTGTTAAATGGTTTGTTAATTACTTTGGGGATAAACATGGACAACAACTATTACCAAAATGAGTAATTTCAATTTGGTGAATGTGTATAATTGATGTGCTAGTGCTACCACATACAACTAGAATGCAACAACATTCTATCAACATATCCACCAGCTACTCAGCATGGAGACATCTGCTCTCCATTTTGTGCACAGATTCCATAAGAAAAACATGCCTTTGATTATGATTTAGAATTTTTAAACAATGTGTGGAATCATCCATGCCTGCTGGCGACAGGCATGCTCAGCAGCATAAGTGGACAATATGGCAAGAAGGCCAAAGATTGGTTTCACAATATCATGAAACATGTTTGCGACTGTCCATTCACCATTGGACCTCGGGAACCTCATTGTAATACATCATATCATTATAAGGCCAGCCCGCCAGACTCATTTCCCCGCGCTGGGCCATTCGCCCACATTGGCGTGATTTCAAGCTGACGTGTTTCACAACTGCACATAACCAACGTGCACCTGGTGAGCTGCACTTCACTCGGGATTTCGAGCTTTGTTTGCCTATCTTGCTTCGGGCAGCATTCGTAGTCATCAGCGCCAGGCTTCACAGGTAGCACCACAGCATTTTTAGGGGGGCTCATGGGCAGGTTTCTACCTACCAGACCAGCCATAAGTCAGGAGTGGCTTTGTACGACTGCAGGGGTAGGGCTTGCTTGTGGAAGGGGGAGAAGTGGCCTCAGGCAACGGAAGAGGCTGCAGGGTGAGGGCTGTACTGGGGAAGGAGGGTATCCCAGGGTGTGTGTGGGGGCACATGTTGATCTATGCAAGTGGCCTCAAATGGTGAGGGCTGAGGAGGCAGGTCCAGAGGAGATGAGGCCAGATGGAGATGTGAGTGTGTGTGAGAGAGTGAGTGGTGATGTCCCGTGAGCTGGCAGTGAGTGAGATGCCAGTGAATGTGTGATGGGCTTGAGTGTGTGAGCTTAGAGTGATGAGATGGTTGCCATACCCTGGCTACACAGATGAGATCATTCATCCTCTGTCTGCATTGGATGGCCAACCTCTTCTGCGCAGCATTGGCACTGATCACCACTGCCATCACCTACCAAGCCAGAATGGTAATGTTGCTGTCCCTCCTGTGCCAGAGCGGGGGTACATGACATCACGCCAGGCCTCCACAGTGTCCAAAAGGTGTTCGAGGGATGCGTCACTAAACCTGGGGGCTGAAGTCTTCTTGCCTTTCGGGGCCATGTCTTACTTACAGCCGTCCTGGGCTGGAAGCAGTGAGAGATGTGCGCCCGGCTACATTTTAAATGTGGCGCCCCGTGTGATGAAGTGGCGAGGTGTTGGCGTGGCGGGTGAATCGCAGCCTGCCTGCCATGGAAACGGCGTGTTTCCCGGGAATGCATAATTAATGCAGCGGGTTTGGCACGATAAGGCATGAGAAGCCGCCTTTGCAGCTGGTGGGTAAAACATCATTTTACCTGCTCGCTACCAGACTTAGTGCAAATCTGGGACAATTCCACCTAATGTTTGACCCCTTGTACATGCAAACTTGTTCCCAACAAAGAGGAAGTGAATTTTTTCATTTGCCACTCTTTTTCAGAAGCGGAGTAGTCCAGGATTAGCAATTAATTAATTTGGCTTGGGTCAGTTCAGGAAAATGAAATGTGGCTGCAAGAGTGATATGGAAATGAGGGGCTTCACTCATTGGACACTAACACAACTACTGTGATAGGGAGATGTGGCTGGATGTACCTGAACCAGACTGTGACCAAAGTGCTAATGGAAGGACTGTAAAAAAGGTTATAAAGCAAATTATTTATCTACAAATTAAACAGAATAATGAAGCATAAGTAACAGCCAAGAACTGGAGGAGTCAAATGAAGCCAATATTCAGACCACAAGGCAGAATTCTCTTTCACAGAGTTTAGAAAGCCTATTAAAGCATTAATTTGTTTAACACTTTTCTCCAGCCTCACAGTTTCCTGTAGTCTTAAAAAAACACACTTTCCCAATATTGATATCTTCAGAAATGCTACTTTGAAATGTAATTTGGCAAAAATGGACTGGAAGCAGCTACTTGAAGGTAAATCGGTGCCAGGATAGTGGGAGGCTTTGAGGAGGAGACAAAAAGCATTCAGAACAAATGTGCTTACAAAAAACAAAATGTTGATACTCACTGCAGCAACTCACCAAGGCTCCTTAGACAGCATCTTCCAAACCCAGACTACTACCATCTAGAAGGACAAGGGCAGCAGATATCTGGGAACACCACCACCTGGAAGATCCCCTCCAAGTCACTCACCATCCTGACTTGGAAATATATCGCCGTTCCTTCACTGTCGCTGCGTCAAAATCCTGGAACTCCCTAACAGCACTGTAGGTGTACTTGCACCACATGGACTGCAGCGGTTCAAGAAGACAGCTCACCACCAGCTTCTCAAGGGCAACCAGGGATGGGCAATAAATGCTGGCCCAGCCAGCGAAGCCCACATCCCATGAATGAATAAAAAAACCTCTCAAACCTAGACAATTAACCCCCACCTCTACCCCCAGATGTCAAAGAGTCAAAAGGCATACAGAGCAGGGGCAAGGCAAAAAAAATGTCAGATGCCAAAAGCACAATATCGCAGAAAGCCTAGGGAAGTATTGAAAGGGCAGGGCTGGAATTAGAACAGAAATTAGAAAAGCAAACAGGGGGCATGAAAAAATAATGGCAAGTAAAATCCAGGGAAACCCAAGGTTATTTTATAAATACACAAAGAGAAGATACACCTATTAGAGACCAAAGAGATAACTTTTGTTGAAGATGTAAAGTGTGGGTATGGTTCTAAATGAATACTGTCTGTTTTCACAAAAGAGAAGGTCAAAGCGGACATTGTAGTTAAGGAGTTAGAATGTGAAATATTGGATGGGATCAACGTAGTGAGGGAGGAAGGATTAAGCTGTTTAACACCCTTAAAAGTGATAAATTGCCAGGCCTGGATGTGATGTATACCAGGCTGCTAAAAGTAGGAAGGGAAGAAATAGTGGATGCTTTGAACATCATTTTCCAATCCTCACTGGCCACAGGTGTGGTACCTGAAGACTGAAGGGCTGTTAACATTGTAGCATTGTTTAAAAGGGCAGGAAGGATTAGACTGAGCAATTACAGTAACTTTGTAGCATTGTTTAAAAGGGCAGGAAGGATTAGACTGAGCAACTACAGGACAGTCAGCCCAACCTCAGCAGTGAGCAAACAATAGGAAAATATTCTGAGAGACGGTATAAATTGGCATTTAGAGAATCACGGATTAATCAAGGACAGTCAGCGGGGATTTGCTCAGGGAAGGTTGTGTCTGGCTAACTTGATTGAATTTTTTGATGAGGTAACGTGAAGGGCCGATGAGGGTTGGGCATTTGATTAGTCTACCTGGATTTTAGTAAAGGTTTTAGCAAGACACCACATGGCAGACTAGTCAGAAAATTAAAAGCTCATGGGATCCAAAGGAAAATGGCAATTTGGATCCAAATTGGCTTAATGACAGGAAGCAAAGGGTTAATGAGTGTTTTTGTGACTGTTAGGCTATTTCCAGTGGGGTTCTACAGGTCTCAGTACTGGGTCCTTTGGTTTTCATGGTTAATATCAATGGTTTAGACTTAAATGTAGGGGCATTATTTTGACGTTTGCTGATGGTATCCTAATTGGCTGTGTCGTTGATAGTGAGGAAGAAAGCTGTAGATTGCAGGAAGATTTCAATGGACTGGTCGGGTGGGCAGGGAAGTGGTCAATGGAATTCAATTCAGAAAAGCATGAGGTAATGTAGTTGGAGGAGGAAGGGAGCAAGTGCAAACAAGACAAGAGAATACACAATTAATGGCAGATACTGAGAAGTACAGGGGCAAGGATGTCTTACTGCAGCTATACAGGGCCTTGGTGAAACCACACCTGGAGTATTGTGAGCAGTTTTGGTCTCCTTACCTAAGAAAGGATATACTTGCCATAGAGGGAGTGCAGCAAAGGTTCACCAGACTGATTCCTGGGATGGCCAGATTGTCGTATGAGGAGAGATTGGGCCGACTAGGCCTGTGTTCACAGGAGTTTAGAAGAATGAGAAGGGATCTCATTCTTACAGGGATGGACGTACTGGATGGAGGGATGATGTTTCCTCTGGCTGAGGGAGTCCAGTACAAGGGGTCACAGTCTCAGCATACGGGGTAGGCCATTTAGGACTGAGATGAGAGAAACTTCTTCACTCAGAGGATGGTGAACCTGTGGAATTCTCTACCACAGAAGGCTGTGGAGGACTAGTCACTGAATATATTTAAGATGGAAATAGATAGATTTCTAGACTCTAAAGGCATCAAGGGGTATGGGGAGAGATCGGGAGTATGGTGTTAGAGGATCAGCCATAATCATATTGAACGGAGGAGCAGGCTCAAAGGGCTGAATGGCCTACTCCTGCTTCTATTTTGCTAAGTGCAGAGGAACAGAGAGACCTTGGAGGCTATGCGCAGAATCATCCCAAATGTGCACCAAGTGTGGTAGCGAGCCGCAATGGCGGTTTTTCACACCTGATCATCCCAAACCCACCTCTTTAATCAAGAATTCCCAGGAAACACACTGTTTCGATGGCAGGCGGACTCTCATTCGCCCACCACGCCATCACCTCACCACTTCCTCATGCCAGGCGCCACATTTAAAGTGCAGCCGTATGCACATCTCTTACCTTCCAGCCCATAACTGCTGCGCTGAAGACATGGCCCCAAAAGGCAAGAAGACTGTAGCCCCCCGACTCAGTGACACATCCCTGGGACGCCTTCTGGACACAGTTGGAGCCCGCCGCAACGTCCTCTACCCCTACTCTGGCTGCAGGAGGCCCATCAGTGTTACCAATCCAGCATGGCAGGCAGTGGCAGTGGTGGTCAGTGCCAATGCTGCTCACAAGAGGTTGGCCATCCAGTGCAGAAAGAGGATGAATCATCTCATCTGTGCCACCAGGGTAAGGCAACCATCTCATCACTCAAAATACACTCACACACAAGGCCGCCACACATTCACTGGCATCTCACTCACTGCCAGCTCATGGGACATCACCACTCACTATCTCACACACACCCTCACATCCCCATCTGGCCTAATCTCCTCTGGAGACTGCCTGCTCAGCCCTCACCATCTTGAGGCCACTTGCACAGATCAACTTGTGGCCCCACACACACCCTGGGATACCCCACTTCCCCAATACAGCCCTCACCCTGCAGCCTCTTCCCTTGCCTGAGGCCACTTCTCCCCCTTCCCCAAACAAGCCCCAGCCCTGCAGCCATTGAAAAGCCTCCCCTCCTTATGGCTGGTTTGGTAGGTAGAGACCTGCCTGTAAACCCCCCTAAAAGTGATGTGGTGCTGCCTGTGAAGCCTGGCACTGATGACCATGAGTGCTGACTGAAGCAAGGTAGGCAAACTAATCTCAAAGTCCCAAGTGAAGTGCAGCTCACCAGGTGCATGTTGCTTATGTTACTTTGTGAAACACAGTTGCGTGCAGTCACATGATCCAATGAGGTGGGGTGAGATTCCGACAAGCTGGGCTTATGCAAATTTATTACAATGACGTTCCCAATGTGCAGCAGTGGGAAACATGCCCGTCATTGACAGGTAGAGCAGACTATGTCAAAATATTTCATGACATTGTGAAGCCAACTTTTGGCCTTCCCTCCATATTGTCCACTCTTGCCCACCATGACTCCCAATGCCAGCGGGCACAGAAAGTTCCACCCTATGCCTATAGATCCCTGAAGGTAGCTGGACAAGTAGATAAGGTGGTTAAGAAGGCATATGGGATACTTTCCCTTATTAGCAGAGACATAAAAGATAAGTGCGGGGAAGGGGGGGATTTGGTAGACCTGTATAAAGCACTAGTTAGACCATAGCTAGACTACTGTATACCATTCTGGTCACCGCATTGCAAGAAAGATGTGATCGTGTGAGAGAGTGCATAAAGGAGATTTATAAGGATGATGCCAAGAATAAAGAGATATAGCTCTGAGGAAAGATCAGGGAAGCTGGGATTGTTTTCTTTGGAACAGAGGAGGCTGAAGGGAGATTTGATTAGGTCTTAAAAATTGAGGGACCGATAGCTTGGATAGGAAAGGATTGTTTCCATTAGCAGGGAGGCCAACAAACAGGACAAAGATTTGAAGTAATTGGTAGAAGGATTAGGTGGGGAATTGAGGAGAAATCTTTTCATCTATAGGGTAGTTGGAATATGGAACTCACTACTTGAAAGGGTAGTTGAGGCAGAATCTCTCACTTATATTCAAAAAATACTTAGAGAAGCTTTTAAAATGTTGTAACCCAGAGGGTTACAGACCGAGAGCTGGAAGTTAGAATTAGGCCAGATAACTCTTTGATTGTTGGCTGACACAGGTGCTATGGGCTGAATGGCCTCCTCCTGTTTGTTTCCAGATTTCAGTGAAGGTTCTAGATGAACTCCGGAAAATGAAGTAAAACCTCAGCTTTGGAAGCAAAATTCTCTTTGATGTCCGAATTTCACACTGCGGGAATGATATCACGTGTAATACTGATGTGATTATTCCTGCACATAGCATGAAATACAACAATCCCAACATATACTGTGATGTCAGCTCTCTCTGAAAGGCACAGTCATTTCCATTGTCAAACTCGAACGTAGGCCCTGAGAGAGGACAGATATTTGTTTCTTCACTGCGGCAGTTTGCAATCAGAAATCTTGAGCTCTGAACTTCAATCTTTTAACCAAACCTCTCAATGAAACATCAGATTAAAGATTGGCCTGGATAGCCTAACATTGGGGTAGAGATTGACCTTGTGCTAAGTGCCAAATGGGTGAGAATAAATCAGCCGCTGCTTTCACACCTCCACATTTTTATTTCCAGTGATGACTATGGAAGCAAAGGTTGGGAGAGCTGATTCCCTATTGCCCATTTCATACTATTGCCCATTCAAAACCAAGCACAAAGTGGCTGCAGTAATCTTGTGATTTAGGTACTCAGAACAGAATCCACTTGGATTCTCAATAGAAATCTACCTGCCATTATCCTTACAAATAAAGGTTCATTCTCTAACTTCAAACTCCTGGCAGGAGCATATATTAGAGATCTCGGCAGTGCTGCACACAATATTCCCAATATACACAATAAAACAATTAGAAGGTGACAGCATGCATTTATACAGCACTATTCACAACCTCTGCCTATCCCAAAGTGCTTTACAGCCAACATGGTAGCTTTTTTTTGAAGGGCAGTCGCTTTGTAATGTGGGAAATGTGGCAGTTTATTTGCACTCTGCAAACATGATAATTACCAGATAATCTGTTTTCTGTGTGATATTGATTGAGGGATGAGGGATAAATATTGGTCAGGACACCAGGGAGAACTCCCCTCCAAAATAGTGCCACATGGGATCTTCTAAACCCACCTGAGCAGGCAGATGGGACCTGGGTTTAATGTCTCTCCTCCCTCATAACTGCACCAGAGTGTCAGGCTCAGCTTCTGTGTTCAAGCCTTCAATTGGGACTTGAACCCAAAATCTTGTGATTCTGAGGTAAGTGTACTATTAGCTGAGTTGCATTTAGCACATACCTAAACAGCGATTTCAATCAGGCATAGCATTTTGGTTTCTGACAGGCAGTCGCAGTGACAAAGCTTCTTGCCTACAGTGCAGTATCAGGAATGGCTGCTGATAGTAAGAAGTCTTCAATTGACAATACACACACTACATGTTTGTGTTATTATGCAGAGTAACAGATTGGTTGCTAACCATTTGCACTGTGACAAGCCCAGCCAAGCTTTTATTCAAACTGCAGGGAGTCCAACATGTCTACTGTTCAGAAGTAGTCACTGTTCAGAGACCCCCTATTTGATTTCCTCCCTCTTTACCTCAGAGAATCATTAAAACGCAGCACTGTTGATTGAAAAGGCCATAAGTACTTGGGTTTATTTCTAGAGGAATAGAATACAAGACAGGGAGATCTAGAGATTGAAGAAGTCACACGGACTCGAAACGTTATCTCTGTCTCTCTCTACACAGATGCTGTCACACCTGCTGAGTTTTTCCAACGTTTCGTTTTCGTTTCAGATTTCCAGCATCCGCAGTATTTTGCCTTTATATTAGTAAATCTAGAGATTGGTTAGGCCACACTTGGAATACTGTGTGCAGTTCAAAAGTACTGGAGAAAGTGCAGAAAATATTCACAAGGATGTTACCAGCATGAAGAGGATGCAACTATCAGATAAGATTATCCCAATCTGAAATCAGTGGACTGAACACACCCCAATGGATAAAAACTGGAAATTTCTTGCCCTATATGGTCTTGGTTCACTTTGGATTTTAGACGATCCCACAATGAAATGCCCGATCCCCAAAAAGGGATTGTCACACCAATACCTCAAATCTCCTGAGGTTCCACAAAGCAGGAATCTCCCAAATTGCTCTAGCTGTGAGGGAAATATGTCGAGAAAGGCTTCAACCAACTCAATATCTCCTTAGAAACATCCATAGCTGAGAACGGTTGGCTGGGTGCATTAGTTAACATGAAATGAAGATAACACAATAACTTGTACTTATAAAGTGCCTTTAACATAGTAAAACATCCCAAGGTGCACCACAGGAGCATTATCAAATAAAATTTGATACTAGTTCATATACAGATCAAGTGGCTGAAACTTGGTCAAAGATGTAAGCTTTAAGAAGCGTCTTAAAGGAGGAAGGTAAGTTAGCGAGTTGGAGAGGTTTAGGGAGGAAATTCTAGAGCTTAGGACCTAGGCAGTTGCAGAGATCAGAAAGAATGAGACCATGGAGGGATTTGGAAACAAATTTGAGAATTGTAGCTCCAAAGTGTTGCTTAACCAGGAGCCAAAATGTCAACGAGAACAGGATGATTGGTGCATGTTAGGACACAGGCAACGGAGCTTTGGGTGACCTCAAGTTCATGGAAGGTAGAACATGGGAGGCTGGTCAGGATTGTATTGGAATTGTTCAGTCTAAAAGTAATAAAGGCATGGATTAGGGTTTCAGCAGCAGATTAGGTGAAGCAGAGGTAGAGTTAAGTGATGTTATGGAGATGGAAATAGACATTCTCAGTGATTGCACAGTTATAAGATCAGAAACTCATCAGATATGATGGCAATTTTGTACACATTCTGGTTCGGCCTTAGACAGTTGCTAAGGAGATGGATGGAGTGTAAAGCTGGTGAACTGAGTTTGTAGAGGGCACCGAAAGCAATGGTGTTGGTCTTCCCAACATTTAGTTGGAGGAAATTTATGCTTATCAGTCGTTGTCATTGTTGTCAGTCCCTTGACGTCTGTCAGGTTTTATGATTTATGTGTCCTCAGCTGACTCAAAAGGCCACAGGTCTTAGAGCAGAAAGGACAAGAGTTGTCCTGAGGAAGAGGGGTTCTCAAGCCAGTGTTCTGCTTTTGTCACTTCTCCGTGGCAGGGTGTATGTGCTCAGTTTCAGACCATGTTGCTGCTTGTTGGATGTGGTGCCGCCACATGACATGGTTTGTGGTAAGCTCCTCCCATGCACCAATGTCAATATGTCCCCCTTTCAATGAGGCCTTTAGAGTATCCTAAACATTTTCTCAGTCCTCCTTGAGATTGGGTGCCATCATTAAGTTGTGAAGAGAGAATCTGTTTCAGAAGCTGATTATTTGGATAAAGATGCAGTGTCCAGACCAGTGGAGCTGTGAGAATGGATGTTTTTTAAAATATATATTTTTGGGCAATATTATGTTATTCTGTGGAGAAGGCTGTATGTCTGTGTGTGTGTGTGTAAATGATTCAATTAAGCTGGCAGAGGTTACGAGGTAACAGGTTGTCAGGGGGGTTTAAAACATTAAAGGATAGAGGTGGCAGGTTTGAGGTACAAGCGAATAGGTTTAATCTAACATTTGCATTTTTAGATAAGTTGAGAGTTTGTTTGAATATCAAAGGGAAGTCAGAGGTAACAAGAAACATATTTTCATCTTGCAGGAGTTCCATGGATAAACAGTAGAGGGTATATTTTATTTTATTGTCCTGAAAGCAGAGACAAAATAGAAACATAAAAGATTTTATATTTGGAAGGATTTAAGTTTCAAAGAGGGGTGAGAATGATGGAACATGAGATGAAAAGGGGGAGAAAAGTATTTTCAAGTTACTGTGGAGAACTTAGGGGTAGCTGTTGGCTATGAGCTGTAGCTGGTAGCTGTTAGCGATAGCTCTGGGAGAAGATGCTGTTTGAATCAACGACCTAGTCAAGCCAAAAAAGCAGTCTTGTTCTGAAGTTTTGGATTTCCACAGCAGAGTGGAAGAGAGTTTAAGAGGTCATGTGGTATGCCTTTATTAAAGCTACAGTAGTGTGCCTTGATTAATATTATTGGATTTTTCTAGTTAAACATCTATAAGGGAGTGATGCGTAGAAGGTGTTTTCTTGTGGGTCTGACCGAGTAGAGAGTCTTTTCTGGGAATGTTTGTAAGGCTAATTTTAACTGTGTAACTGTAATCTTTTGTGCTTTAGTTTTCTTTTACTCTTGTTAATAAAACTTTTACTTTTAATTTTTCAAAATCCCAAAGGTATTACCGGACTTCAAGCTGCTGAGACCAGTACATTTTCTTCTCATTTTCAGAATACAAGAAAAAAGGGTATGGTCTGTAAGCCAAGTTTCCCTCTGGGATTTGGTCTGCGCAGCAATTAACACCGGCTGTGTTCATAACAGAGCAGATTTCACATGATCATGGTTGCAATGCTAGAGGAATTGACTTCAGTGAGGATGCTGGAGTTTGTTCCCCTGTCTTCCCACTTGACTTTGAGTATCCTGTGGAGCTATTGCTGACGGAATTCCTTCAGCACCCAGAGGTGCCTTTGGTAGGTGACCCAAGTCTCACTGCCATATAGAAGGGTAGTGACAACAGAAGCATTATGAACTAAAGCCTTTGTCCTTTTATGGATATCTCTGTTGTGAAAGAGCTGGTTGTGCCATTTTTGGAAGGTTGCACTGGCACAACTGATTCAGTGCTGGTGAATGAGTTCATGACCAGGTTGAGCTAGATAGTGAAGAAAGTTGGCGCACTCACAGCCTTGCTTGATGCCCATCCAGATGCGAAAAGGCTCAGTCTCCAATCCATTGCAAAGGATGGTTGCTCTAATACCATCACACAGGAGTCACAGGATAGTAACAAATTTTGCTGTACATTTAAGTCTCTGGAGGACTTTTCAAAGGGTTTAATGGTTGATGGAGTCAAAAGCCTTTGATAGAACAATAATGGCCAAATCGAGCTCTTTGCGTTGTTCTTGTTTTTTTTTCTTGGAATTGTAAGCTACAGCCCTGGATGGCTGGAATCTACATTGGATGTTTGGCAGTGTGTCTTCCCAAATAGTAGGAGGCAGTTCAGGAGGATTCATGTGGAAATCTCCCCTACAGTAAACAGAAGAGATATACCCCTGTAGTTCCCACAAATTGATTTCTCACCCTTCTTGTAAAGAGAAACAATGATGGCATTGTGGAAGTCATGAGATAGTACCCCTTCTTCCCAGGTTTTTGTAAAAAGCTCTGAGAGTCCACAAGCTTAATTGATCTTTGCAGGGAAGTTCTCCAGGCCACATAATTTGTTATTCTTTAATTGTTGGATAGTCTTTTGTATTTCAGCAAGTGTTGGCAACATTCCCAAATTTCATCTGTCAAGCTATTGAGGGATTGTTGGGTGGTTTTGTTTGCCACTGTTGACTCCCAATTAAGAAGGTTCAGGTAGTGGTCCTTCCAATGGCCTCAGACAGCTGCATCAGGTTTGAGAATTGCATTGCTGTCTTCAGCTCGGAGAGGGAGGGACTGTTTGTCTTTGGTTCATAGTTGGTCTTGGCGGCCTGGAAGAACCTGTGCATGTCATGCTGGTCTGCGTAGCACTGGATTTCATTGGCAATCTCTACCCACTACTTACTCTCAATGGCATATATCATTCTCTGTGCTTCAGATTTTGAATTTTGTGGACTCTCAGAGCTTTTGCCTTACGGGCCACAATGTTCTTTCTCATAATCTGATAACAAGAAGGAGACATACCGATCTCAGCAGTAAGAGGTCCAGTAACACTCTTGGGTTTTTAAAAATTAAGAGTAAAGGTTTCATTAACAAGAAAGAAAAGAAAACTTAAGCACAGAAGATTACAGTTATACAATTAAGGTTAGTCTTACAAAACACACTCCCAAAACTCTCTACTCGGTCAAACCCACGGGTAAACACTTCCCAGCCAACACATCCTTATAGATGTTTAAATATGAAAAATCCAGTAATATCACACAAGGAAAGTTGCTGTAGCTTGCCTTAATGCTCTCCCACTTTATGGTATAGAATCCACTTCAGAATAAAACTGCTTGCTGTAGTCCAAGACTTCTCAACAGCTCAGATAGCTCCAGCCAACTCATGTATAACAGCTATATAGCCATTTCTCCAGTTCAATAGCTACAAACCAGCTATCCACAGTAACTCCAATATGCCTTTTTTCCCTTTCATCTGAATACCATTGTTCTCACACCCCTTTGAAACTCAAATCTTTCCAAATATAAGTTCTTTCATGTTTCCATCTTGTCTTTGCTTTTGGGTGAATAAAAATACAATATCCCCACTATTTTTTACATATGGACTCCTGCAAGATGCAAACATGTTTCTTCACACCTCTGACTCACTCACTTTTCCAGAACTACTTCATCGTCACAGGGAGTCAGAGCCTATCCCAACAGGCAATGGGTGCTAGGCAAGGTATACCCAGGATGAGATGCCAGTCCATCACAGGGCACACTTTACCATAGTCAATCCACCTAACCAGCACATCTTTAGATGGTGGGAGAAAACTAGAGCATCCAGAGAAAACCCACACAGACACAGGGAGAACATACAAACTCCATACAGACAGACACCTGAGGTCAGGATCAAACTCAGGTCCCTACAGCTGTGAGACAGCAACATTAACTATTGCACCACTGTGCCACCCTGTCACTGCTGAATCCCCTTTGAAATTTAAACAATCTCTCAACTTATCTAAAAAATGCAAATGTTAGATCTAACCTATTTACTTGTGCCTCAACTTAACACCTCTACCCTTTCCATGTTTCCAAAGCTTCAGACAACATGACTCCTATTAACTCTTGCCCAGCTTAATTAAGTCAGACACACACAGACACGGACACCCAGCCTTCTTTGCAGAATAACACAATATACCCCAAAATATTTTAAAAATAACATCTATTCTTACACTGAAGGTGTAGCTTCATGAGCCGTTTGTTGGAAGTTCTGTAAATATATCCACAATTTTGTTGTTGATGGCAAACCCAACTCCGTGAACATGACGATCTTCCTCTGGTTTCCCCTTCCAGAAGACAGTGTCTCCTCTTCCTTCCTCACTAAGCTGCCCTTCCTAAGGGAGTCAGGTTTCACTGACAGCAGCAAAATGATGTAATCTCTCACAGGGTCCTGAGAAACAATGGTGCTTCTCCTTTTAGGGCGTTCACTGTTTAGGTTGAGGGTGCGCACATTCCAGCTACAGGAATTCACATGTTTTGTTGCTTGGTGTGTTTACCACCACAAGGGTGGTGATCCCACTGGAAGCAGTTTCCCAGTAAAGTCAGCCTATGTTTGAGACACCTTTTCTAGCCCCTTCCTCAAGTAAGATGAGCAAAGGGGATCCTAGAAGAGTCATGGATGCTGCTGTTGGGAGCTCCTTCAGTCCCAAATCCAAGAGCTCAGCATCCACCAGGCATCCACCATTTATGACTGGAGACCTTCAGGTTCACAGCCCTGTCTCCAATTCCACTTGTCCATCCCCGTAGGGCTTTTTGGTGTCCTTGACAAAGGACTGTGCATGTCATTGTTTAACATGAGGAAGTTGGGTGCAGTTGATAATCGCACAGTTTTGATGGGTTATCAATCTTTATCTAATGGCATGGCAAGCCATGAGAACTGGCAAACGTCAGTCCCACTGGAGCCTTCACCCGCCTTCACAGTCATTTTGGTTTGCACATTCGCCTCATTCATTCACCTGTTCCACCATTTGAGGAGTTGAAGCACACGTTTTAATAGAGGCTTGTCCCTCGATATCCACCCACATCAGTGCAGCAGGCTTACCTCATGCAGGTTTTAGCTGGAACAGCCTTGGTGATTAGACAGGGG
Source organism: Carcharodon carcharias (assembly GCF_017639515.1). Lineage (NCBI taxonomy): Eukaryota > Metazoa > Chordata > Chondrichthyes > Lamniformes > Lamnidae > Carcharodon > Carcharodon carcharias. The sequence goes on from NC_054473.1 coordinate 85,936,452, forward strand.
TGTGAGCAGAGCCACAAGCAGTCTGGCTCCCTGGGACACATTGACAAGTACCGGTGGCAAGATACTACTCGGGAAAGCTCTTGAGCCCCTAATTCATCAGTATCAGGTGTTGGACAAGTAGTCTGACAATTCAGGGACAGTGGAGAGGATGAGGGAGGTGGTAGTAAAGCAGAGCTAGGTGCCGTGATCAGTGGAAACTGGTGCTATTTTTTCAGAGGTTGTTGCTAAGGTGCTGCATGTAGATGAGGAACAGGAAAGGGCCCAGGATGTATCATCGGGGGTCATCAAAGCTAACAGTGCAGCAGAGGAAGGGGAGCCATTGCAGGCAATTCTCACATTCCGATTAGATGGTTAAAATGGAACTAGGCGAGTGCAGTCTCACCCAGTTTCAAAGCAGAAGTAAAAGAAACCGATTCTGGGCTTGGATCTTGTTCAAATCTAAATCCTCTTTGTGTTGTTGAATAGTTAACAAGTTCAGATCAAATTGTCTCATCTATTAGGATGTTTTTCAACTTGGTATCGTTGCTAAATCTGTTGTTTTACCTGCAAGAACTACTTGAGGTGTTAATACCACGATTCATATGAATGATTCATCAGTGTTAATTAATCACAAGTGCAATGTATTAATACAAAACTTGTAAAATGACAATTAATGAAGAGAGGAACTCACAAAGCTAAATTTTAAGTGGTTTTCCATTACTGGCCATGTTTAGTTATAAACCTATCAGATATATTTTGCTACATATTAAGACACTGTGATCTCTTTAAAACAATGAATGGTATTTAGACTAGAAGGCAAAATTTGACAGAGAATAGGATTTCCAGTGATCAATTTTATTTAAACAAGACTTCTTAAAAGTACAATAGCAGTCAGAAAGCAAGAAAGCACCCCATCATGGAAGAAATTACACTTGCTGATCCAGAGATACATCATTCTAAAGATTTAACAATGTCCAGAACACATGCACATACGCACATCTGTGTGTTTTTCTCTTCATCCCTTCATGGGATGTGGGCTTTGCTGGCTGGGCCAGCATTTATTGCCCATCCCTCATTGCCCTTGAGAAGGTGGTGGTGAGCTGCCTTCTTGAACTGCTGCAGTCCATGTGGTGTAGACCGCAGTGCTGTTAGGGATGGAGTTCCAGGATTTTGACCCAGCGACAGTGAAGGAATGGTAATATATTTCCAAGTCAGGATGATGAGTGTCTTGGAGGGGGACTGCAGTGGTGGTGTTCCCATGCCCTTGTTCTTCTAGGTGGTAGTGGTCGAGACTTTGGAAGGTGCTGTCGAAGAAGCCTTGGTGAGTTGCTGCAGTGCATCTTGTCGATAGTGCACACTGCGGCTACTGTGCGCCAGTGGTGGAGAGAGTGAATGTTTAAGTTGGTGGATGGGGTGCCAATCAAGCGGGCTGCTTTGCCCTGGATGATATTGAGCTTCTTGAGTGTTGTTGGAGCTGTACCCATTCAGGCAAGTGGAGACTATGCCATCACACTCCTGACTTGTGCCTTGTAGTTGGTGGACAGGGGAGTCAGGAGGTGAGTTACTCACTGCAGGATTCCTTGCCTTTGGCCTGCTCTTGTAGCCACAGTATTTATATGGCTAGACCAGTTCAGTTTTTGGTCAATGGTAACCCCCAGGATGTTGGTAGTGGGGGATTCAGTGATGGTAATGCCATTGAATGTCAAGGGGAGATGGTTAGATTCTCTCTTGTGGTCATCTCTCTTGATGGTCACTGCCTGGAACTTAGGTGTTGTGAATATTACTTGTCACTTGTCAGCCCAAGCCTGGATATTGTCCAGGTCTTGCTGCATTTGGACATGGACTGCTTCAGTATCTGAAAAGTTGTGAATGGTGCTGAACATTATGCAATCATCAGTGAACATTCCCACTTCTGACCTTATGATGGAAAGAAGGTCATTGACGAAGCAGCTGAAGATGGTTGGGCTGAGGACAGTACCCTAAGGTACTCCTGCAGTGATGTCCTGGAGCTGATATGATTGACCTCCACTAATCTCAATCATCTTCCTTTGTGCCAGGTATGACTCCAAACAGTGCAGAGTTTCCCCCTGATTTCCATCGACTCCAGTTTTGCTCAGGCTCCTCCATGCCACACTCAGTCAAATGCTGCCTTGATGTCAAGGGTAGTAACTTTTACCACACCTCTGGCGTTCAGCTCTCTTTTGTCCATGTTTGAACCAAGGCTGTAATGAGGTCAGGAGCTGAGTGGCCCTGGCAGAACCCAAACTGGGCATCAGTGAGCAGGTTATTGCTAAGCAAATGCCGCTTAATACCACTGTCGATGACCCCTTCCATTACTTTACTGATGATCGAGAGTGGACTAATGGGGCGGTAATTGACTGTGTTGGATTTGTCCTGCTTTTCGTGTACAGGACATACCTGGGCAATTTTCCACAAACCTGGGTAAATGCCAATGTTGTAGCTGTACCGGAAAAGTTTGGCTAGGGGCGCAGCTATTTCTGGAACATAAGTCTTCAGTGCAATTGCCATAATATTGTCAGAGCCTGTAGCCTTGCTGTATCCATTGCCTTCAGCCTTTTCTTTATTTCATGGAGTGAATCCAATTAGCTGAAGACTGGCATTGTGATGCTGGGAACCTCTGGAGGAGGCCGAGATGGATCATCCACTTGGCACATCTGACTGAAGATAATTGCAAATGCTTCAGCCTTATCTTTTGCACTGATATACTGGGCTCTCCCATCATTGAGGATGGGAATATTTGTGGGGCTGCCTCCTCCAGTGAGTTGTTTAATTGTCCACCACCATCCACAACTGGGTGTAGCAGGACTGCAGAGCTTAGATCTGACCCATTGATTGTGGGATCGCTTAGCTCTGTCTATCACTTGCTGCTTATGTTGTTTGGCACGTAAGTAGTCCCATGTTGTAGCTTCACCAGGATGACACCTAATTTTTAGGTATGCCTGGTGCTGCTCCTGGCATGCCTTCCTGCACTCTTCATTGAACCACTGTTGATTCCCCAGTTTGATGGTAATGGTAGAGTGGGAAATATGCCGGGCCATGAGGTTACAGATTGTGGTTGAATTCAATTCTGCTGCTGCTGATGGTCCACAGTGCCTCATGGATGCCCAGTCTTGAGTTGCTAGATCTGTTCGAAATCTATCCCATTTAGAACGGTGGTAGTGCCACACAACACGATGGAGGGTATCCTCAATGTGAAGACGGGGCTGCGTCTCCTCAAAGACTGTATGGTGGCCACTCCTACCAATACTGTCACAGATGTGTTTGTGTGTGTGCCCACGTATGTGTGTACATGTATCTGTATACATGTATGCAAGTGTGCATCATCCCTGTACATATGTTCACACACAAATGTACAAAACATGCATGTATATAGCACACATACATGCACAAACAGAGTCGCACACATTTATGTAGACATAATGATACAAACACACATACTACGTACACAACAAAACCCACTCAAATACATATATACACACAAACAAAAGCATGCATGCACATAGACCTATGAACATTCATGCACAACACACACACTGGTGTACATACACTAGGGCACACATTTATCTGGACGCACGTACGCACACAGACATGTCTGTATACATACACTTAGCAAGCATGAATAAGTTGAATAAGTATGAAGGACCAATGTCAAGCACACTGACCTCCAGTTGCAGAAATGTTATGCAGCAGTATGAGGAAGATGCCACTGGATCATATTATCCAGTTGAGGCTTTAATGAGCAGTGATCAGCACTGCCAGACTCAAGGATATTGTGCTCTTCTTCATGGTTACAGATGCCCATGGCCAATTTGCCAATGGGCAAAGCTGCTGCCCACTCCTAGGCATGTTAATTGAACAGACAAGCACACTGCAATGTCAGCATCTCAACTGTAAGGAAACAGCATCAAGGTAACTAACTAAGCGTAACACAGAGCCATGTAACACAGAGTCATCCAAGGAGACTCCTTTCAAGCATACTGGGAGTTTATCTATATTTGATATAAAAGGGCAGATTATTCTGTCTGATATGCAGACTCAGTCCATGGGAGCCAGGAAAAGCTTTCATTTTAAGGGTTTGGTCTTTGTAATTCCGTGATAGGAAAAAAATGTTTATGATCCGAAGGATGTTTTTGAATGAACAGCCTGCTTTTCTTTTTGAGTTAGTAAATCAGCCTTGCCATTCGAAGTGGAAGTTGCAGTTTGCTCATTAGGGACACAGACAGCTCTGCCAATGATTTATTGTCATAGGCTCTGAGTCAAACTGACCCGAAAGGCTGTATTCTGAATCTGTGCTGATTGTAGTAGTTGGCGAGAGGGTGGGGTGTGCAGATTGTCCTTACTGCCACTGCAACAAGTTCAGCACTGCCAGAGTGGAGGTGGGAGGAGGGTGAGCGATGACATCAACGCGGATGCAGGCAAGCACTGACAGGAAGCTCTCTGAAGGAAGAGAGCTGCCTCTGGGAGCCGAAGACCCAAAACCCAGGAAATAAAGTTTTTAAAATCAGGAAGAAAATGTCCAAGCACCACAATCAGGCACCTAAATATATAGATTATAAAAATGCTGTCCACAGATTTCTATTTTTATTTTATTTCATAACCGAAACCTCATCCCGCCCTTGGATGAGGTTTTGCAAAATGCGGGCTTCCCACCTGCCCATTTTGCCCATGCGATGAGTGCAAAATCGCACGGGCAATGTAAAATCGGCTTCAGTTGGGTTTCCAATGGCCTTAGGTGGCCTCTTATTCGATGGCAGGCACAGCTCCAAATCCCGGGCCACTCACCAACTGAAAAATCACACCAGCGTGGGTTGACATCGGGACGCTCGACCAGTCAGGTCGGTTGCGCACCCGCCTGCGGGGTGTAAAATTCTGCCAGATGACCCTGCCCCCACCGCTTTCCTGGGAAGAGAGTTCCAAAGATTCACAACCCTCTGAGAGAAAACAATTCTCCTCATCTCCATAGTAGTAACACTCTCAGGTCTGAATGATAAGGTCACGGGTTAAAGTCCAACCCCAGAGGCTTAAGCAAGTTTTCATTCAGTGTAGTATTGGCAGAGAGTATCAGAGTCTCCAGTACCTAGACTTTTGGATCTGAAGTTATGGCAAGCACTGTTCACCCCCTCAGGAGGTGTAAAAAATCCCATGGCAAGTTGCACCCAGAATGAATCTTTAAGAAATGAAAGAACATTTATTCATGTAGGCCCTATCACATCTAGGATGTCCCAAAGAATCACAGAATCAAAGAATTTCAATGACACAGAAGGAGAGCATTTGGCCCATCATGTCTGCAGCGGCTCCAAATGACCATTATGACCTAGTACCATTGCTTTGCCTTTTCCCTGTATCCTTGCACCTTGTTTCTTATCAAATAATCATCTAATGCCCTCTTGAATGCCTCGATTGAACCTGTCTCCGCCACACTTCCAGGCAGTGCATTCCAGACCTGAACCACTTGCTGTGTGAGAATGTATCTTCTCATGTCACATTTGCTTCTTTTGCAAATCACTTTAAATCTGTGCTCTCTCATTCTTGATCCTTTTATGAGCGGGAACGGCTTCTCCCTATCTACTCTGTCCAGCCCCCTCATGATTTTGAACATCTCTATCAAATCTCCTCTCAGCCTTCTTCTCTCCAAGGAGAACATTCCCAACTTCTCTAATCTATCCTCATTGCTGAAGTTTCTCATCCCTGGAACCATTCTTGTAAACCTCTTCTGCACTCTCTCCAATGTGTTCACATCCTTCCTATTATGTGGTGCTCAGAACTGTACACAATATTCCAGCTGAGGTCTGACGAGTGTCTTATATAAATTTAGCATAACCTCCCCGCTCTTGCACTCTATGCCCCTATTAATAAAGCCCAGGATGCTATATGCTTTATTAACTGCTCTCTCCATCCGTCCCGTCACCTTCAATGATCAATGGCAGATATACACCCAAGTCTTTCTGCTCCTGCACCCCCTTCAAAATTCCACCCCTTATTTTGTATTGTCTATCCATGTTCTTCCTACCAAAATGCATCAGCTCACACTTATCCATATTGAACTTCACCTGTCACCTATCTGCCCACTCCACCAAGTTGTCTATGTCCTCCTGAAGTTCCACACGGTCCTCCTCGCAGTTCACAACACTCCCAAGCTTTGTATCATCCAGAAACTTTGAATTTGTCCCTGCACACCAAGATCTAGATCATTAATATATGTCAGGTAGAGCAAGGGTCCCAATACCGACCCCTGGGGGACTCCACTACAAACCTTCCTCCAGCCTGAAAAATATCCATTGACCATTACTCCCTGCTTCCTAATTTTCAGCCAATTTTGTACCCACATTGCTACTGTCCCTTTTATTTATGAGCAATAACTTTTCTCACAAACCTGTTGTGTGGCACTGTATCAAATACCTTTTGAGAGTCTATGTACAACACATCAACAGCATTACCCTCATCGACCTTTTCTGTTACCTCTTCAAAACACTCCACCATGTTAGTTAAACATGATTCCCCATTAGAAATCCATGGTGGATCTTCCCTATCAACCCTAAAGTGCAGTTACTGTTGTTAGAAAATGAGACAGCCAATTTATGCACAGCAAGCTCCCACAAATAGCAATGAGATGATTTGTTTTTGAGGAATTGATTGATGAAAGAATGTTACACAGATCATTTGTTAACCTAGGTTATATCATCAAATCCATAGTGGGGCTGAAGGCCATGATCTTCTGGGACAAAGGGTGAAAGTGATGATGCTGAGCCAAACTAACACTGAAAAAATACAATAAAACAGCTAAAGCCTGACCACACCCACAAAAATGTTACCAGCTTCTCAATTAATAACACTCGTATCAAGGCCAACTAACAAAACAGACTAAAAAAAGTTTTGTGTTTTTATAATGATATAAAGACATCAATCACTCATAACGCACTGGGTAAACACAATGTGGGTTCATTTATTTAGGCTAGGCACATGGGAACATATATATACATGGATAGAAAGCTTGAAGACATCAGCAGCAGGGCTGTATGCTGTGTCCTATTCACAGGCCAAAGTGAAACTGAGACTAGTGCACGTGACACACTTCCCGTCCAGTGATGGCATGCTGATATCCCTTCAAGGCATATTGCAATATTACCCTTTCTTGTTAAAGATACTTTCCACCCCTCCAATGAAGTTTAACTATTTACAATACATGTTCATATTCAGTAACCATTACGTAAGTGTACAGAACTGATGAATCTATGAAACTCTAAATCATAGAGGTAATCTGCAGGTACATCAAGATCTTGTGATGATAACCTTGTCAGGAGGTTTCTTCAATTATTTTTTATTCATTTACAGGATGTTGGTGTCGTTGGCAAGACCAGCATTTATTACCCATCCATAGTTGCCCTTGAGAAGGTGGTGGTGAGCTGCCATCTTCAACCGCTGCAGTCCATGTGGTGTAGGTACACCCACAGTGCTGTTAGGAAGGGAGTTCCAGGATTTTGACCCAGCGACAGTGAAGGAATGGAGATATATTTCCAAGTCAGGATGGTGAGTGGCTTGGAGCGGAACTTCCAGGTGGTGGTGTTCCCATCTATCTGCTGCCCTTGTCCTTCTAGATGGTAGAGATCGTAGGTTTGGAAGGTGTTGCCTAAGGAGCCTTGGTGAGTTGCTGTAGTGCATCTTATAGATGGTAAACACTACTGCCACTGTGCGTCAGTGGTGGAGGGAGTGATTGTTTGTCGATGTGATGCCAATCAAGTGGGCTGCTTTGGCCTGGATGGTGTCAAGCTTCTTGAGTGTTGTGGGCTGCACTCATCCAGGCAAGTGGGGAGTATTTCATCACAGTCCTGACTTGTACCTTGTAGATGATAGACAGGCTTTGGGGAGTCAGGAGGTGAGTTATTTGTTGCAGGATTCCTAACCTCTGACCTACTCTTGTAGGCATAGGGCGGAGTTTTCCATGCCCGCTGGCATCGGGCATGTTCGGCAGCATGAGCAGGCAATATGGCAAGAAAGCCAGAAACCGGTTTCACAACGTCATGAAACCAGTTTGCAATCGTTCACTCAGCCTGTCGATGGCAGGCCACATTTCCCATCATCGGATATCAAGAACCTCATTGTAATACATCTGCATATCATTATAAGGACAGCCCACTGGAATCATCCCCTTACTGCTGGATCATCCGCCCACGTCAGCAGGAAAGCACACTGGTGCAGAACATGTCTTAGCAAGTATGACAATCAAAAGTTGGGACTTACTGCCAAGGCCTTGCTCACATCATGGACACCAGAGGAGGGTAAGATGCTGGAACCCAACAGCAAATGGTCTCTAGAGGACCATCCATGGCATGCTGGGTGGAGTCTCAAGGACAGGGAGGATGCGGTTGGGAGAGGGAGAGAGTACGGGGAGGAGGAGGTAATGGGGGAGAAGATGGCAACTGGAGAGGTAAGTGTAAGGAGGATGGAAAATGTAAGGGAAGGAGTTTGGAGGGGGTAAGGACTGCGGAGAGGGGATGGAATCCAAGGGGAGGAAGGAGTGCAGAGAGGGGAGGCCAAGGGGAGGAAGGAGTGCAGAGAGCGGAGGGAGTCCAGGGGGAAGAAGGAGTGCAGAGAGGGGAGGGTGTCCAGGGGGAGGAAGGAGTGCAGAGAGGGGAGGGAGTCTAGGGGGAGGAAGGAGTGCAGAGAGGGGAGGGAGTCCAGGGGGATGAAGGAGTATGGAGAGGGGAGGAAGTAAGGATGGAGGAAGAATTAAGAGTGGATGAAGGAGTCAGGAGGGGGGATGGACTAAGCTGGGTGGGGGGCTGAGTCCAGGGTCAGGGGTGGGGGGAAGGGGTTCCAGTGGAGGAAGGGGTTCCAGGGTTGAAGGATGGGATTTTTGGGAAGGAAGGGAACATGCACATTCACCTGGACATCCCCGAAAGAAAGGGTTTTGTCTGGAAGGTCACGGAAGGGGGATGGAACATGGGGGGGTGGTCAACTGTGATGGGGGAAAGGAAATGGGTGACTGGGGAAGGGGAAAGGATGGGGGAGTGAATGAAATACTGTATCACCACTGTACTGTCTGAATAACAGTGAAATAAGAGTCGAGGTGGGCGCGATCAGGTGCTGCATGGAAGTGTGACCAGTGGGGTGTGGAGATGCAGGTCAGCTCAGATGGACAACTGAAAGTGAATCCCAGCAGGCAGCATTGAAAATGCTCAGGACAGTCAGGTGAGTGTGATACGGGAAGTATCCACATGCGTGGGAGAATGCTTGCATTAGGCTCCGAAAGGCCCTGCCACACACACACACACTTCTCCCTCCAGAATCACTCATTGACTGGCTGCTCCCTCTGCGGTGACAGAAGATGAGGCTGAGGGGCTCACAAGAAATGGGGACCTGGAGCGAGAGGACAAGCTTCTGAGGTTCCTGAGTGGATGGCCTAGGGGTATCCAGCTGCTGCTCCTCCTCCCTTCAGGTGCCCAAGGGCCCTTGAGGGGAAGAAGCACCTGGAGGGATGTTAAAGTGCCCCAGTTCCCTCTCAAGTTGCAACTTCAGGAACTCACCCATGGCTACTGCGATGGAGTGCAGGTCCTCACTCATCTCCGCATTCTACTGGACCAGGGTCTCCTTGGCATCCACCACCCTCCCCATGGAGACTTCTATACGTGCACATGTGGGCATCACTGCATCAGAGAGCAGGCAGACACACTCCTCTGACCCATGTGCCACTCTGTTGAGGAGTTCCAACAGCTCTGCGTGATGTTCTCCCACCTTCTGCTGACTCCCCACAATGAGTTGAAAGACCAAATCCCAGAGGCTCATCACCTGATTCAGACCTCATAAATGCTTCTTCCTCAGCAGTACTCCGAGAGTTGGGGAGCTCGGCTGAACCTGTCACCTGCTGCTGTGGACATGTATCCGTGCGGTGACCACCAGATTGTGAACCCAAGCCTACTCCAGGTCTAGGTCCCACTGAGGCATGTGTCTCTGCGCTGGTGGAGGGTGTGGGTAGACACTGTGATGGGTCTTCCAGGCTGCTTATTTCCAGCTCTTCAATGGAGGAGGATTCCTCTTGGCTGGAGATGAGGACATGGATGGTGCTGAGGGACTGGCTGGCTGAGGGTGTCAGTTGCTAGGCAGAACTCCCTGTGAACCAAAGTAGAGATAATTAGTACATGACAGCAGAGTCAAAAGCAGGAGAGAGAGAGCACTCATAGTTGCATTGAGAGAGGGATGATGTGGTGCAGGATCCTCACAAGGGTGTTCACCGCCGATCTCACCGTCGCCACAGGCACGGTCCACGTCCTCACCAGCCAGCACATTGGCCGCTCCTCAAAGTGAATGAGTGTCCTAATGTGGGCCACTCCACCCCTGGTCTGGGATCTCTCCCTGCTGATGTGAGCAGGCTTCTCCTGAATGGAAACAGATGGAGAGAGTGTGAGCAGGACACATGGCACTGAGTGGAATGTTTGTGTGGTGAGTGGAGACATGGACGGGATGAGGACACGAGCTCCAGAAGATATGATCTTGATGGAGGTGTGAGGGTGTCTGTGAGAGTTAGTGGTGTTATCCCTTGAGGTGTGAGATCCCTGAGGGTGTGTGATGGGTTTGTGAGTGTGTGAGTTGAGAGTGATGAGAAGAGTGACTTATCCTGGCATAAAGGATTAGATCATTCATCCTGTAGTGGCCCTGGCTGGCTGTCCTCTTTTGCAGGACAGTGGCGCTCACCACTGCTGCCACCACCTCCCATGCTGGATTGGTGATGCCACTGCCCTTCCTGCGGCCAGAGTGGGGGTAGGGGACATCACGGTGAGCCTCCACGGCATCCAAAAGGTGCTCGAGGGATGCGTCACTAAACCGGAGGAGCTACAGTCTTTTTACCTTAGGCTCAGTCATGTCCGAAGACGGCACCTCCTCAGCAATTCTGCAGGTGCTGCTCCTGTCATAGTGTAGGGGGGGTTCTGTAGTAAAATAGGAAACGAGCAAGTTTGGTCTCCAACGATTCACCTGTTAACTTTTTCATTCCTGCCTTATAAGTTTGTCCTGCTCTTTTCACCAGTCTGTTTGATGACGGATGGTATGGTACAGTCTTCACGTAATTGATAACGTTGAGGCTGATATATCATTGAAATTCATTGCTCATAAACGCAATACCATTGTCTGAGACGATTACCTCTGGAAATCTATGGGTGGCGGAGTTCTGACGTAGTTTTTCTGTAGTAATGCTGGATATTGGCGACTTTACCTCATAAATGTCTAACCACTTGGAATGAGCATCTATAATCAGTAGAAACACGGTTCCAAGGAAAGGACTGAAATAGTCAATGTGCAATTGTACCCAGGGTCTACCAGGCCACTCCCATGGGTGTAATGGGGCTGCCAACAGCAACTTTTGTAGCTGATGACATTGCACACAGTGTTTTACCACCTTTTCAATATCACCATCCATTCCCGACCACCAAAGGTAGCTCTGCGCTATCATCTTCATTTGGGAGATTCCTGTATGGGCACTGTGTAGCTCTATTAAAAGCAGTTCCCTTCCTTGTGCAGGAACTACTCCCTGTGCACCCCATAATAGAATACCATCTTGACTGCTCATCTCTGTCTCCGGTTGAAAAACGGCTTCAATTCATCAGAGACTGGTTCCTGGGACCAACCATGTTACACTCGGTCTCTCACTCGAGACAGGACTGGATCGCAATTCTTCCAGTTTCTTATCTGCCTGGCACAGACTGGTTAGGAATCTAGAAAATTCATCACTAACACAAGCTCTTGAGGAATTGGGACATGATCATTGTTCTCTTGCAAACGAAGGCAACTTAGGGCATCAGTATTTGCTATATGAATCCTGGTCTATGTACAAAGGTGTATTCATATGCTGCCAAAATTAGAGCCCATCTTTGTATTCATGCAGAGACAATGGGAGGTAGAGCCTTTTCCTTACTAAACAGACCCAGAAGTGGTTTGGGGTCAGATACTATCATAAAATGTCACCCATGCACATATTTTTGGAATTTTTTTACACCAAAAATAATCGATAGACCTTCCTTTTCGATCTGAGAATATCCTTTTTCAGCTGTGGTAAGTGTCCTGCATACATAACCTATCAGCCTCTCTGGGCCATCATGCATCTTGTGAGATAGCACCGCTCCCACTCTATAGGGGGATGCATCGCAGGTTAGCACCAATTCCTTTGTCTGGTTATAATGCACTAACAAATTTGAAGAGTGTAAGAACTGTTTTACTTTCGAGAAGGCTTCTTCTAGGGATGACTCCCAAACCCAACGCTGGTTTTTCTTTAGCAGTGAATGTAGAGGGGCTAGAACCATTGATAAATTTGGTAGAAATCGCCCATAATAATTTACCATTCCTAACAATGCTTTAAGTTCAGAAATGTTCTAAGGTGCAGGTGCCTCTCTGATTGCCTTAATATTCTCTTCAACAAGGTGTAACCTTTGGGCATCTACCTGGTTGTTGAAATAAATGACTTTATTTGCCTGAAAAGTGTATTTTTCCTTCTTTAGGTGCATTTCTGCTTCTAAAAAGTGTTTCAGGACTTCCTCCAGGTTAGTCAAGTGTTCTTTTTCTGCAAATCCAGTTATCAGTGCATGTCCATGTAGACCACAACCTGAGGTAGTCCCTGTAGCAAGCTCTCCATTGTCCTCTGAAAAATGGCACAGGCTGAGGAAACACCGAAGGGCAGGCGTGTATATTGGTATAACCCTTTGTGCGTATTTATGGTCATAAATTCCCAGGAGGCATCATCCAGCTCCAGTTGCTGAAATGCATGACTCATGTCAAGCTTTGTCTATGTTGTCCCTCCTGCTGGTTTGGCATATAGGTCTTCAATCTTGGGAATAGGGTACCTGTCCAGTTTGACTGCTTTGTTGACTGTTAGTTTATAATCCCCACAGATCAGGACAGTCTGGTCTGGTTTAAGGACAGGGACTATGGATGTTGCCCACTCTGGGAACTGAACCACTTTTATGACACCCAGCCTCCCTAGCTGGTTCAGCTCAGCATCAATCTTCTCTCTCAGGGCATATGGCACCAGTCTTGCTTTCAAGATGTGAGGGGTTGCTTCTGGGTCCATGTAAATCTTGGTCTTTAGGCTTGGATTTTTCCCAGGTCGTCCTTGAAGAGGGTGCTATATTTTTTTAGCAGCTCTGGTAGTCTACCTGCTCACAACTGGAAGATTTTAGACCAGTTTAATTTAATCTCCTTCAACCTAGAAGGCTTGGTCCTTCATCTTCTATTACTATTACTAGTAGCTATGTCGATTGCTGTCTATAATGAGCAGTTGCTCTGGTGATACTTTTTACTTGGATTTTTTCAACTGTGTATGTTTTCAACTTGACAGATGTTTGTTCCAAATTTAATTGTTGCTCACCTTTATTTAAATATCTGAAAGTGTGTCCTCCTATTACAGTGGTAGAAGCACCCGGGTCTACTTCCATTTTTAAAGGTTTACCATTCACTTGCACAGTGACAGTAATTGGCTCTGTCTTCCCAGTTTGCATGTTGAATTATGAATAAATATCAGGATTGGTTGTTTCAGGCTCATCTACACTATAGACTTCATTGAACTTTGTTTGTTGTTTGGAAGCCTGTTTAAATCTCGCTTTATGCTGTCTCAATATGTACCCACTTCCGTGACAAAAACAACACTCTACTTTTTAAATTGCCAATCGCTAGAAGACTGATTGTTTTCACGTCGATGAAAGTTATTTTCTGATTTTGTTGCTAAGTTGTTTCCTCTCATTTTTTGGCTAGCGGGGACTGTTTCCTGCTTCGCGGCAGAGTCCCAGCTTTTCACACCACTTTCGACTGACTATTCCTCCCCAACAAGGAAAACTGCGCCATTTTAGGCCCCTTGAATTGCTTGTGAATCCCTTACAGTGCTTTCCATCACAAGTGCTATTTCTAATGTTTTCTTAAAATCAGGATTCACTTCAGCCAGCAATCTTCGCTGAATAGTGTCTTTCTGCACCCCACATACTAAACGATCTCTGAGCACGTCATTCAGGGTTTCACTGAAATCACAATATCCCGTTAGTTGTTTTAATTTGGCCACATAGGTAGCAATTGTCTCCTCTGGGGCTTTATTCCGTGAATTGAACCTGAGCCTTAGCATTGTGACTGAGAGCTTGGGTTGAAAATGTGCCATAATGAGATCTACTAATTTACTGAAAGTCTTTGAATCTGGGCCACTGGAGGCTGTCAAGCTTCGAATTAAACTGTAGTTTTTGCTCTCCCAAATACTCAGGAGAATCACTCTCTTCTTTTACTTCCCCGTGATTTTGTTTGCTTGAAAGAAGAATGCAAGACATTCTATATATTGAGACCAATCATCTGTGGCTGGCTCAAAGGGATAAATTCTGCCAAACTGTGACATTTCGGATGAGTGTATCTTCTTTTATTTTTAACGGAATTAGATACTCACAATTGCTGGATGAGGTACAACACCGAATCTGATTTATCCTCATCACCAGTTTGTTATAGAATTGATCTTCAGACAACTTTTCTTAATGGAGATTATTAACTTTATTTACAAGGCAGCAGCAGCAACTACACGTGTGCATCAAACTCCATAACTAAAGAAGAACTCTCCCTCTGCAGAGATTCCTTGCGCTGCTAACACGTTGGTTTACACAGGATTATTCTTAAAGCTACAGTCTTACATTTCCCAAAACTATAATTACTACAATCTCCATTCAGTTCGGCAGGATCGTAATATCCCACCAGGTGGGAGGGGCCATAAAATCCTGGCCATGGGTTCAAATCCCACCATGGCAGCTACGGAAATTAAATTCAATTAATTTAATAAATCCAGAATATAAAGCTATTCCTGGATATGGTGACAATGAAACTATCTTCGATTGTTGTTCACTAATGTCCTTTAGGGAAGGAAATCTGCTGTCCTTACCTGGCCTTGCCTACATGTGACTCCAGATCCACAGCAAAGTGGTTGACTCTTAACTGCCCTCTGAAATGGCCAAGCAAGACATTCAGTTGTATCAAGCTGCTATATAAAAGTCCAAATAAGAATAAAATTGGACGGACCACACTGCTCAGTCAACCTTGCAACATATTCCTGGGCCAAGGGGTTATCCTATGATGTGAGGTTAAGTAAATTGAGTCTATATTCTCTGGAGTTTAGAAGAATGAGGGGCAATCTCATTAAACCTATAAAATGCTGTAGGGCTCGACAGGTTAAACACGGAGAGACTCCGCTGATCAGGGAATCTAAAACATGGGGGCACAGTCTCAGGATACGGGACTGATCCTTTAGGACTGAGATGAGGAGAAATTGCTTTACTCAAAGGGTTGTATACCTTTGGAATTCTCTACCACAAAGGTAGAATGTTCCATTGTTGAATATATTTAAGGATGGGATAGACAGATTTTTGGTCTCTCAGGGAAGTTAGGGAGTTGGTGGGAAAGTGGAGTTGAAGCCCAAGATCAGCCATGATCGTATTGAATGGAGGAGCAGGTTTGATGGGCTATATGGTTTTTTCCTGCTCCTATTTCTTGTGTTTTTCTACTCCTTACTAATGTATGGGGACTTCTGCCAAAATTGGGACAGCTGTACCACAGACTAATCTAGCAACCGTCTGATACAGCCATATTCAATGAATCATACCTTACAGACAATGTCCCAGAATTCTCCAACACCATCCCTGGGTAGGTTGTGTCCCAATGGCAGGACAGACCACCAGAGATAGTGGCACAGTGGTATACATTCAGAAGGTCGTTACCCTGGGAGTCCTCAACATCAACTCTGGACCACGTGAAGTTTCATGGCATCAGGTCAAACATGGGTAAGGAAATCTCCTGCTGATTATCATTTACCATCACTTCTCCACAATGCACCCCCCCCCACCCCTCAGCTGATGAATCAGTACTTTTCTATGTTGAGCACCATTTCGAAGAAGCACTGAGTGTACCAAGCGCATAGAATGTACTCTAGGTGGGAGACTTCAATGTCCATCACTAAGAATGGCTCAGCAGCACCACTACTGACCAAGCTGGCCGAGTTCTAAAGGACATAGCTGCTAGACTGGGTCTGCAGCAGGTGGTGAGGGAACCAACAAGAGTGAAAAATATACTTGGCCTCATCCTCACCAATCTATCTGTTGCACATGCATCTGTCCATGACTGTATTGGTAGGAGTGACCACTGCATAGTCCTTGTGGAGACAAATCCCATCTTCACAATAAGAATACCCTCCATTATGTGAGTGACATTATTACCATTCTAAATGGGACATATTCATAAAATATCTAATTGCTCAAAACTAGGCATCCATGAGGTGCTGTGGGCCATCAGCAGAAGCAGAATTATACTCAAACACAATCTGTAGCCTCATGGCCCGGCATATTCCTCACTCTACCATTACCATCAACCCTGGTTCATTAAGACTGTAAGACAGCAAACCAGAAGCAGCATACCTAAAAATTGGATGGCGACCTGGTGAGGGTACAACACAGGACTACTTACATGCTAAACAGCAGAAGCAGCAAATGATAGACAGAGCTAAGCAATCCCACAACCAACAGATCAGAACCAAGCTCTGCAGTCCTGCCACATCCAGTCATGAATGCTGGTGGGCAATTAAACATCTATCAGGGGGAGGAAACTCCACAGATATCCCCATCCTCAATGATGAAGGAGCCCAGCACATCAGTGCAAAAGACAAGGCGGAAGCATTTGCAACCATCTTCAGCCAGAAGTGCCAAGAGGATGATCCATCTCGGCCTCCTCCTGAGGTCCCTAGCATCATAGGTGCCAGTCTTCAGCCAATTCTATTCACTCCACATGATATCAAGAAATGCCTGAAGGCATTGAAGACTGCAAAGGCTATGGGCCCTGACAACATCCTTGTTGTAGTACAGGAGACTTGTTCTTCAGAATTAGCTGCGTCTTTAGCCAAGCAGTTTCAATACAGGAACACTGACAATAAGGAAAATTGCCCAGATATAACCTGTCCTCAAAAAATAGCACAAATCCAATCTGGCTAATTACTGCCCCAACCGTCTGCTCTTGATCATCAGCAACAACACTATCAAGCAGCACTTACTCAGCAACAACCTGCTTGCCATCCTCTTTTTGATATAAATGAATGCCCTGGATTTGGGTATAGTTGTTCGAAGTTCTGAATTGACTCAGAAGTTGGAAATACTGTATACTAAACAATGCAGAGTGTAGGAACAGACTTCAGTAGGTTGTACAGTGAGGAGGCAATACAAACAAAATTGTACAATTTTAAAGCTGGTGCAGAACAGTGAGATTGTGAGGTTTAAATGCACAAACCTTTGAGCATGGCAGGACAAGTTGATAAAATTGTTTTTAAAAAAAATGCATGGAGAATCCTTATATGGAAGCATAGCTTACAAAAGCAAGTCAGGCCTTGCAGTTAACTGCAGTTATGCTAAACCTTTATTAATCACTGGTTAGGCCCCAGCTGGTGTATTGTGTTCAGTTTTGGGCATCACACTTTAGGAAGGATGTCAGATCTCAGCAAGGGTGCAGAGGAGATTTACTGGAATGGTGCCTAGGATGGAGGACCCCAATGATGTAGAGAGATAAGGGAAGCTGGAATTGTCCTCCTCTGAGCAGAGAAGGTTCAAAGAATTTTAATAGACCGGTTCAAAAATGTGAAGGATTTTGACAGAGTAAATCAGGGGAAATTGTTTCCACAGGCAGGAAACTTGGTAACCAGAGAACACAGATTTAAGATAATTGGTTAAAGAAGCAGAGGAGAGAGATGAGGAGAAATAACTTTATGCAGTGAGTTGCTATTACTTGTCATGTACTGCCCTGAAAGGGACACCCCAAAATCTTCCTTTCTATTGTGTGATATAAGGTTTGGCCCATCTGCTACTGCTTGTACGGTATCACAGCCAAAGGTGAATCTCACTCCTTTTATCTTAAAGAGAATTAGCTTTGATTTGACTTTATCATAAAGCAGTAGATTATTGCTATTACCATGACAATGCTGATGATATTCAATCCTCCTCTGATTGAAAACAGGCTTTAATCTGGAAGCTCATCCTTCCTGTTGGAAAATTAGCTACTGATCTCTCACATGCTGGATCCTGACACAACACAGAACCTATGAAATATCTTCTGTATTACAAGGCCAATAGAGGAACAGACATAGGCCATTCAGCACCTCAGGCTTGTTCTGTTATTCAGTTAGTTCATGGTTCATTATAACTCCATTTTCCCACCCTAGCTCCAATTCTGACGAATGCTGAGCTAATGATGGGATCCGACTTTCATCTCTTTATATTCCAGCTGCTTGGAGATCAAGGACAGGCTAGAGGAACTTTCTGAGAGCAATATGATCACTGGAGCTCAAGTAAGCCACCTCAGGAGGTATGCAACCATATCGACACGTTAACTGCGTTCCTCTCCGCAGATGCTGTCAGACCTGCTGAGTTTTTCCAGGTATTTTTGTTTTTGTCATGCAACCATATCTGTTCAGGTTTACTCTGAGGGCATTCAAAGAAGTGTCCGCACACCAAGCAGATCAGCTACAAGGAGCAACCGTCTTCTAATAATCAGATGAGGTTCTTGAAAGCAGGACCAGGAGGCTGGGTAAGGATATTATGTTCTACAGCTTAGAGAGAGAGAGAGAGAGGGGGGGAGAGAGAGAGAGAAAATATTACAGCCTACATCTCCAAGCTGACTTCGTTGGACTGGATTTTAAGTTTCCCATTATGGCCTGGGGGGCAGGGGCCCAGAAAATGGTGAGGAATGGCCAGGGGTTGAGTGTCCATCGCCTACCCACCACTATGGCATTCTGGCAGCAGTGGGGAAGCTGGAGGATGGCCCTCCAGCCAAAGGCCAATTGTGCCACTTAAGTAGTCAATTGTGGACCTCTTCCAACCACCACTGGAGTTTGACCAGTAGCGGGTGGGTTCTCTGCTATGTGGGGAGATTGCCTCATGCACCCTAGCAGCCTCTCTGTGGGCTTGGTGGGAGTGTCTCCTAATGGGACAGTTTGTAGCAGCAATGACCATCCCCACAGCCAACAGTACAGCTACAACACTGCCCTTACCAACAATCCCAACCATCCCCCACCCTGACCTCCAATCCCCTCACCAGGGCCTGCCTGACTGGTCCCAGTGACTCCCAACCCCATTTAGCTTGTTCTGAGGGTGTGGTCCAGTGCTGCATCTCTTCACTGAGTGCAGTGCCAACAGCGTCCAATATTCTTGGTGCCGTTGCTAGGACTGGAAAGCTGCCAGTCCTCTGATTGGCTGCCAGCTCTCGGAGGCAGGCTCCCATCCTTTAAAGGTGCCAGGACCCCAACAGCAGCTCATTAATTGCACAATGGGCCTAAAATGAAGCTAGGCTCCCCAAATGACCGAGATTAGGTTGCCCTTGGCTTTACATACGAACGTACGAGTATACATACAAATGTACAAACGTATCAGCTAGGAGCAGGAGTAGACCATTGGGCCCCTTGAGCCTGTTCCACCCCTCAATAAGATCATGGCTGATCTGGTTGTGGCCTCAACTCCAGTTTCCCACTTACCCTCAATAACCTTTGAATCCTTTGTTAGCCAAGGATCTATCTACATCTGGCTTAAAGATATTCATTGACCCTCCCTCCACCACTCTCTGGGGAAGAGACTTCCAAAGATTCACAAGCCTCTGAGGGGAAAAAAATTCTTCTCACCTCCTTCTTAAATGGAAGACTCTTTTGTAGTAACTCAAGGTATAATCTCTCTTGCTGTCTATCAGGGGTTACATGATGTTCTTGGAGGCTCCGACCAATGAGCCCTAAGCATGGAAAATCCAATGGGTGGGGCTTCCTAACGAGAGTCCTGATCAAACATGTAGCATCTGAAAAGCTCACTGTAATAAAGTTTATCTGTTCCTTATTGAAACCTGTCCAGTCCATCAAGTCATTACATTTGGCAACGAGGGTAAAATAGCTCCGACGCTTCAACTCACTTTGTTACCATGAGTACATCGAATTTTAAGAAAAAAGAAAAGACTACTCACCAGTCATGCCACTCTTCGGCAGAATCAACCCTTACAATGTGACTATGGAAGGCTGGAGCCAGTGTGTAGAGCGCCTTGGTTTTTAATTCATAGCAAACAAAATTACCGCGGAGGACATACAAACATATGGACAAGGAGCAGGAGTAGGCCATTCAGCTCCTCGAGCCTGCTCCGCCATTCAATAAGATCATGGCTGATCTGATAGTAACCCGAAATCTGCATCCCAGCTACCACTGATAACCTATCAACCCCTTGCTTACCAAGAATCTATCCACCTCCGCCTTAAAAATGTTCAAAGACTGCTTCCACCACCTTTTCAGGAAGGTGTGAGGCGATACACTTTGGAAGGAGTAATTTGACAAGGAAGTATTCAATGAACAGCATGGCACTAAGAAGTTCTGGGAAACAAAGGGACCTTGGCATGTGTGTCCATAGATCTCTGAAGGCGGAGGGGCATGTTAGTGGGGTGGTGAAAAAGGCATATGGGACACTTGCCTTTATCAATCGAGGCATAGATTACATAGATTACCAGGGAGGTCATGTTGGAGTTGTATAGAAACTTGGTGAGGCCACAGCTGGAGTACTGTGCGCAGTTCTGGTCGCCACATTATAGGAAGGATGTGATTGCACTGGAGGGGGTGCAGAGGAGATTCACCAGGATGTTGCCTGAGATGAAACATTTAAGTTATGAAGTGAGGTTGGATAGACTTGGGGGTTGTTTTCATTGGAGCAGAGAAGACTGAGGGGCGAAACAGAAACAGAATTACCTGGAAAAACCCAGCAGGTCTGGCAGCATTGGCAGAGAAGAAAAGAGTTGACGTTTTGAGTCCTCATGACCCTTCCACAGAACAGGGGCGACCTGATCGAGGTGTACAAGATTATGAGGAGCATGGACAGGGTGGATAGGGAGCAGCTGTTCCCCTTAGTTGAAGGGTCAGTCACGAGGGGACATAAGTTCAAGGTGAGGGGCAGGAGGTTTAGGGGGGATGTGAGGGAAAACTTTTTTACCCAGAGGGTGGTGACGGTCTAGAATACACTGCCTGGGAGGGTGGTGGAGGCAGGTTGCCTCACGTCCTTTAAAAAGTACCTGGATGAGCACTTGGCACATCATAACGTTCAAGGCTATGGGCCAAGTGCTGGTAATTGGGATTAGTAGGTAGGTCAGGTGCTTCTCACGTGTTGGTGCAGACTCGATGGGCCGAAAGGCCTCTTCTGCAACATGTGATTCTGTGATTCTGTGAAGAGGGTTCCAAAGACTCACAAACATCTGAGTGAAAAAATTTCACCTCATCTTGGTTTTAAATGAGCAACGCCTTATTTTTAAACTCCACTTTCCCACTTACCCCCAATAACCTTTGAATCCCTTGTTAGCCAAGGATCTATCTACCTCTGACTTAAAAATATTCATTGACTCTCACTCCACCGCTCTCTGGGAAAGAGTTCCAAAGATTCACATGACTCTGAGGGGAAAAAAATTCTTCTTACTAGAGAAGAACTTTAGAGTTGATCTCTAATTCTAGATTCCCCCACAAGAGGAAACATCCTCTCCACATCTACCCTGTCAAGAATCCTCAGGATCTTATATGTTTCAATCAAGTCACCCCTTACACTTCTAAACTCCAGCGGATACAAACCCAGTCTGTCCAACTTTCCTCATAAGACAACTCACCCATTCCAGGTACTAGCCTGGTAAGCCATCCCTGAACTGCTTCCAATGCGTTTACATCCTTCCTTAAATAAGGTGACCAGTACTGTTCACGGTACTCCAGATGTGGTCTCAGTAGTGCCCTGTACAACTGAGGCATAACCTTCCTGCTTTGGTATTCAAGTAGCAATCCTTTTGCATGTATGTGGTAGCAAGACATACAATCTCATTCACAACCTAACGGCTCTGAAGGCATCCAAATCTAAGTCCTTAAATGAATTAGTGGACCTCGTGAAACCGCTTTTCCAGCTGAAGCCATCTATAATAATACAGCAGTTTGAGTTTAATTCCAGAGTTAGGGCTCCGGGGGAACCCATCGCAACCTATATAGCAAAACTGAAACAGTTGACAGAACACTGACTTCAGGGACACACTGAATGATGTTCGTGGGACTGATTAGTTTGCGGAGTTCACAATGACACCATTCAGCCCCATTTACTCGCAGAGGTCGACATTGATTTGAAGCGTGCCCTGGAAATAGCACTTGCCATGGAAAGTGCTGCGAGAGACTCACAGGCCTTGCAATACATACAACATAGCACTGTTCTTCCCGTGGGGCGGGAACCTACTGCCAAGTGTAGCGCGAAAACCAGAGACACAGCAACGAAACAAGAAGCAACGTCCACTGTTAGAAACATGAAAAGGCCGAATAGAAACACTTCAGCAGCGACTCTGAAGTTACACTGTCACAGCTGTGGCGGTGACCACATACCTGACACCTGCAGATTCAAGGAGGCAGAATGTCATTACTGCCATAAGAAAGGTCATGTAGTAAGGCAATATGGGGCAAAGTCGAAACAGCCCATAAAACAGCAAACCAACATGACTGAATTGAAAAATACAGCAGAACCTGAAGCTGCCAATTCCAGCATTTATTCCCAGTATAACATAACCGCTTTAAAAACCGAACCTATCACTGTCCCAATCAAATTAATAAGAAGCCACAGAAAATGGAGGTAAGTACAGGAGCCTCAACCACAGTGGTGGGAGAACACACATTTAAATACCTAAATGAAGGTACCCAGCCACTGAATCTGGAGCAGATAACTTGAAGACATACACTGGAAAATCTATACATGTCAAGGGCATCATCACAGTACCAGTGTCTTACAGCAACAGACAGCTCAGCTTCCAGTGATAAAAGTGACAGGAGAAGGACCTAGTCTTCTGGGCTGAGACTGGTTACAGAAAATCAAGCTTGACTGGTCTAAAATATTTCACCTGAAAATAGGAGGAGTTCCTGAATTGCTAAGGAAATACGATAGTGTATTTTGGGATGAATTAGGGAAGTTAAAAGGTTTGCAAGCAAAAATATATGTGGATTCTCAAGTGACACCACATTTCTTTAAGGCCAGGCCTGTGCCTCATGCATTGAAGGAAAAGATGGATGGGGAACTGTGCTGGTTAGAAAAGCTGGACATCATCCAACCTGCAAAACAAAAGAAAAAAAATAAAGAATAAGTAAAGTGAGTGTTGATCCTCTAGAGAGTGACAATGGGGAGTTAATAGTAGGTAATAAGAAAATGACGAAGAAATTAACAAATATTTGGCTTCTGTGTTCACTATAGAGGGTACAAAAAACATTCCAGTAATACTGCAAATCAGGAAGTGAATGAGAGAAAGGAGCTTGGTGAAATTGAAATCACTAGGGAAATGGTACTGAGCAAATTGATGGAGTCGAAGGCTGGCAAGCCTCTAGGTCCTGATGGACTACATCCTATGATCTTAAAAGAGGTGACTAATGAGGTAGTCGATGCGCTGGTGTTAGCATGGATAGAAGATTGGTTGGCTGGCAAAAAGCAGAAAGTATGCATAAATGGATCTTTTTCTGATTGGTAGGGTGTGACGAGTGGAGTTCCGCAGGGGTCTGTGCTGGGGCCTCAACTTTTTACGATTTACATCAATGTCTTAGATGAGGGGAGTGAAGACATGGTGGCTAAATTTGCAGATGAGACAAAGATAGGTAGGAAAGTATGTTGTGAAGAGGACATGAGGAGGTTGCAGATGGATATAGATAGGCTGAGTGAGTGGGCAAAGATCTGGCAAATGGACTTTAAAGTGGGAAAATGTGAAGTTTTTCACTTTGGTAGGAAGAACAAAAAAGCAGAGTATTAATTAAATGGAGAACAGCTTCATAATTCTGAGGTGCAGAGGGATCTAGGTGTTCTAGTACGAGTCACAAAAAGTGAGTATGCAGATAGAGCAAGTAGTTAGGAAGGCTAATGGAATGCTATCCTTTACTGCAAGAGGGGTTTATCATAAAAGTAAGGATGCTATGCTTCAGTTATACAGGGCATTGGTGAGACCGCACCTCGAATACTGTGAGCAGTTTTGGTCTCCTTGTTTAAGGAAGGATGTAAATGCATTGGAGGCGGTTCAGAGGAGATTTACTAGATTGATACCTGGAATGAGTCTTATGAGGAAATGTTGGACAGACTGGCTTTGTTTCCACTGGAATTTAAAAGAGTGAGGGGTGATTTGATTGAAGTATACAAGATCCTGAATGGTCTTGACAAGTGGACATTGAAAGGATGTTTCCTCTTGTGGGTGAGTCCAGAACAAGGAGGCACTGTTTTAAAATTAGGGGTCACCCTTTTAGGAAAGAGACGAGGAGAAATTTTTTCTCTCAGAGGGTTGTGCAACTTTGGAATTCTCTGCCTCAGAAGATGGTGGAGGCGGGGACATTGAATATTTTTAAGGCAGAGGAAGATAGATTCTTGTTAGGCAAGGGAGTCAAAGGTTATCGGGGTTAGATGGGAAAGTGGAAATCGAAACGCAAGAAGATCAGCCATGATCTTATTGAATGGCAGAGCAGGCTCCAGGGGTTGAATGGTCTACTCCTGTCCCTACTTCTTATGTTCCTATGTTCTTATGTTCAATTCTCAGAATGGGCAGCACCCATAGCTCCAGTGGTTAAACCTGACCAATCCATAGGCATTTGTGGGGACTACACATTGACCATGAATAAGGCAACCAAACTGGATAAATATCCTATCCCAAGGATAGACGATTTATATGCAAAGCTAGCTGGAATCAAATCCTATACAAAACTGGACATGAGCCATGCTTACCAACAATTAGAGCTGGATAGCACATCTAAAGGATACGTGACTATCAACACACACAAGGGTCTTTATCAGTACACTCATCTATCCTTTGGAGTATCGTCTGCATGTGCAATCTTCCAAAGGACAATGGAGAATCTTTTGCAAGGATTTCCCCGTGTGGTAGTATACTAGATGATGTTCTGATCACAGAGTCAACCAAGACTGAACATTTGGCCAACTTGGAGGAGGTGCTAAGAAGATTCATGGAAGCCAGTGTGCGATTAAAGAAAGAAAAATGTACATTCCAAGCACCAGGAGTTACTTACCTGGGTCACAGGGTAGATGCCATGGGTTTGCATCTGGTAGAAGAGAAAGTTCGGACAATAAGAAAGGCGCTCTCTCCGTCCAATGTAACCGAACTTAAGTCTTTCCTGGGTATGATTAACTACTATATTTCTTGCCAAACTTATTAACTATGTTCGCACCATTACACTAATTGTTAAAAAAGAATAATTGTTGGTCATGGAATTCACAACAGGAAGAAGCCTTTGTGAAAGTAAAGAAACTGTTGCATTCATCATGTTTATTGGCACGCTACGACCCATCGAAACAATTGGTGTTAACATGTGATGCTTCTCCTTATAGTGTAGGAGCTGTGTTATCACATAGAATGGAAGATGGGTCAGAAAAACCCATTGGCTATGTCTCCAGAACCCTCTTCATAGTCAAGGAAGGTTATTCCCAACTGAAAAAGGAATGTTTATCAGTGATATTCAGAGTGAAGAAATTCCACCAGTATCTCCATGGATGACATTTCACCATTGAATCGAATCATAAACCATTAATGGGTTTATTCAGTGAGGATAAAGCCATTCCGTCAATAGCATCAGCAAGAATACAATGTTGGGCTTTGATATTATCTGCGTATGCACCGTCATGCACCGTCCAGGCTTACATATTGCAAATGCGGATGCACTCAATTGTCTCCCATTCCCAGATAGCATTGTACATGCTTCAGTGTCACAAGAAGTTGTGCTTGTACTGAATTTCTTAGATTCTTTGCCTGTGTGTGTGAAGCAAATAAGGAATTGGACAAACAGAGATCCAATTTTGTCGAAAGTCAGAGACCTTGTATTGAAAGGGTGATCAAATTCACCTGTATCTGAAGGGATGAGACTATTCCATGCCCAAAATACAGAGTCAAGGTGGAATCTTGTTGTGGGAATCTAGAGTTGTCATCCCATTACACGATAGAGAACCACCCTTGACAGAGATTCACAATGTGCATCCAGGCATATCAAAGATGAAAATATACTTACACGAAGCTGTGTCTGGTGGCCAGGCATTGACAGTAACATTGAAAGAATGGTCAAGCACTGTCTCCAGTGTCAGCAACAACAGAAGTTGCCTGTTTCAGCTCCCCTGCATCTGTGGGAGTGGCCTTGTTGACCCTGGGTTGGACTGCATATCAGTGATGTTGGACCATTCTTAGGTACCATGTTTCTGTTGATCATAGATGCACATTCTAAATGGATGGATGTGTATGAAGTCAGATCACCAACATTGAGCGCAACTATCAAAAATCATTGTTTTAGCCTACATGACCTACCGGAAATCCTTTCTGGTAACGGTTCAGTCTTTACCAGTACAGAGTTTCAGAGATTGATGAATTTAAATGGAATCCAACATATTAAAATAGCTGTGTACCATCCCTCATCAAATGGTTTAGCTGAGAGACCTGTGCAAACTTTCAAATCTAGAATTAAGAAGTTATCAGAAGTTACTCGAGAAACTCGACTTTCCTGATTTCTTCTCATACAATGATACATTCGACTACAGGTTCAACACCATCTGAGTTATTGATGAAACGCCGCCTACATAAAAGGTTAAGTCTGGTGTTTCCAAACTTGGAGGGGAAGGTAGAGAAGAATCAGAGTAATCAAAAATTGAATCACAATATTCATAGCAAAGCTCACAGATTCACTGCAGTAGACACAGTATTCATGTGGTATTTCAAAAGTGGGCCTTGTTGGGTTCCTGGAACCATTACCTCAGAAACTGGTCCCTTATCCTTCCTTCCAAGTGGAAGTGGAAGACAGAATGTTCTAAAACATGTGGACCATCTTCGTGATAGAGAGACATTCCAACAACCAACCTGGAATGTCCAGAACTTTAAGAAGTACTACCAATAAGGGTCATAGGGCAGAGGTTAGAGGATAAGAAGGGTTATCCATCTGAGCAATTCTGTGTCCATAAGCTGGACTTAGTGGGCCAGAAATTCGCTTGCCCTGAGTTGTGGGCAAAAGAGTTGTGAATTGCAACATGCCCATGTCCATTCAGATTGATGTGGGCAACATGCAAAATTCGTGTATTTCAGAGCTTCTGGTGCACCGCTGGTGTTGCTCTCTCCTTCTTAATGCTGCCAGCAAGATCTACACCCAGCAGGAGGCCCTAGCAGAGTTATTTGATGTTCATGTGATACAAGGCAGCCTGCTCTTCATAAAAACTGGCTGCCTCTTAAAGGGAAGCTGCAATGTAAATTCTTGGAAACCAAACACTAGAACAGACAGAGGGATCCAGACTGACAAATGTGGCACTGGAAACATTAATGATGCAGGTGGACAGGAGGGGAGATGCCATCATTCTGTGGGTGGCCAGAATACCTTCAAGGGCCACCCACAAGAGTAAGTGGGAGCAAATGGCCAGGGAAGTCAACACCTGGAGTCTGGACCTGAGGACCTGGTAGCAGTGCATTGGAAGTCTAATAACCTCACACAGGTGATCAAGGTCAGTGAATACATCTTCACATGATACCAACTCTCCAAAGCACCTACCTCTCATACTGCACAAAGCATCACACGCCATCACACTTATCAGCACTCACTGGCACTCTGGACTCATACCTAACATTCTAAGATTCCTTCTCACCCTCATACGTTCTAAAACATGTGGACCATCTTCGTGATAGAGAGACATTCCAACAACCAACCTGGAATGTCTAGAACTTTAAGAAGTATTACCAATAAGGGTCATAGAGCAAAGGTTAGAGGATAAGAAGGGTTATCCATCTTAGCAATTCTGTGTACATAAGCTGGACTTAGTGGGCCAGAAATCCGCTCGCCCTGAGTTGTGGGCAAAAGAGTTGCGAACTACCAGTCTCACATCCACCTCTCACTGCCTCCACGTACAAACAACTATTCAGCTAGGGCAGGAGCATTACCCAAACACAATCATTAACATTCTGCCCTCTTGCTTGCAGGACAAGGTAATAAATTATAAAAGGGAGCATAGCAGAACCAGAAGGCTCAAGAGTTCTTGACCCTATAGAAGAAATGGTTGTCTGCATCATGGTTGCAATTCTAATAGAGCCCGCAAAATTGACATTGCTGAGAATATTGTGAATAACAATATATTCCTGTCTTATGCCCCTTCTCCCAAACTCCCAGCATATCCTCATTCTGATATCATGATGAGCAAGCTGCTGATGGTGTGACCACGGTCCTCCTGCTTCGCAAACCAACCCCCTCCATCCCTAACCCCAACCTTTACTTTCTGAATTTCTGCTTTCAGACACCCAAGATCTGCCACCAGCCCAAGTATAGGAGCTCCAGGAGGAGGAGGAGGAGAAAGTGCAAGAGAACAGTCACTTGATCCAACATTTGAAGCCACCAGCTCAAACATAAGAGCTGCATTTAGCTTGGAAGCTGGTATAGAGTTGGGATCTGTACCTGTCACTGGACACAAATGGAAATGGTGGACCATTTGCCAGTTTATTGGAGGTGAGGGGGCAGACAAGTACCACCGCAGGGGACTCTGATGAGGATCTTGATGGGGTGACATATAGGAGAGCCCTGATAGGTGTGCACATTGAGATGCTGGATGCATTGCCTGGCTTGTTAGACAGCCTCCTGTCATTACCAAGAAGACTGAAGGAATCTGGCCCCAATTTGGCAGCAGGTACTGAACTCTCCACATCCTCTGCTCCAGCTCCCTGTCATCCTCCAGGACCCAGAGGCACCAACACTGCTGCACTCATACAAGTTGCAGCCTTGGTGTGGATATATGCCTCTGCCATTCCATGTGAAGATACAGCAACACTCTCTATAAATGCAGGAACTCACCAAAAACCCTACAAAACACGCCAGTGCATTTGCAGACACTTTGCAACAGAAAACATTCCAAAGTTTTAACTTACATGCAATCAGGTGCCTGGCCTTTTAAATAATGCTACTGCACAGTCCATCCTGCTATTTAAGCCTTCTTTTTTCAAAAGTAGACAACACAGGCATTTTTGGGGTTGTGGCATCACACCAGCCGGCTGTGCTATGCAGCATCAGGATGTCATGTTATTATAGTGATATAATAGGCACCAATAGCTCACAAGGGATTTGGTAAACATGTTGTGGGCTCATTTATTAAGACTTGGCACAAGAGAACAGTTATACATTGGTAGAAGCTTAAAGACAGCAGAGCTGTATGTGTGTGTGCTCTGCTCAAAGCAAAGGTGAAACTAAGACTGGATCACATGACACAATTCCCTTCTAGTGATGTCATGCTAATATCCCTGAAAGGCATATTACAACATCCCCCTTTATTTTCAGAGATATTTACCCCCTTCCAAAGAAATATAACAAATTACAATACATGTTCATGTTTACTTATCATTATATAAGTGTATGGAACTGATGAGTCTAGGAATCACTAAAGTGTAGAGGTAATCTGCTGGTACGCCCAGATCTTATAATGATAATCTTATCTGGGGGTTTCTTTAACTGCTCACAGTTCCAGCTCCTCAACCACAAGATCCTAAATGCAACCAAGAACAACATCTAAAAATCTCAATCTGCAACTTTAAAAGCGACAAGAGAATTTTCACAATAGACATGCAGGTACAGAATTGCCAAGTTTACAGTTGGGACAACAAATTTACATCCAGGGTCCCACAGAAGTAATGTGACAACCAGCCAAAGTGACAAGGATTTGTTTGGAATCAAGTCAGATGAAGTTATTACACACAAAGGCACAGCAGAGAGGTGTAACTGAGGACAAATCTGATCCATTCCAGCTCCTCAACCACAAGATCCTAAATGCAACCAAGAATAACATCCAAAAATGTCAATCCCACAGGCAATCTCAGGTGTAACATTGCAATGTGTAGATCTTGCTTGGTCTGTCTACATCTGAGAATTAGGGATTTCACCATGTGAATCATTAGCTCAGCTAAGCCACTAGGGTAATGAGGGGAAGAAGTAGTGTGACTGATATTCCACTTCACACACACATCCTGAAATGGCTTACCAATAAATTGTGAACCATTATCCATAATGACCTCTTCAGGCACACCAAATATACTTAAAATAGCACTTAGTGTGCGTGACAGTTATGCTTGATGTATTGTGCATTTGTCGAATAATGGGGTACCTCATAAAGTAGTCAATGATGAAGTCAATGCCAAGGACATGAAAGGGGCCATATGTGATGTTGGACCAAGGATAGGTCAGAAATTCATGTGAAATTAATGGCTCTTTGTGCTGACTTGGTACAGGCTCTTGACATGCCTTACACTCCTTGATGATGACTTCAATTTCACTTTTCATACCCAGCCAATAGACTGTCTCTCTTGCGAGTCTTCTTGTCTGATCTATGCCCGTGTGTGAGTGATGAAGTTGTTGAAGAATATCAGGTTGCAAAGATTCCACTATGATGACCTGCCTGCCTTTAAAAATGGCTCCCCGGGAGATGTCTAGCTTATCTCGGTAAGGCCACAATGATCTCATGTGCTCGTGGACATGCTGAATTGAATCTAGCCGCCCTTCAATGATGGTTTTCCACAGTTTCCGCAGTGTAGACCTTTCGCCATTTCTTCTTGTAGCTGCTGGCATTTGCATTGCACAAAATGTACCAAATCAAGTTGGAGAACATCTCCAAGTTCAATGTCAATGAAGTCAACTTGTAGATATAAAGATATATCTTCTCTTTTTGCTGGGTTAGGTTATCTGTTAAGTGTATCCAAACATTAAGTTACCTGGCTTGTGCCTAATCTCACGGTCATAACTTTGAATCTTTATCAAGAGACGTTTCAATCTTGGTGGTGCCCTGGTCAATGGTTTTTGCCAAATCATCTCCAGTGCTCATGGTCAGTCTCTACCAAAAATCTTTTGCCAAATAGCTAGGTATGAAAATGCGTGATTCCAAACACTAAAGCTAATGTTTCCCATTCAATGTTGGAGTAGTTGCATTGCACTACAGACAGAGATTTTGAAGTAAATGCAATTAGTTTATGTTTTTGTGGCATGCATGCTCGCAGACCTTTCTGTAAGGTATCTATCTCCAGGGTAGTTGTCTACCTAGGATTAAGTTGCAATGTTGATGCTTCGGATAATGACTGTCTCGGTGCATCAAAGTGGTCTTCATGCCACAGGAAAGGCACATCCATTCTCAACAGTTCCCTTAGCAATGAAGATTTTTGAGTGAAATTGGGAATGTATGGAGGCAAGAACCTAAAGAGACCTAGACATTTTCAAAGGTTGTCCCTAACTTGAGGAGTTGGCATGGCTTTAATATCCTCTATTTTACTTGGATCGGGTCATATGCCAGCACTGCAATAAATAGAACCGAAGAAATTGACCTGCTGCATGTTGATGTCGCATTTCAGACTGCTAAACATCAATCCTTCATTATGTGCTCTTGCATCAATGAGTGCAGATTATGGTCATGTTCTTGCTTTGTTCTGCCCACAACAGCTATGTCATCTGCGATACAGATGCATCCTGGTACAGTGCATGTAATGCAGTCCATAGAGCTTGAAAGAGATCCTGGCTGACAGATAGCCTGAAAGGAAATTGTTGAAAATAATATCATAGGAATGGGCTATGAAATGTAGTACACTCTTGGGACTTCTCTGTGAGATGTACTGACCAGTAACCATGCTTGGCATCAAGCTTTGAGAAGAATTTTGCATCTGCAAATCTCAGATTTAACTCTTCTAATGTGGGTATTTTGTAAGGACAGTGTCTCGAAGTTGCATTTAAATGTCGTGGACCAAAGCATACTCTCAATGATCCATCCTTCTTTATGATGCATGTGATCGAGCTGCACCAATTTGTGTGCTCTTGTTCTCTTCTAATGATTCCATCTTTCCCCATTTTGTCTAGTTCAATCTTCAATTTGTCTTGTATGTCAATGCTGCACTTACAAGGTGGATCAATTGACAGACTTGCATTCTCTTGCATGTGTAATATTGTAACTCCCTTGAAACTTCCAATTCTGTCAAAACATTCTGGATACTTTGATGTTAGGTCATGGACTGAGGTGATAGGTGTAGTTTCTGAGGTCGATCTGCCTTGTGATGTCTGACTGATTCCATGGATTGTTACTCATATGAGGTCATGACATGCCAGAAGACCTGGAATGGCTGGCCCTTTAGTTTCCATGATGTAGAACATCTGTAACATCCAGGAGGATTGATTGTACTTGCACTCAAGAACTATGAATCCTGCACATCGAATTGGTGAGCTGCTGTACCCAGGAAGTTTCGTAGTAGTAGGTTTCGCCATGGCCATCCACGTCTCTGGATACACATCTTTTAGAATTCGCAAAGGTAGTATGTTGGCAATTGTCCTTGTATCAACCTTTGCCACTAACAAATAGTCACCAACTTTCTTAGGCAGATAATTCGTATCTCAGCAAACACTTCTGGCCATGTAATGGCACCTATGAGGCCACTTGGCCCCTTGAGCCTTCTCCACCATTCATTCAGATCATGGCTGATCTGATTACAACCTCAACTTCACATTCCCACCAATCACCGATAACCTTACAGCCCCTTGCTTATCAAGAATCTATCTAGCTCTGCCTTAAAAATATTAAAAGATTCTTCTTCCACTGCCTTTTGAGGGAGAGAATTCCAAAGACTCATGACCTTCTAGTCCTCATCTCTGCCTTAAATGGGCGACCCCTTATTTTTAAACAGTGACCCCTAGTTCTAGATTCTCCCACAAGCGGAAACATCCGCTCCACATCCACCCTGTCAAGGCCCCTCAGGATCTTATATGTGTTAATCAAGTCACCTCTTACTCTCCTAAACTCCAGCAGATACAAACCTAGCCTGCCCAACCTTTCCTCATTAGACAACCCACCCACTCCTGGTATTAGTCTAGTAAACCTTCTCTGAACTGCTTCCAATGCATTTACATCCTTCTTAAATAAGAAGACCAGTACTGTACACAATACAGAAGATGTGGTATCACCAATGCCCTATATAACTGAAACATAACCTCCCTACCTTTGTATTCAAGTCCACTCACAATGAACAAGAACATTCTATTAGCTTTCCTAATTACATGCCTTACCTGCATTTTAACCTTTTGCAATTCATGCACTAGGAGACTCAAACCTCTCTGAATCTTAGAGCTCTCCAATCTCTCACCATTTAGTAATAAGCTCCTTTTTTATTCTTCCTGCCAAAATGGACAATTTCACATTTTCCCCGCATTATACCCCATTTGTCAGATTTTTGCCCACTCACTTAACCTATCTATATCCCTTTGTAGCCTCCTTATGTCCTATTCACAACTTACTTTCCTACCTATTTTTGTGTCATCAGCAAATTCAGCAACCATACCTATTATGACCGATGCAGTTGCTAAAGCGGAGTTATTTAAAAATCCCAGAGGGAAACATTAAACAACTGTCATAACCAATAATTTAATTGTTATATTTGAGATGTGACTCTAAACTCAGGAATCAGAACACCAGTTCTCAAGGTTTTACATTAAACTAAATGAAATATTTTATTAATTTACACAGGTTAAAATATATATAGATACAAATTACTACTATCATAACTTTCAAAAAATTTCCAAACTAATCTCCATTAAGGCAACATCAACCCATAGACTTAACCAAACACCAGGCAAAGCATTTTCACCTTACAAATTCAAAATGAGGTTTCTTTCACTCTGGAGCCAGTTGGACCAGTTGGCGGCTTATAGCTTTTGATCTTACATTGCCTCTGCATGCACACCTGAAAACCACTGAAGTTATACCTACCAGCTCCATTGAATGTTAATTCTCATTGCCTCATCAGTCTCTTTGAACTTTACCTTTTAACAATGAAACCCCATTCATTGTACCAATTTTATTAGTAATATAAACATATTGCTTGGTAGCTGCTAGAAAGGCATCAAGTTTTCACCCCACTTCTTAAATGCTCTATTCAAAAAATGCAAATGCACACTATCTCTCTTCCATATCAAAACTAGTATATGTCAAAACACCCAAGCTAGCTGGCTTTAATGCAGTTAAGACATACCCACAGATTAAATCTCTATTTTAAAAGAAAAATATTTTCAAAACTATTATGTACATTAATAACTTCATGACAATGCCATCACTCTCTTCATCCAAGTCATTTATATAAGTTGTAAAAAAGTTGAGTCCCTAGCAATGATCCCTGTGGCACACCACACATTACATCTTGCCAACCAGAAAAAGATCCATTTATGCTTACTCTCTACGTCCTGTTAGCTAGCAATCTTCTATCCATGCCAATATATTACCCACTATACCATGCAATTTTATTTTCCGCAATAATCTTTGATGTGGCGCCTTATCAAATGCATCCTGGAAATCTAAGTACAGTACATAGACTGGTTCCCCTTTATCCACAACACATATTACTTCTTCAAAGAACTCCAATAAATTGATTAAACATGATTTCCCTTTCAGAAAGCCATGTTGACTCTGCCTGATTGCCTTGAATTTTTCTAAGAGTCCTGCTAGAACATCTTTAATAATAGCTTCTAACATTTTCCCTATGACAAATGTTAAGCCAACTGGTCTGTAGTTTCTTGCTTTTTGTCTTCCTCCCTTTTTGAAAAAGGGAGTTACATTTGCTATCTTCCAATCTAATGGAACGTTCCCTGAATCTAGGAAACTTTGGAAAATTAAAACCAATGCATCAACTATCTCACTAGCCACTTCTTTTAAGACACTAGGATGGAATCCATCAGGACCCAAGGACTTCTCAGCCCACAGCTCCAACAATTTGTTCAGTACCACTTCCCTGTTGATTGTAATTTTCTTGAGTTCCTCCATCCTTCCATTTCCTGATTTACAGCTATTTCTGGCATGTTACTTGTACCCTCTATAGTGAAGGTCGATGACAAATACCTGTTCAATTCATCTGCCGTCTCTTTATTTTCCTTTATTAATTCCCCAGGCTCACTTTCTATAGGACCAACACTCACTTTGTTAACTCTCTTTTTCTTTTTTAAATATCTAGAGAAATTCCTACTATCTGTCTTTATATTTTTAGCTAGCTCTCCCTTGTACTCTAATTTTTTCTTCCTTATCAATCTTTTTGTCATTCTTTGCTGTTTTTTATATTCTGTCCAATCTTCTGACCTGCCACCCATCTTTACTCAATTATATGCTCTTTGAGTTTGACACTATCTTTAATGTTTGAAGTTAATCATGGATGGGCTCTCTCCTTGGAATCTTTCTTTCTCATTGGAATGTATCTATTCTGTGTATTCTGAAATATCCCTTTAAACGTCTGCCATGAATACCTACTGATGTATCTCTTAACCTCATTTGCCAGATCACTTTAGCTAGCTCTACTTTTGTACTTGTTAATTACCCTTACTTAATTTTAAAATATTAGTCTTAAACCCACTCTTCTCTCACTCAAACTGAATGTAGAATTTAATCATATTATAATCACTGCTAACTAGGGATGCTTTCACTCTGAGGTTGACTCCAGAATGCACTGTTCTAAGAAACTATTCTGAAAACATTCTATGAACTCCTTATCTACACTATCTTTGCCCATCTGATTTTTCCAGTCTACAGGTAGATTAAAATCCCCCATGGTTATTGCCATACCTTTCTGACAAGCTCCCATTATTTATTCCTTTATACCCATCCTACCATGTGGGTACTGTTAGGGGGATTGTACACCACTCCCACAAGTGACTTCTTGTCTTTATCATTTCTCTTCTCTACCCAAACCACTTCTACACCCTGACTTCCTGAACTTAGGTCATTCCTCTCTATTGTGCTGATACCATCATTAACTAACAGAGCCCCCTTCCACCTTTTCCTAGCTTCCTGTCCTTCCTAAATGTCATGTACCATTCAATATTCAGGCCCCAATCTTTGTCACCCTGCAGCCATGTCTCTGTAATGGCTATCAGATCATATTTATTTATTTCTATTTGCACTATCAGTTCATCTGTTTTGTTTTGAATGCTATGTCAATGTGCGTTCAGATTCAGAACCTTTAGTTTTGTACTTTTATTTCTGTAACCTCTAGCCTTATCTGCTGATTTACTCATAGATTTGTACTCTCTGTCCTTTCCTGTCATGGTCTATTTATCATTTCTCATATTAATATGTTTCTCTCTTGACTTGACTCTATTGTTTGATCTGCCTTATCTTCCCAGATTTGATCCCTACCCCCCACTACTTAGTTTAAAACCCTTTCTATTTCCTTCCTTATACAGCTTGCTAGAACAGCAGTCCCTGCATGGTTCACATGTAGACCATCCCAACGGTACAGCTCCCACTTTCCTCAGTACTGGTGCCAGTGCCCCTCGAACCAGAACCCACTTCTTCCACACCAGTCTTTGAGCCATGCATTCGTTTCTCTAATCTTATTTGCTCTATGCCAATTTGCATGTGGCTCAGGTAATAACCCAGAGATTATTACCTGTGAGGCTCTGCATTTTAATTAAGTGCCTAGCTCCTCATAATCTCTATGCAAAACCTCTTTCCTAGCCTTCCTTATGTTATTGGTACCTACATGGACCATGACCACTGGATCCTCCCTGTCCCACTGCAAGTTCCACTCCAGCCCTGAGCAGATATCTCAAACCCTGGCACCCAGCAGGCAACGCAGTTGTCTGGACTCATGCTCTCAACTACAGAGAACAGCACCTATCCCCCTAGCTATACTATTTCCTTCACAACCACATTCCTTTTTGCTCCCCCCACTTGAATGGCATCCTTCACTATGGTGCCATGGTCACCTTGCAGTCCATCTCCTCATCCACACAGGTAGCAAGCACCTCATACCTGTTGGAGAAAGTCAGGGGCCTCACTAAAGCTGGTTCCCCTTATCTGCTTGACTCACAGTCACACCCTGCTGTCTCTTACCATTGACAAAGTCTTAAAGTTCTGCCTAAACTAAGAGGAGTGACTGCCTCCTGGAACAAACTGTCCAGGTAACTCTCTCCCTCCCTGATGCCCTGCAATGTCCGCAACTCAGACTCCAGATCAGCAACTTGAAGCAGAAGTTGCCTAAGCTGCAGACACTTTCTGCAGATATGGTTGTCTGGGATTGCAGCATGTTCCACAGATTCCCACATGCTGTAGTCTCGATACACCACCAGCCCTGTTATCTCTGTCCAATCTTATTTATTTAATTAGTCAATTAGTTAATAATTTACACAGATAAAGTAATAGAAAATTGCACTCACCTAACTTGGAGACAAGGAAGGAAACACACCATCCATTGAATAAAGCCCTGAATTCCCACCTGAACCAAATTCCCAATTCCTCACTCAATCTACACCTCACTCAGGCATCACCTCATGTATATGTTTCTGACGGGATACAGAATGGTCATTCTTATTGTTTGAAGGTACCCATTGTATATAGCCTGTTTGGATCAGTGCACGGGTCTTTGTAGCTGCATCAGCCTTTGCTCTAGTGCACTGCCATTGCCAACGGCCCTTTCTGCCATATGCTCTGCACAATCAATGAACAGCTGGGTATTTCCTTGGTGCATGCAGAAGGCCACACCTTGCTAGGTTTGGGTTTTCTAGTGAATGTGGCAACAATTAGTGTTGTACTTAGGACCTGTAATCTTTGTCTACCTGCGAATCACTTCATACTTTTGTCCAACATTGAGTAGCTCTTCGATGCTATACGTTTTGGGCTTGTTTAGCAGATCTTTCTGGAATGCTTCCATGGGGGTGGATGTGATCACCAACTTAACAATTCTGCCTGCTAGCTCTGCATTTAAAGAATCACAGGATGTACACTTTTCTCTGCATCTGCTGATGAAGTGGTCTATGGATTCTGTCAGCTATTGTCAAAATGACATGAACTCTATTTGATGAATACGGAAGTTTAGCCTTACTCTGAACCAGTCTTCCAATGTAGTCCATATCTTTTGGTGACCCTTTAGTTCGTCTTCCATTAATCCTGATGTGTTCAGCCTGTGTAGACCTTCATTTCCATAATCTAGTCAATTTTTTATGGCATGCCTGTCTGGTTCAGACACATCTGAATCAAGAAACCATAGCTCTGTACACTGTTCAAACATTTTGAATTTGGATAGTGGGTCTGCGCAATCCCAATTCAAACTGGGAATTTTGTGGACATTCTGACAATACCCCTTTGACCTTTCTGTTTTGACCTTCTGTAATACCTGGGATGAGTGTTGCAGTAGCCACTTATGCACGCTTTTCTGAATACACACCATGGAATAATGATGCTTTTGCGTTAAATTCAATTTATTTTTCTGCAACTCCTGATGTCGACTGTCGTAATCGTGACCTTCTCTGGCCTGGCTTTTAGGACATGTTTTTGTTTTTTTTGTTTGACTCTCCCTTGCTCCCTATCAATCCAGCCCACACCCTGGCCACTCTCCTTTCCCAGCTGAGCTAACCCAGTGCTGGTGCTCTCACGGAACTGACAGGCTATGTGCTGCAATCATATCACCAGGGAGCTGTCTGCTTAACGACTCTTTATTTGAGCACTATTTCAGTACTGTGTCTCCAAAGCTTTTCTTCATTCATTGTGGTCTGACCAAAACATTGAGGGTCCTCTCATACAACATAGCACAATCTAGAACTGTTCACCATGTCATACCTCAGGGCAGGGGAATGCAACTGACAAAAATCTGGAACACCGAGCTAGCCTCAGTGATGGTGATCATGAAACGATCATTGATTGTTGTAAAAACCCATCTGACTCATTAATGTCCTTTAGGGAAGGAAATTTGCCATCCTTACCTGGTCCAGCCTACATGTGACTCCGAACCCACAGCCATGTGGTTGACTCTTAAATGCCTTCTGAAATGGCCCAGCATGCAACTCAGTTCAAGGGCAATTAGGGATGGACAATAAATGCTGGGCTTGCCAATGAAATAATACAAAACAAATTAAGGTTAGGCACATGAGAGCAGTTATACATAGATATAAAGCATGAAGATATCAAAGCTGTGTGTGCTCTGCTCAAAGCAAAAGTGAAACTAAGATTGGATCACGTGACAGACTTCCCTCCAGAGATGTCATGCTTATAGCCCTTAAAGGCATATTACAACACAAGATATCAGCAAATCAACATGTTTCAGCCACTCAGTGGGTGTACCTAAATGCAGCCATATTCTTGGAGAACAACGTGTGGACATTGCAGGTAATGCCCAGTGGCATGACCTGCACCTGGAAACACCAGGTAGGCCTTTGTACACATGCACCAGTTAAGTGCAATCTTACTCTTTGGAAGCTTCCTTTGCACAAGGCCTGGATTGAAACCATGGCTCAATGGGCAGCAACTTACCTCGGAGGTAAAAGCTTGTAGGTTCAATTTGCATTCCAGAGACCTGAACCAATAATCCAACCTGATACTCTCAGAGCAGTTCAGAGTGAGTGCAATGTCAGAGATGTTGCATTTCAGATTAGCTGTTAAACCAAGGCCCTGTCTGCCCTCGAATTTGGATATAAAAGATGAGCAGGGGAGTTCTCCATGGTTTCTGTTCCATGTTTATCCCTCAACTAACATCACTAAAAATATATTATCTGAGCATTATCACATTGATGTTTGTAGGAGTTTGCATGTAAATTGGCTGATGGGTTTCCCACATTACAATAATGACTACACTTACAAAAAATTATTTAATTGGCTGGGAAACACTTGATGTCCTGCAGTCATGAACAGTGTGCCATTAATGCAATTCTTTTTAACTTCTAGTGAATGCACATCTCCAATTTCTTCAAAAGAATAGGAGAGGAGATGTCAGCTGCAGTCATCTCTAGATTCAGAACAACAGAAAGTGGAAGACAAAGAATGCTCAGTTCCACTGATTCATATTAATAGGCCTCAGGCTCCCAATGCTGATCTCCATATGAAATCCAATGGTTCACTTGTATACTGTTTGCTAACAGACAGACGGATTTAATCACTTGCCACAAAATGTTATTACACTGCTGGATGTCCACGAAAGGCTACCAAATAGTGAGAAGCAGATAGAGAAACAAGTTTTCAGGCAAATTGCAGAAAGATGCAACAATCTTTGAGTCGTGATAATGGGGGACATCAATAATCCTAATGTAGACCGGGGAAAAAGCAATGTAAATGGGAAAGAGGGGGAAGAATTCCTGGACTGTCCACAAGAAAACTTTCTTATCAGTATGTTTCCAGCCCAATGAGGAAGAAAGCAGAGCCAGATCTAGTTCTGGAGAATGAAATGAGGCAAGTGAAGCACATGTAATAATCCCCATAGAGACTGGGGGATGAGTTCATAGAGTATATTTAAGTTTGTATAATGAGACAAGATTAAGTAATGACTCCATTGTAAGAGGCAGGAGCCTCTACAATAACATGGTGGAATTTCACATTCAGTTTGACGGTGAGTAATGTGGGCCTAAAGCTTGTGTCTTAAATTTAAATAAAGGCAATTACAAAGGTATGAAAACAGTTGGCTACAATGAAATGATAAAATAGGTTAAAAGGTTAGGTGGTAGAGAAACAGTTTTAATTCATAACTCAATAAAGATATAGTCCATTAAGGAAGAAAGATGAGAAGGATGCACCATCCATAACTAAGGAAATTAAGGATGGTATCAAATTGAAAGAAAAGATGTCCAATGATGTGCAGATTAGTGATAGCCCAGAAGATTAGAAAGATTTTAGAAACCAGAAAAGGATGGCTAAAAAAATAAAGAGAGAGAAATTAGAATATGAAAGTTAACTAGTGAGAAATGAAAAAACAGACAGTAAGAGTTTCTTCCTCAACACTTCTCTGAGTGCCAGGGAGCTCAACTAAACCTGCCTCCTCCTGCTGCAGTTACACGTCCATGCGATGATCACCAGATTGTGAACCCGAGCCTGCTCTAGATCTAGGTCCCACCTGTGTCTCTGCACTGGTGGAGGGTGTGGGTAAACGCTGTGATGGGTCTTCCAGGCTGATTTCCAGCTCTCCAATGGACGAGGTGTCCTCTTGGCTGGAGGTGAGGACCCGGATGGAGTTAAGGGACTGTCTGGCTGATGGTGTCAGTCACTTGGCAGAGCTCCCTGTGAACCAAAGTAGAGATAATTAATGCATGGCAGCAGAGTCAAAAGCAGGAGAGAGAGCACTCACAGTTGTGTTGAAATTGTGGTACAGGATCCTCACAAGGG
The DNA here is from genome assembly GCF_017639515.1 of Carcharodon carcharias. Taxonomy (NCBI): domain Eukaryota; kingdom Metazoa; phylum Chordata; class Chondrichthyes; order Lamniformes; family Lamnidae; genus Carcharodon; species Carcharodon carcharias. Next base: position 85,977,594 of record NC_054473.1, read on the forward strand.
TTTTCGCCACTGACCTCACTGTCACCGCAGGCACAGTCCACATCCTGACTAATCAGTGTGAAGGCCGCTCCTCAAAGTGAGTGAGAGGCCTAATGTGGGCCATTCCACCCCTGGTCTGGGATCTCTCCCTGCTCTTTTGAGCCAGGTTCACCTGCATGCAAACAGATGGAAAGAGTTTGAGCAGGGTGCATGGCACTGCATGGAATGTTTGTGTGGTGAGTGGAACCATTTGGGGGATGAGAACATGAGCTCCAGAGGGTATGAGCCTGATGGAGGTATGAGGGTGTGTGTGAGAGTTAGTGGTGTTGTCCCTTGAGGTGTGAAATCCCTGCGGATGTGTGATGGGTTTGTGAATGTGAGTTGAGAGTGGTGAGAAGAGTGACTTACCCTGGAAGAAAGATGAGACCATTCATCCTGTTGCGGCACTGGTTGGTTGTCCTCCTTTGCAAGGTGTTGGCGTTGACCTCCACTGCTATCATCTCCCATGCTGGATTGGTGACCTTGCTTGCTTGTCTTCACCCAGAGCCGGGGTAGAGGTCTTCATGGCAGGCTTCCGCTGCATCCAAAAAGGTGCTCAAGTGACGCTGCACTTTAAATATGGTGCCTGACATGATGAAGGTGATGGTGTGGCCGGCAAATGAGAGCCCAACCAGCATCGAAATGGTGTGTTTCCTGGGAATGCATAATTAATAGGTGGGATTGGGATGATATGGCATGAAAAGCCACCATTGCAGCTGGCTGGTAAAGGTGGGTTGCCTCACATCCTTTAAAAAGTACCTGGATGAGCACTTGGCACGTCATAACATTCAAGGCTATGGGCCAAGTGCTGGTAAATGGGACCAGGTAGATAGGTCAGGTGTTTTTCACGTGTTGGTGCAGACTCGATGGGCCGAAGGGCCTCTTCTGCACTCTGATTCTGTGATTCTGTGATCCCCATCAGCTACTGCACTTAGTGCAAATCTGGGAAGATTCCGCTCTATGTCTTTCTCTCTCTCTTTCTCTCTCTGTATCTCTGTTTTTGTCCCCAAAAAGCAGTTATCCCTTCTCTGTGTCAATGTATGAAAACTCTCACTTGATTTTCAATAGGTTTCAGTTTGGGTTTCTTTCCGCATGACGACCAGATCACATGGGCCTGTCTCTAGGCAGAGGTTTAATATGAGCTCTATAGCCCCATCTCAAGCATTCTGTTTCACCTTAAATTGTCTTCTAGAGTTCATAACATATGTTTCAATGAGAGATAAAAGCAAAATACTGCATTCTGAATATCTGAATTGGAAACAGAAAATGCTAGAAAAACTCAGCAAATCTGGCAACATCTGGGGTGAGAGAAATGTTTTGGGTTAATGTTTTGAGCCCAAAATTATTTTTTTTTGGAATTCTGTTTTCATTTCAATGAGAGATCATTGTCAGCCTTTTGAAGTTCAGCATCTGTGTCCAGCTGAGTAGAACCTTGAACACAGGCTCTCTCTCCACCGGTATCCTGACTCTACCAAATATTTTTGTTAATTTGTGATGTGTGAGTCACCAGGTAAAAACCCAACTACCTCCCTTACTGGTCACACCAAAGTGTGAGTGTTGGAGCTGGTCCACGGTCTGCATGAGACCTGCAATGATGCACCCTCGGAGTGAGTGACCTCTGAGGAGTCAAATGTCCACCTGCACCTATTGTGGTGGACTCCGCATCTTTCCAGTATGTCCAAGCTGTAAGTGACTTCATCATCCTCTCCTGAATGAATAGTCCGATCAATGTGAGATTGGCATGAACGTCATGTTGTCAGTGTTGGTGTTTGGAGGAACTTATGCAGCTGCTCCACCTCTGCCCTGGCCCTGGGTTTGCCAGGTGTTGTGAGTTTGCGAGATGGTCCTCAAAGCATGCTGAACCAAATCTCAGTGCTTGCTCCATGTGGGCTGGTCAGCTCCAGTGTTTTCCCATGAGAGGTGGTCTGCAATGCAGACATTTGAAAGACTTTTTTTTTAGGGTGTCCTTGTATCACTTGAAGAGATCATCATCATGGTTTTTATCCTGAGACAGTTCCCTATAGAAGATCTGCTTGGGGATCCTGTAATCACCTAAGTTGAATTTTCTGGAGGGTAGTCTCCAAGCTGTTGAGCCCAGCATGATGAAAGACAGCAGGGTGGAAAGGACAATGGCTTGGTAGAGTTTGATTTTAGGCTTCCATTTAATGCCATGCTGCTTCCAGGCACGGTCATGGAGTCGGCCGTAGGCAGAACCTGATTTCTGGATGTGTGCGCGGATATCTTCATCAATAGTGGCATCCCTAGAGATCACACCGCCAAAGTATGAGACTTTTTCTATAGCCTTGAGACTGGTGCAATCAACAGTTATGTCTGGTGCTTCATAGCGTGGGCCTGGTGCTGACTGAAACATAACCTCGATTTTGGAAACACTGATTTGGAGACCAATGTTTTCGGCAGCACTCTAAAATTTATTTGGATAGTTTGGATGTCTCCTTGTTGTGGACAACTAGGGTACAGTCACCTGCACACAGAAGCTCTCTGATTACTGCCTCTGTGAGTCTGGTGGAGACACAGTCTGGAGAGATTGAAGAGCTTCCCTGAATAGAACCTCATGTTGAAGCCTACAAGCATGTCTCTGGTGGCTTCCTAAATATTGCAGCAAAGAAGAGATTGAAGAGTTGGGGAGCCATGGCTCATCCTTGCTTCCTTGCTTTACACTGCTGGTTACCACCAAAACATCAGACAGCTTTCCCTGGGCACAAACATGTCCAACCATGCCATCGTGCACTAGGCACAGGATTTTGACAAACTTGTTCAGACATCCTAGCTTGGAGAGCAAATGCCATAGACCAAGTTGACTCACACTGTAAAAGTCATGAACAACATACGACGGTGTCGAGGATAGTTTAATAGAATCTTTGTGAGGATCTTTCCTGTGATGGAGAGAAGACTTATTCTTCGGTAGTTGCCACAAACGTTTTTGGATTCTTTCTGCTTTCAGACGCTGACTATGTTGACATCCCTGAGGCCCTGGGGAACTTTTCCTGATTCCAGATATCCTTGAAGATGGCTGTAAGTTTATTAACAATTTGTACTATTGTACTTTCAAATCTCTGCTGGATTGCTGTCTGGGCCAGGGCTGTTGGTTGATTTGATTACCTTTAGCAGGAGACAGGCTTTCTTTCTCAGGTAGCTGCTCAATGTGATGCAAAGAAACCTTTCCTGTGAGACACTTGAAAGCCAGGTAGGATATTGAAGCCATGAACTGGAACTGTCATGATGACAATATTCTAAGTGATTATTATGCACAAGATCATATTTCACTTACTGACATGGAAACAATTAGAGTGAGCGTTGTGTGCCATGTGGCTGTCCGATATTTAATTCTGTCACAGTTGCCTGTGAGACCTCATCCCTCCATCTACCATGACCAGGTGGACTGAGACTCTGCAGATGTGAGAGATGGCTGTAGGAACATCTCTGGTCCTCTGACTCTGCCTCATGTTCGGGGCTCTCTACTCCTGCCAGGAGGTAAAAAAAACGCTCATGAGTGAGAGTAATGGAATGTGTTAACAGGTGGATGGAGACCATTTGTTGAGGGTGACTATGAGGAAGAGGCATGATATCACATAGAGGTGAGGGTGAGTGTCAGTGGCGGGTGGATAGATGAGGATGTGAGGAAGTGCATCACCAGAGAATAGGTACTCTGCCTGCTTTATTTCACTAGCATGTTCCTTCCTCCTGTCAGTATGAAATAGTTTCTCCCTTTGGGACCTTGCAGTCCCCAGCACCACGTCCAGGAATGCGTCATGAAAGAGAGATGCAGACTTGAAACATTGGCACCCCTTTCTGGCTGTTTCTTCTTTTGTTCTCCCACCTCCAGAATCTATTAACTATTATCCAAAAGCAAAATACTATGGATGCCAGAAATTTGGAATAAAAACAGAAACTGCTGCTCAACAGGTCAGGCAGCATCTGAGAGAGAAACAGAATTAGTCTGTGACCTTTCACTGGAACTTGGAAAAGTTAGAAATAATATCATTTAAGCAAGTGAAATGGGGAAGGGTGGAAAAAGAACAAGAGGGAAGGGGTATGATAGGGTGGGAGGCGGGATACATTAAATGACAAAAGAGTTGGTGGGGTAGAACCAAAAGAAATAGTAATGGGACAAATAAAGAAACAAAAGGTGTGTCCAGAGGAGGTGTGAATGGTAGAAGAATGAGCAGCTACCATCTAAAAGAAAAAACGAGAGAAACAAGATATGCAAAGAAAAGGAAACAAAATGAGGCAGAGATTACATCTGAAATTGTTGAACTCAGTGTTCAGTTTGGAAGTCTGTAAAGTGCCTAATCGAAAGATGAGATGGAGTTCCTTGAGCTTATGATGAGATTCACTGGAACAGAGCAGCAGGTCAAGGACAGAGACGTCAACATGAGAGCAAGTTGGAGAATTAAAATGGCAGGTAACTGGAAACTCAGGATTGTGCTTGGGACTGAACGGAGGTGCCCCACAAAGCAGTCACCCAATCTGCAATTGGTGTCCCCAATGTAGAGGAGGCCGCATTGTGAGCACAGAATAGTAAATTAAAAGTAGTGCACATAAATCTTTGCTTCATCTGGAAGCAACTTTTGAGGCCTTGGACAGGTGTAACATCTCTTGCATTCGCATGAAAAGGTGCCGTTTTGGGATAATTGATGGGAGTTTTGGGATGATTGCAGAGTGGACCAGGGCATCACAGAGGGAGCACTCCTTCAGAATGCTGAAAAGGGTTGGGAGGGAATGATGTGTTTGGTAGAGCCATCGCACTCTGGGAAGCATCAATTGTTGTTTGCGGAAGAGAGTTCCAAACTTCTACTACTCTGTCTAAAAGTGTTTCCTGATTTCACTCCTGAAAGATCTGGCCCTAATTTTTAGACTATGCCCTTAACCTAGAGGATTTTAAAATAATGAAGAGTTTGTTGGTTTGAATACAGAAAGATTCTTTCCTCTGCTTATGAAATCAGTGAATTGAGGTCAATTTAAAATTGTCATTACGTTAGGAGAAACATCCTCACATACAGAGGGCAGGATTTTTCAGCCCCTCCCATCAGTGAATGTTTCAGTCCAGCAAAGTGAAAGAAGTTTGAGTGGCTCACCATATCCGACGTAGGACTGCCCGCCGCAGAAAATTCCAGAGTTATTAGAGTTTGCAATGCTTTTCAACAGGGAAGAGCTGAGGGAGACCATTGCGCTTTTAAAAGCACAGATAAAGTTTGAAGGACAGGAATTAAATGCCTATTCACAGAGAGACTTTAGATTGATCCTGCAAGCACAAAAAAAGCATCAGTCTGAGCTGTAAATATTTATTGTTCTATCTACCTTTGAGTTTAGAAGATTAAGAAGTGATCTAATTGAAGTGTTCAAGTTGATTAACAGAATTGATAGGCTGGATAGACAGAAGCGATGTCCTCTGGTGATGGAGACTAGAACAAGGAGTATAATGATAAAATTAGAGCCAGGTTCTTCAGGAAGCATTTCTTCACACATAGAATGGGGTGGTGGGAATCGGCAACTTGTTCCCCCCAAAACATTGTTGAGGCTAGAGTTCAAATTACAAACCTAATTTTTCTTAGGCAAGGATATTAAGGGTTATGGAACCAAGTCAGTAGATGGTGTTAAGATACTAATCAGCTTTGATTTCAGTGAAGGGCAGAACAGGATCAAGGGGCTGAATGATCTCTTACTGTTCCTATGGATTTAAACATGTTTGACTTGCCTTGCCTGACCAGAGAAGCTGTGAGCCACTTTGAGCCCAATCCACTAACTGCCCAGAACCCCATCCCTGGATTTACCTTTGGGCTGTCTGACTGTGTTACTTTCTGTTGACTTGCGTTGGATCCTGTGGATCCTCGTTGCATGCTTGTTGTGAGTGGAGACTGAGTTGATACTAGTGATAGAATTGATCAGCAGACACTTCATAGGTAGAAACTCTTAGTTTATTTACAAAGATACTTAGCAGCAACTAAACATGTGCCACACTGCAAACTCTATCTCGACACTACAAACTACTGAGGTAGCCCACGCTACTCTACTATTGGATACCAAGATCATGTGATCTTCCTTTATAACATTCTTCTTAAAGGTACATTACACATCTGATAAACCATAATTACCACATCCCTCCTCCTTTACTCAGAAATACATTTTATATTTACAATTGTAGTTCTCTCAAAATAGCAAAATATTTACACCGAAAAGTTATTTATAATTTCAATCTTTCTGGGGGTTTCCTTATGCATGTAGAGTGTCTCAGTTCTACAACTTCAGATTCTTTGTCAGGAACTTCCTTTTCTGGAGTTGCCTGAACATCAGGTGCTTTGGTGGGCACCTGCAGTTCTGCAAAAACAGGAAGGCAGATTATTATCTGAATGGCTATAAATTGAGAGAGGGGAATGTGTAACGAGACCTGGGTGTCCTTGTACACCAGTTGCTGAAGGTAAGCATGCAGGTGCAGCAGGTGGTAAAGAAGGCAAATTATATGCTGGGCTTCACAGCCAGAGGATTCGAGTACAGGAACAGGGATGTCTTGCTGCAATTATACAGCGCCTTGGTGAGACCACACCTGGAATATTGTGTGCCGTTTTGGTCTCCATATCTGAGGAAGGATGTATTTGCTATAGAGGGAGTGCAGCGATGGTTTACCCGACTGATTCCTGGGATGGCGGGACTGACATAAGAGGAGAGATTGAGTGGATTAAGATTATATTCACTGGAGTTCAGAAGAAAGAGGGGAGATCTCATAGAAAGCTATAAAATTCTAACAGGACTAGACAGGGTTGATGCAGGAAGGATGTTCCTGATGGTGGGGGAGTCCAGAACCAGGGGTCACTGTCTGAGAATATGGGGTAGACCATTTAGGACTGAGATGAGGAGACATTTTTTCACCCAGAGAGTGGTGAGCCTGTGGAATTTGTCACCACAGAAAGTAGTTGAGACCAAAACATTGTATTTTTTCAAGAAGGAGTTAGATATAGCTCTTGGGGCAAAAGGGATCAAAGGGTATGGGGAGAAAGCGGGAGCAGGCTATTGACTTGGATGATCAGCCATGAACATAATGAATGGTGGAGCAGGCTTGAAGGGCCAAATGGCCTACTCCTGCTCCTATTTTCTATGTTTCTATGTTTCTATCCTCAACTTTTAGAGGAACATCAGACATGTCTGTACTAGGTTGAGTATTCTCAACAGAAATCACTGGCCCAGTCATGAACACTGGGTGGAATCAATTCTTGGTGATTTGTATCTCTCTTCCTTAGATGATCCACATGTCTCTGTATCACTCAGCCTTCCACCTCCATGTGGTAAGATAGAGGTCCAGTCACTGCACTGATTTCACCCGGTAACCACTTTGGTCCTTCTCCAAAGTTCTTCACCTTATAGCGTTTCTCCCACAGTAAATTTCCTCTCATGACTATGCCAGTCGCATCTAGTTTTCTGACTTCCTTGACTCATTTCCACCTTCCCCTTTAAATTCAGCATTATTAAGCTCAATCACATCCTGAGACGATGTTTCATCAATAACTCTGCAGGTGTGACGCCTGTTGTTGTGTGAGGGGTTGTCCTATAATGGAAAAGAAAGAATGCTAGCTTGGTTGCTAAGGAATCTCTAGTTAGCTTCTTCATACCAGCCTTTAATGTTTGAACCACCCTTTCGAACAATCCATTTGAGGAAGGGTGGTACGGTGAAATTTTTACATGAGTTATATCGTTCAGGCTGATAAACCGCTGAAACTCAGCACTCGTAAATGCCGTGCCGTTATCAGAAACAACTACTTCTGGTAGTCTGTTAATGGCAAAACTTTGACATAACTTCTCAATTGTAGCAGAAGGCATTGGTGACTTCACCTCATACATGTCCATCCATTTTGAGTGGGCATCGACAATGAGCAGAAATATTGTTCCCACGATAGGTCCCATATAGCCATTCTAGTGAAGCCCAACGCAAACTGGAGGAACAGCAGGATCTTCTGATTAGGCATTTTGCAGCCTTCTGGACATAACATTGAGTTAAACAACTTCAGACCGTGAACTCTCTCTCCATCCTCACCCCTTTTTTATCCCGTTTATTCAATATTCATTTTTATTTTTATTTTTATTTATTTTCATTTTTATTCATTGTTTTATCCCCACCTTTTACTCTATTTTCAATCTTTTTCCCCACCACGATCCCCTCCCCCCCACCCCACCCCCACAAGGGCCATCAGTCACTTGTTCATGTTATTCTTTCCAGAGTGCTTACCCTTGTCCTGCTATTATCACATTCTGCTTTCTTACCTTAATGCCACCATCAGAACCTCCTTTAGCCAGTACCACTGACATTAACACCCCTTTGTCCCTTTACTTATGACATCTTTGTCAATCTCTCCTTTGCCCCCACCTATCACTGACCTGCTATCCAGCTTCACCTGCACTACCCCCTTAAACAGTATAAATTTCGTCACATTTTTATTTCTCTTTAGCTCTGAAGAAGAACCATACAGACTCAAAATGTTAACTCTGTCTTCTCTCCACAGATGCTGTTAGACCTGCTGAGTTTTTCCAGCATTTTCTATTTTTATTTTAGATTTCCAGCATCTGCAATATTTTGCTTTTACCCACATAGTCAATATGTAACCATACCGATTGTCTTCCTGGCCACTCCCAAGAGTGTAACGGAGCTGTTGAAAGTAACTTTTGCAGTTGCTGACATTGCACACAATTTTTCGCTAAGCCCTCTATTTCACCATCCATCCCAGGCCACCATAAGTAGCTGCGAGCTATGGTCTTCATTCAGGAAATTCTTCAATGTGCGCTGTGTAGTTCACTTAAAAGTGGCTCCCTCCCTTTGGAGGAACTATCACTTGTGCTCTCCGCAATAAGACACCATCCTGGCTGGTTATTTCATGTCTTCTGTTGAAGTACGGTTTCATTTCATCAGATACGGGCTCGTGTGACCAACCATGAAGCATTTGTTCTCGTACTTGAGATAGGACTGGGTCCTGACTTGTCCAGTCTCTATCTGTTGAGCACAAACCAGCGAGGTATCTAAGAAATTTAACAGTAAAACAAAGTCTAGTGGAACTGGGACGTCCTCGTCATTTTCTTATAAAGGCAAACGACTAAATGCATCAGCATTTGCGATTTGATTTCCAGACCTATATACCAAAATATACTCGTATGCTGTCAGAATTAAGGCTTTATTTGTGTCTCTGTACCTTCTTTCTATGTGCCACCTTCTTTCCAGCGCTGACTGTAATCTCAGCCTTCTTTTCAGCTTCAATATTGGCCAGACAACTCTCAGGTGCAAGCTTAACTTGTCTGAGCTCAGTGGTTGGGTCTCCCAAAATTTAATTATCTGTCTGCTTCTTAGAAAATTCTGCAACTTTTGCTTCCAAAGCTTCTTTGGCTTCATATAGGTGATTCTTCAGCTCTTCCATCTCTTTTTTGTATTTGTTTGCTACCTCCTGGAAAATTGAACATTGCTCTGTCTTCTCTGCCAACTCATCCTTCAGTTTGTTCAGAGAGGTGCTGAATTCTTTCTGTTTCTCTTCATGCTTTTCCAGAGGTACAAACTTAGGCCTGAGGGAATCTTGTAGTGTGTGAGGGTTTTTCAACAAGTTTTCTTTTGCCCTTCGAACTCTGTCATCAAGCAGGGTCTCTTCGAGTTCCTTCTGCTGTTCTACCAGGTTTTGGCTTAAGACCGCCTGCATTTCTTCAGGTTGTTGAGTCTTTACACACTCCTTTCCCAAAACAGGAACACTTCCAGCTTCCTTTTGGAATGTCAGTGGCCACTCAAGGCTGATTTCCCTTAACCAATTTCGCTCTAGGGGGCTTGGTCCTCTGCCTGTCAATATCAACATTGGTAGCTTTACCGATTGGCTTCTATAATGGACAGTTACTCTGCTTATGCCTCTGACTTGAATGTCTTCACCCATATATGTTTTTAATTGGGCAATTGTTACTTCTAAATTTAATTGATGTTCCCCATTATTCAGATATCTGAAGGTATGTTCCCCAATTACTGTAGTGGAAGCTCTTGTGTCCACTTCCATTCTAACAGGTCTACCATTTATTTTCACTGTTACAAATATTGATTCTGTCTTTCTGATCTTTAGATTAAATTACAAGTAAATATCTGAATTTGTTGTTTCAGGATCTTCGACACTGTAGCTCTCACTGGGCTTTTCTTTTGTCGAAAAGTCTTATTGAATCTTTCCTTACATTATCTCATTATATGTCTGTTTCTATGACAATAATAACATTCTATTTTTTAAACTGCCAATCGTTATAAGACTGCTTGTTTCCACCTCTATTGAAATTAATCTTTGTTTTTGCTGCTAAGTCATTTTTCTTATTTTCCAGCTAGCGGGGTCTGTTTCCTGCTTCGAAGTAAAGTCTTACATTTTCGCACCCTTTTTGGCTGGGGTTTCCCACCTGATGTGGAGGACAGCGCCATTTTGTGCACCTTGTATGGCTTATGAATCTCTTACTGCCCTCTCCATGGCCAATGCTACCTCTAGTGCCTTCTTGAAATCCAAATTTGTCTTGAATAACAATCGTTTCTGAATCGTATTCTCATTCACACCACATACTAAATGATCTCTGAGCATGTCATTCAGAGATGTACCAAACTCTCAGTGTTCCGTTAACTGCTTCAAACTTGTCACATAGCATACAACTGTCTCCCCCGGGGCTCTATTTCTTAAGTTAAACTTGAACCTTTGCATCATTACTGAGGGCTTTGGTTATTAATGATCCTTCATGAGGTCCACCAGTTCATCAAAATATTTTGAATCTGGGGCGCTGGGTGCCATCAAACTTTGGATCAAGCCATAGGTTTTAATCCTACATGTACTTAATATGATCGCTTGCCTCTCCTCTTCCCCCATAATCTCGTTCGCTTAGAAAAAGAATGTGAGATGTTCAATGTAATGTGATCAATCGTCCGTTGCTGGATCAAAAGGATCAAATATTCCAAATTGCGGCATTCTGTGAGGAAATTACTTCGACGATTTGAACAGAACGTCTACTTACAATTACTGTGCAAGGTACAGGGCCGATTTTGTTTCTCTTGATTTCTTCCTTTAAACTTGTTTTATCCTCATTGCCAGTTTGTTGGATCCTGTGGATCCTTAATGCACACTTGTGAGTGGTGACTGAGTTGGTACTAGTGATAGATTTGATCAGCAGACACTTCTTAGGTGGAAACTCTTAGTTTATTTATAAAGGTACTCAGCAGCAAATAAATGTGTGCTTACACTTCAAACTCTATCTCTACACTACAACTATAACTACTGAGGTAGCCCAGGCTGCTATACTATTGGATACCAAGATCATGTGATCTTTCCTTTATAACATGCTTCTTCAAGGTATATTACACATCAGATAAAACCATAATTACCATAACTTGCTAGTGGTTTTGGATGGGAAGTCAGTCAGCAGCATGTTAAACTGGATTTTTAAATCAGCTAGGCCAATTTGATGGCAATTCCTCTGATGCCCTACGTCATATCAACAATTTCCAGTTCCCTGGCCCTCATTGCCTCCTCAAAAAAAAAATTGAGAACTGTCTGCGTGATATCGGCTGTCTCAATTTCTCTGCTCCTCTCACCCACTCTAACCTGTCTCCTTCTGAACTTGCCGCACTCTGTTCTCTCAGGTCCAACCCTGACTTTGTCATCAAACCTGCTGACAAGGGTGGTGCTGTTGTTGTCTGGCATACTGACCTCTACCTCACAGAGGCTGAGCACCAACTCCCAGACACTTCCTCCTACCTCCCCCTGGACCATGACCCCACCACCGAACATCAAACCATTGTTTCCAAAACTGTCACTGACCTCACCTTCTCTGGAGATCTTCCCTCCACAGCTTCCAACCTCATGGTCTCTCAAGCCCGGACAGCCCACTTCTACCTCCTCCCCAAAATCCACAAACAGAACCAGTAGACCGATCGTGTCAACCTGTTCCTGCCCCACGAACCTCATTTCTTCCTATCTTGACTCCACTCTATCTCCACTTGTCCAGTCTCTTCCCACCTACATCCGCGTTTCCTCTGATGCCCTACATCACATCAAAAATTTCCAGTTCCCTGGCCCTAACTGCCTCCTCCAAAAAGGACCTGCTGAGCTTTTCCAGCATTTTTTGCTTTTGTTTCAGATTTCCAGCATTGGCAGTAATTTGCCTTTATCTCTGGCCAATTTGATGGGCTGGCTGCTTGCTAAAGGCCATGTTCCCACTGCACAGCTATAATCCTCGCTCTCCTTCCCTCTCTCTAATGACACAACCAAGATAAGGAACACAGGAACTGTCATATTTCATTAAAAAGGTTTTAGATCTAAATGCAAATGAAATTCACCACTGCTTGAATTCCCTCCCCTACCCCCGATAATCCATGTCTCACACCCAGTATCAGCAGGTCCTGTGATTTTAAGAGTGAACACAATTGTTTCAATTGTTGCCTGTACAAGGTGCATTGCAGAATGTGGACTACAGCTGACAATGGCTGCATTCTGCAGCTGAGCTGTACTTTCTCGGTTTGGGACAGGGATCAGCTGCTCTTCATACTGATGGACAGCATCAATGCAGACCAAATCCTCAATCTGTGTCATGAAATTAATGGAGAAAAGACACTGAGGATATCTTAATGAATATGTCTTTTACTTTATGAAGAGATGTGTTATTTAGTCAAAATGATTTTGTGATTATGAACAGACTCATTTTATTTTTAAGCCAGTAAAATCTCAGTTTGCTTGCAGTAAATTGCATCTGATCTTAACCCAGAGGGAAGTAAAATCCAAATGTTGGAAGGCCGAGTGAGAATATGCAAACAAACATAATAGGTTAAATTGTTATGTAGGAGCAGGAATTTATACAGTTACACAATGCACCGTTCATTAGCACACCAACTGCAGTGTCAGAAAGCTGCAGAAAGAGAAAGATAATGTTCACCACAATGCCAAACTCAGCATTCGAGCCAATTCACTGTTGCAGAATGCAGTCAACTCATCAATCAGGGAAACCAGATCAACAAATATGTGTTCTATAAAAGCCTTCCACCTTGATACAAATCCATCATAACATACCGACAGGGCCTTTCTGCCACAATGCTTTCATATTAAAGCATTGACAGAGAAAACACCATTTATGTTTCACAAACTGACCACCCTGCACAGGGCCAATGTTGGCAAAAATATTAAATTAATTACCAAACACAATCATCCAAAACAGACAGCCTTAAATAAAGCTAATCAAACAGGTCAAGCATCAGGGAAAAATGTCAATGTTTAAAGCTGGTAAAACATCTGTATACGCAGATGGCCTTTTGAATTTTGAGGTTTCTTTATCCTTTCCTGGGATATGGGTATCACTGGCAAGGCCAACATTTGTTGCCCATCCCTAATTACCCTTGAACTGAATGTCTTGCTAGGCCATTTCAAAGGGCAGTCAAGAGTCAGCCACATTGCTGTGGGTCTGGAGTCACATGTAGGCCAGACCAGGTAAGGATGGCAGATTTCCTTCCCTAAAGGACATTAATGAACCAGAGGTATTTTTACAACAATCGAAAATAATTTGACAGAGTGGAATCGTCCAGTTCCATTGGCAATGAGCGTAATGGCAGGCGTGAGCTGACAATATGGCAAGAAGGCCAAAAATTGGTTTCACGCTGTCGTGAAACCAGTTTGCAATCGTCTGCTCCACCCATCAATGGCGGGCCGCATTTCCTGCCGTCCAATGTCGGGAACTTAATTTAATGCATTTGCATCTCTTTATTGTACCATTATGCCAGAATCATTGCCCACGTCAAATTTACGGCCCACATCAGCATGACTTCAGAACAGCGTGCTTCATGACTGCCATTAAAAGCGTGCACCTGGCAACCTGAACTTTAAGGGGAACTCAGGGGTGAGTGCAGACAACCTTGCGCAGCACTCGCGAGTATCACCCATAGGACATCAAGAAAGAAATTCGGGGGGAAGTGAGTGGGTGCACAGACAGCAGAACAATTGGATGACTGGGCAAATTGTAGAATCCCATTGCGAAAGGTGGCCATGGTGCAGTCACTGGTGGAGGCACTCACAGCCCCTTGCAATGTCTTTATTAAGGTTTGGACCAGTGTCCCCTATGGATCAAGCTAACAGTGCGGCCTTGCAGTGCAGGTTAGGAGAATGTCTGCACTTGAGATGAGAGCACAGCATGAGGTCCAGTGGCTGAAGATGCTGCCAATCAGTCAAGTGGAGTGCAGCGGAGATGGGTGGGGTTTTGGGCAGCCATGAAGCGCACTATACACAGGCCATCCAAGTGGTGGTCAGCACTTTCCGTCATGCATGAAGGGGCCTTCAGACTTAACCAAGAGAGGTTCTTAGGACACATATGATAACCCACGAGTCTCTCTCTTTGATCCTCTTTGAGGACAACATCAGGATCACAGAGCCTGGTGATTTAGCAGTATGCCTCATGGCTTATAGGGAGCAAAGATGAAGAAGAAGAGAACAGCGGAGGTCCCTGGCTTTGCAAACGGAGGAGCACTTCCCTCAAAATGAAGGGGTGGTCGGGCCTGCTGCACACGCAGCTGAAGATCCACAGGGAGCCGTCGCTCATAGGCACTTCACTAGACCCAGGGTCTATAGACGGCACTTGTCATTTCTGCAGATGACTGAGAATCAGTGTCACTGAAGACTGCGCATGTCTATCGGACTGGTCGGTCACATATGCCTGTATGGATCTCGCAAGCCTCCATGCACAAGTTTATCCAAGAGCTCAGGAACCGCATCTTCACAAAGGCACAAAACTTAGTGCATTTTGCACAGGATCAGGAAAACCAGGAAGATAGGGTGCTGGGATTTGTGCAGTTCTCCGGTTTCCCACAAGTGCAGGGTGCCACCAACTGCACTCACGTGGCCTTTTGATCCTGTGGCATCAGCAGTCAAATACATCAACTGCAACTCACTGAATGTTCAGCTGGTCTGTAACTACCACAAACACATCCCAAATGTCTGAGCATGATTCCTAGGTAGCATCCACAACTCCTACATCCTTACATATGAACATATAAATTAGGAGCAGGGGTAGGCCACTCGGCCTCTCAAGCCTGCTCCACCATTCAATAAGGTCATGGCTGATTTGATTTAACCTCAACCTCACATCCCTGCCTACGCCAGATAACCTTTCACCCACTTGCAAATCAAGAATCTATCTCACTTTGCTTTAAAAATATTCAAAGACTCTGCTCCCACCACCTTTTGAGGAAGAGAGTTCCAAAGACTCTCTGGGAGAAAACATTTCTCCTCATCTCTGTCTTAAATGGGCTACCCTTTATTTTTAAACAGTGACCCCTGGTTATAGATTCTCCCACAAAAGGAAATATCCCCTCCACATCCACCCCTCAGGACCTTAAAGGTTTCAATCAAGTTGCCTCTTACTCTTCTAAATTCCAGTGGATACAAGCCCAACCTGTCCAACCTTTCCTCATAAGATAACCCATCCATTCCTGGTATTAGTCCAGTGAATCTTCTCTGAACTGCTTCTAATGCATTTACACCTTTCCTTAAATAAGGAGATCAATACTGCACAGAGTGCTCAGGTATGGTTTCACCAATGAGCTGTACATCTGAAGCATAACCTCTCTTCTTTTGTAATCAATCGCCTTCACAATAAATGACAACACTCTATTAGCTTTCCTAATTATTTGCTGTACCTCAAATTTTGTGATTCACGCACTAAGACACCCAGATCCCTCTGCATCTCAGAGCTCCGCAATCTCTCACCATTTAGGTAACAAGCTTCTCTTTTATTCTTTCTGCCAAAATGGGCAATTTCACATTTGCCCACATTACACTCCATTTGTCAGATCTTTGCCCACTCACTTAATCTATCCATGTCACTTTGTAGTCTCCTTATATACTCTTCACAATTTACTTTCCTACCTATCTTTGAGTCATCAGAAAATTGAGCAACCATTCCTTCGGTCCCTTCATCCAAGTCATTTATATAAATTGTAAAAAGTTGAGGCCTCAGCACTGATCCCTGTGGCACACCACTCATCACATCCTACAAACCAGGAAAAGACCCATTTATGCCAATTCTCTGCTTCCTGTTAGCTAGCCAATCTTCTATCCATGCCAATATGTGACCCCCTACACCATAAGATTTTATTTTTCGCAATGACCTTTGATGTGGCACTTTATCAAATGTTTTCTGGAAATCTAAGTACAGTATATCCACCAGTTCCCTTTATCCACAGCAGATGTGACTTTTTCAAAGAACTCAAATAAATTGATTAAACATGATTCTCCTTCACAAAACCATGTTGACTCTGACAGATTGCCTTGAATTTTTCCAAGTGCCTTGCTATAACATCTTTAATAATAGCTTCTAACATTTTCCCTATCACACATGTTAGCCAAACCAGCCTATAGTTTCCTGCTTTCTGTCTCTCTCCCTTTTTGAATAAATAAGCTATATTTGCTATTTTCCAATCCAATCCCACTATCTCACCAGCCACTTATTTCAAGACCTTAGGGTGAAGTCCACCCAGATCTGAGGATTTGTCAGCCCGCAGCCCCAACAATTTGCTCAATACCATTTTCCCGGTGATTGTAATTTTCCCGAGTTCCTCCTTCCCTTCCATTTCCTGATTTACAGCTATTCCTGGATGTAACTTGTGTCCTCTACCGGAAAGACCAAAGCAAAATACCTGCTTAATTTTTGGCCATCTCCCTACTTTCCATTATCAATTCCCCAAATGCAATTTCTACAGGACCAGCACTCACCTTGTTAACTCTTTTCTTATTTAAATATCTATAGAAACTCTTACTATCCATCTTTATGTTACTAGCTAGCTTTCTCTCATACTCTAATTTTTCCCTCCTTATTAACCTTTTTGTCAACCTTTGCTGTTCTTTATATTCTTTCCAATCTTCTGACCTGCCAGACGTCTTTGTGTAAATATATGCTTTTACTATATAAGTTTGATGCTGTCTTTAAATTTTTAGTTAACTACGGATGGTTGGCTCTCCCCTTGGAATATTTTTTCTTTCTCGTTGAAATGTATGTTTTCTGAGTATTCTGAAATATCCCTTTAAATGTCTGCCACTGAACTTCTATTGACATATCACTCAACCTTATTCGCCAGTTCACTTTAGCTAGCTCTGCTTTCATGCACTCAGTATCACCCTTATTTAAGTTTAAAATACTGGTTTTGGATGCATTTGTTTCTCTCTCAAAATGAATGTAAAATTCAATCATATTATGATCACTGCTACCTAGGGAAGGCTCACTAGGTGGTTATCAGTTCATCCCATCTCATTGCTCAATACGAGGTCTAGTATAGCCTGCTCTCCGTTTGGCTCCAGAAAGTGCTGTTCTAAGATACTATCCCAAAAATATTCTATGAACTCTTCATCTATGCTACCTTTGCTCTGATTTTTCCAGTCTATATGTAGATTAAAATCACCCATGATTATTGCTGTACCCTTCTGGCAAGCTCCCATTATCCCTTCATTTATGCTCTGTCTTACTGTGTAGTTACAATTAGAGGGCCTGTACACCACTCCCACAAGTGACTTCTTGCCTTTATCATTCCTCATCTCAACCCAAACTGCTTCTACATCCTGCTTTCCTGAACTTAGGTCATCCTACTCTCATGTGCTAATACCATCATTAATTAACAGAGCCACCCCTCCATCTTTTCCTAACTTCCTGTCCTTCCTAAATGTCACATACCCTTTGTCCCTTCCTATCACGGTCTGTTTATTATTTCCCATATTAATATCTTTCTCTTTTGCTTTGTCTCTACTCTTTGGTTTACCACATCTTCCCAAATTTGATCCCTTGCCCCCACTATTCAGTTTAAAACCCTCTGTACTTCCCGAGTTAGGTGGCTCGCGAGGACATAAGCCCCGAGATGGTTTAGGTGTAGACCGTCCCAATGGTACAGCTCCCATTTCCTCAATACTGGTGCCAGTGCCCCAGAAACCTGAACCCACTTCTCCCACATCAGTCTTTGAGCCATGCATTCATCTCCCTAATCTTATTTGTCCTATGCCAATTTGCATGTGGTTCAGGTAATAATCCGGAAATTATTACGTTTGAGGTTCTGCTTCTTAATTTGGTGCCTAGCTCCTCATACTGACTATGCAGAGCCTCCTTCCTCATCCTGCCTATGTCATTAGAATCTACATGGACCACAACCACTGTATCCTCCCCCTCCCACTGCGAGTTCCTCTCCAGCCATGATCACATGTCCCAAACCCTGGCACCGGGCCGGCAACACAGCCATCTGACCTCTCTGTAGAAAGCAGTGTCAATCCCCCTCACTATACTGTCCCCTACAACCACTACATTCCTTTTTGCTCTCCCCATTTGGATGGCTTCCTGTACCATGGTGCCATGGTCAGTTTGCTCATCCACCCTGCAGCTCCCACTCTCATCCCAACAAGAGAGAACTAAGAGAACCTCAAAAATATTGGACAATTGCAGAGGTTCATACTTCTGCACTCCTACTCTATGGGTCCTCTGACCTGCTGCACTTGCAGTCACATCCTCCTGTCCCTGGCTACTGACTAAATCAGAAGACCCTATCCTAATGGGTGTGACTGCCTCCTGGTATAAAGCATCCATGTAACTTTGCCCCTTCCTGATGTGTCGCAGAGTCTTCAGCTCAGCCTCCAGCTCAATGACTCTGAGCTGAAGTTCCTCGAGCTGCAAACACTTACTGCAGACGTGTTTGCCCTGGATCACAATGTTATCCAGGAGATCCTACATGATGCAGCCTTGACACATCACCATCCTGCCTTCCTTAATGTGTTTTAAATAATTAATTAATTATATTAATCACTTATTTGTGTTGCTTTCTTAAATATTTTGTTAACTTTACCACCAATTAAACTTTAAGGATAGAATAGAACTTACCCAGGTGTCAGATCCCTGACATTTTCCAGGCTGCAGGGTTGGCTCCTCAGGGACAAGAGCTGCCCACAGAGGATGTGGCTGATGATGTCCGTCCAATAGCCGCAGACTGCAGCAGAGCAACGGTATAACAAGGTTCATGCCGCAACCCGGACTTTGGTGGACGAACAATAAGCATCTTGAAAAATGAGGTTCCAGTGCCTCAACAAACTGATGGAGCATCAAAATACAGTCCTAGAGGGTGTTCTGCATCATCATAGTTTGATGCGTGCTACACAACCTGGCACTGCAACGGGGGAAGACTCCAGCAATGGGATGCTGGAGTGAAATCGAACTGCCCTGCACCCCTCTCACACACACAATGCTGGAGGCCAACTATGGAGCTCAGCCCGCGCAGCAGCACAGACATCCTGGACCAATGTCTCCAAGACAGCTGCCATCCTGCCAGTGTTGACCTCAGTACATCAGCACTCTGGCACTATCACCTCGGACTGAAGGTGGACAGAATCCTCCATCGTCCCTAGCAACCTGAGGAGTGCACCAGACATCCCTTCCTGATGTTGCCATAATTGCCTTTGCAGCTCCAGCAACTGATTGAGGACCGAGACCAGAGGCTCATCATCTGACTTGAACTCAGCAGATTCCGTGCCTCCAGCAGTCCTCTGAGTGCTGGCGACTAAGGCTGTCCCTGCCTCTGACTGCTGCTGAACTGGTTGTATACCGTACTCACCGGATCATGATCCTGAGGCTGCTTTATATCTAGGTCCCACTGAGGTGTGTGTCACTGTGCTATTAGAGGGTGTGGTTGAGCGCGTGACAAGTCGTCAAAGGTCCTACCCTCAGGGTCCTCATCTGAGGTGCTCTCAGCTCTGGAGACGTAGTCAAGGCTGCCTGAGGGCAATGTGGCAGATGTACCTAGCAGAGAAAGTGGAGATTATTAGTGTTTAGCAGCTGCATTACACACAGAATGGTGGACTCAGGGTAGCGTTGAGACAGGGATGATGTGGTGCAGGATCCTCATGTGGGTGTTCACCACCGACCTCGCCATCGCCACAGGAAGGTCTCACATCCTCTCCAGCCAAATCCAACGTGCGACTCTCAAATGGATTGAAGGCCTTGATGTCCAGCACACCAACCCCAGTCTGGGACCTTTCCCAGTGATTGTGCACGATCTTGTCCTGCATAAAGACAGATGGAGAGAGCGTGAGCAAGGTGCATGCCAGGCCAAATGAGAAGGATACCAGGTGCATGTGTGTGCTGAGTGGAGCCATGGACAGGATGAGGAGGTGATCTGCAGAGGAGAAGAGGCCAGATGGAGATGTGAGGGTGTGTGTGAGAGAGTGGTGATGTCCCATGAGCTGGCAGTGAGTGAGATGCCAGTGAATGTGTGATGTGGCTTGTGAGTGGGTGAGTTTAGAACAATGAGATGGTTGCCTTACCCTGGTGGCACAAATGAGATCATTCATCCTCTTTCTGCACTGGATGGCCGACCTCTTGTGTGCAGCATTGGCTCTGACCATCTCTGCCACCACCTCCCAAGCCGGAGTGGTGAGGCTGATGGGCCTCCTGCAGCCAGAGTGGAGGGAGAGGACATTGCGATGGGCCTCCACAGCATCCAGAAGGCATTCCAGGCTGTGTCCCTGAATTGGGGGGCTGCACTCTTCTTGGCTTTTCGGGCCATGTCTTCACAAGAGCAGTCCTGGGCTGTAAGCATTGAGAACTGTGCACGTGGCTGCAGTTTAAACATGGCACCCGGTATGAGGAAGCGGCAAGGTAACAGTGTGGTGGGCCAATCAGAGGCCAGCTGTAAGCAATCCGGCATGTTTTCTGTGACTGCATAATTTATGAAGTGGGAAGGAGACCATATGGCATGAAAACCCGCCATTGCGGTCGGCGGGTAAAACATCTTTTTTCACGCCTGCTACCGCACTTAGTGCAAATCTGGGATGAATCCACCTACAGTCAACATTACTAAGACTAGCTTTCAATTCCAAATTTTATTAATTGAATTCAAATTCCACCATCTATCCTGGTGGGATTTGAACCCATGTTCCCAGAGCATTAGCCTGGGTCTCTGGATTACTAACCCACTGACATTACTGCTATATCATCATTGCCCCCCCTCCCCCCCACCAATGTTGTTGTAAATGGGGGATGGTGAATCAGCAGGCTGTTTTACATCTCTCTTCAGTTTTATTCCCACCAAAGTCAACATTGCCCTCCAATGAGAGATTAACTGCAGTTGGTCCCCTTCTCTCTTGACTGTAGACACATCACACTAGACTTCAATTCCATGAGCATCAGTTTCCCATCATTCCAGTGGTCATTCCCATGGGCGTCTGGAACGCCTTGTTGATACCATATATTGGTCCCGAGCCAGCACTTGTCGTCAAGGCACCAGCTGGTGCAACTTTACATATGATCCAACAGAGGGCGGTAGTGAGAAGTGACTGTAGCATTCTGGGAGAAGTCACCGGTACACCGTGACTCAGAAGAGGATTGAGGAGGACCCACTGTCAAAGAACGGAATAGCCCTAAACATTACATTGCTGTCGTGTTTCTATCCCTCCCTCCTCCTCAAACCAAAAAAGAGGAGAGGGAGAGGCAGTACCTTCGGGAGTGCACCAGACCTCCGAGGGACACTCTTCTGAAAGTGGATTTTTTTAAAAAAGCAGCTGATTGGTGAGTAAATCCTGGTGAGTTTTTTTTCCAATCTATTAAAGTTATTCCTTGCTTAATACTGAGGTAGGAGCTAAATAAAAAAGTATAGAGTAGTACTGTACAAATATAATTAGTCAAGAAACAAGGTTCCTAGCTAACATAAATAAGGCCCCGAGCTAGTGTATTTTTTAAGGGAGTAACTAGCTTAATCAAGAGGGACGTCATGGCAGGAGAACTCAGACCCATGATATGCTCCTTCTGCAAGATGTGGGAAATGAGGGACGCTTCCAGCATCCCTGTTGACCACGTGTGCGGAAGGTGTGTACAAATGCAGTTTCTAGCTAACTGGATTTCGGAGCTGGAGCTGCGGGTGGACTCATTGTGGAGCAAACGCGATGCTGAGCAAGTCATGGATAACACGTTTAGCGAGGTGGTCACACCGCAGGTGAAGATTACACAGGCAGAAAGGGAATGGGTGACCATCAGGAACAGTAAAAGACTCAGGAAGGTAGTGAAGGAGTCGCCTGTGGCCATCCCCCTCTCTAACATATATACCACTTTGGATACTGTTGTGGGGGATGGCCTCTCAGGGGAAAGCAGCAACAGCCAAGTTCACGGCACCGTGGGTGGCTCTGCTGCTCAGAAGGGAGGGAGGAAAACAAGTGGCAGGGCTATAGTGATAGGGGATTCAATAGTTAGGGGCACAGACAGACGCTTCTGTGGCCGCAAATGTGAATCAAGGATGGCATGTTGCCTCCCTGGTGCCAGGGTCCGGGATGTCACGGAGCGGCTGCAGGACATTCTGGGGAAGGAAGGTAAAGCAGCCAATGTTCATGGTACACATTGGTACCAACAACATAGATAATCTAAGGGATGAGGACCTGCAAGCTTAGTACAGGGAGTTAGAAGATAAATTAAAATGCAGGACCTCAAATGTAGTAACTCAGGATTACTCCCAGTTCCATGTGCTAGCGAGAGCAGGAATAAGAGGATAGACCAAATGAACACGTGGCTGCAAAGATGGTGTAGCCGGGAGGAATCCATGTTCTTGAGGCACTGGGACCGGTTCTGGGGAAGGTGGGACCTGTACAAACCAGGCAGAGCTAGGACCAGTGTCCTTGCGGGGGCTTTTGCTAGTTCTGTTGGGGAGTATTTAAACTAGTGTGGCAGGGGGATGGGATCCCAGGGGTAGGGTCAGATAGGTCAGATTCAGATCAGAAAAATGGAGGTAGAACATTAGCTAGGGACGTTGTGATAGACATGGAGTTACAGGAGAAGCAAAGTTTTAAAAGTGTCCAGCAAGGGAAATTGACGGGGTTAAACTGTTTATACTTCAATGCAAGGAGTATTACAAACAAGGTAGATGAATTAAGGACACAGGTTGACACATGGCAACAGGATGTCATTGCTATAATGGAGACCTGGCTAAAGGAGGAACAAAACTGGCAGCTAAATATCCCTGGTTGATAGAGTAGGAGGTGGGGTAGCACTAATGGTTAAAGAATCAATTTCAGTTGTGAGAAGGGATGATATACTAAATGGGTCAACAAACGAGGCTTTGTGGATTGAACTTAGAAATAAATAAGGGGCAGTCACACTACTGGAAGTGTACTACAGACCCCCAAATAGTGAAAGGGAGATAGAAGAGCAAATATGTAGGCAAATTTCTGCTTGTAAGAACAAGAAGGCAATAATAGTAGGAGACTTCAACTATCCTAATATCAACTGGGATTCAAACAATATAAGGAGCACTGAGGGAGAAAAATTCATGCAGTGTGTCTAGGAAAATGTTTTCAACCAATTAGTGACAGACCCAACGAGAAGAGATGCAATTCTAGACCTAGTCTTGGGGAACGAAGAAGGGCAAGTGGGTAAAGTGACAGTTGGTGACCATATCAGGGACAGTGATCATAATTCAGTTAGATTTAGCATTACCATGGAAAAGGACAGAGATAAGACAGGAGTAAAAGTCTTGAACTGGGGTAAGACAAATTTTGCAGAAATGAGAAGGGACTTGGCTGAGGTGGACTGGACAGCACTGCTGGGGGATAAAACAGTGGAAAACCAGTGGGAAGCACTAAAAAGTGAGATCCTAATTGTACAAAGTAGACATGTCCCCTACAAAAATAAGAGTGGTACTGTCAAATCTAGACCTCCCTGGTTGTCTAGAGGAATACAGGGGAAGATTAAATAGAAAAAGAAAGTGTACAATAGGCACAAAGAACTAAGCACTGCAGATAGCCTAGACGAATATAGGAAGTGCAGGGACGAAGTAAAAAAGGAAATAAAGAAATCAAAGAGAGGGCATGAAAAAAGATTAGCAAGTAAAGTTAAAGATAACCCAAAGATGTTTTACCAATACATTAATTCCAAAAGGTTAGTTAAGGAAAAAGCGGTGCCTATCAGAGATGAAGATGGAAACTTGTGTGTAGATGCAAAAGCTGTGGGAAGGGTTTTGAATGAATATTTTGTCTCCATGTTTACAAAGGAAAGGGAGTTTGTAGCTATAGTAGTGCAGGAGGAACACTGCGAGATATTGGACAGGATAGTCATTAAGAGAGAGGAAGTACTCGAATGGCTGAAATCCCTGAAAGTTGATAAGTCACCAGGGCCAGATGGATTGTTTCTGAGGCTGCTGAAGGAAGTCAGGGAGGAGATAGCAGATGGTCTGAAGATGATTTTCCAATCTTCACTAGATACAGGGAAGGTACTGGAGGGCTGGAGAAATGCAAACTTAGTTCCATTGTTTAAAAAGGGATCAAAGGAAATGCCAAACAATTAGAAGCCAGTTAGTCTTACATCGGTGGTGAGCAAATTAGTAGAATCAATCCTGAGAGATGGGATTAACTGACATGTGGAAAGGCATGGACTAGTCAGGGATGGTCAGCGTGGATTTGTTATAGAAAGGTTTTGCCTCAAAAATTTGATTGAATTCTTTGAGGAAGTGACAAGAAGGGTTGATGAAGGTAGTGCAGTGGATGTTGTGTACATGGATTTGGGCAAGGCATTTGACAAGGTCCCACATGGCAGATTGGTCAGGAAAGTAAAAGCCCACGGGATTCAGGGTAATGTGGCAAACTGGATAAAAGGTTAGCTTTGTAACAGGAAACAAAGGGTAATGGTCGATGGATGCCCTTGCGAGTGGAATGTTGTCTCAAGTGCTGTTCCACAGGGCTCGGTGTTGGGACTCTTGCTGTTTGTGTTAAATATTAATCATTTGGACGTGAACATGGGGGGCACGATTGGGAAATTTGCAGATAACACAAAGATTGGCCGAGTAGTGGATATTGTAGAGGATAGCCATAATCTCCAAAACAATATAGATGGGTTGGTAGAGTGGGTGGTAAAGTGGCAGATGGATTTTAACATAGAGAAGTGTGAGGTCATGCATTCAGGGAGGTCAAACAGTTACAGGGATTACAAAATAAATGGGAATATACTAAGAGGGGTAGATGAAGTAAGAGATCTTGGTGTACAAGTAAACAGGTCCCTGAAGGCAGCAGTTCAAGTAGACAAGGTTGTAAAGAAGGCATAAGGAATGCTCTCCTTCATTGGCAGAGATATAGAATATGAAAGTAAGGATGTAATGTTGGAATTGTATAAAACACTGGTGAGGCCACAACTGGAGTATTGTGTGCAGTTCTGGTCACCACATTACAGGAAGGATGTAATAGCTCTGGAGAGAGTGCAGAGGAGGTTTACAAGAATGTTGCCAGGGTTAGAAAAGTGTAGCTACGAGGGGAGATTGGATAGGTTGGGGTCATTTTCCTTAGAACTAAGAAGGCTGAGAGGTGACTTGATTGAGGTGTACAAAATTATGAGGGGAATAGATAGAGTGGACAGGATAAAATTGTTTCCCTTGGCAGAAAATTCTAGAACCAGGGGACACATATTCAAGATAATTGGCAGAAGGTGTAGGGGGGATATGAGGAAGAACATTTTTACGCAGAGGGTAGTGGGTGTCTGGAATTTGCTGCCCAAGTTGGTGGTAGAGGCAGAAACTCTAAACTCTTTTAAAAAGTATCTGGATCTGCACCTAAAGTGCTGTGAGCTGCAGGGCTATGGGCCGGATGCAGGAAGGTGGGATTAGAAAGGGCACCTGGGTGTCCTCGGGCTGGCATGGACAAGATGGGCTGAATGTCCTCCTTCTGCACTGTAACTTTTCTATGGTTCTATGAGGCAGGCTTCTAATTAGCCGCCTCTACTATTGCTGTTCAATTAAAGGTGGTGGACGGTTTCCTGAAGCAGGAGGCTGAGAGGGCCTGCAGCATTGGATAAGTGGGTACTGCTGAGGCAGGATGGAGAGCATGAGGGCATCTCAAAGTGAAGGTGCTGTTAGTAGCTTGCTGAAAATTTAAAATTAAAAAGGCCCAGAGTTGTTAAGGTCATCAGTGTGGAGAAGAAACCCATCCACAGGAATGGTTTTGCTGAGGCTGTGGCCTTTTCACTCTTGTACCTCATTTATTGGGACAGTGGGAGGAGGCTCCAGCCCCTGCCAGGAGGCTGCCTCCAAGTTGCTGCCGGCCTCCAGACTCAGTGGGAGTCATTCTGACACCAGGAAAATGCCATCAACATCAGAAAATGGCCCCTAAGTGGAGCATTAATTGGCCTAGCTGACTGCCCGCCTCCAAGTATCAGGTTTCCAATTCCCTTGGCAGACCGCTTCTGTGAATCTCACTCGGAAGTGAGGCAGCATCAGGGAACCATCCCCACAGGGCTTTCTACATTTTTCTGGCAACCACCCTACCTTAAACCTCCTCCAAGAGGTCCGGAACATTCCAGCCTTGGTGTTAGCAGGCTGATTTAACCTAAGGTGCAGCAATGTTGAGCCTGATCCTGGCCTCACACCTTATCAGTGTGTGTGCACTTCCAGCAGGAGCCGCTGGGAGACGGTCTGGAGTGAGAACCCTAAACTATTTTTGTTTCCTTAACCTAAGGACTGTGTGATGTCCATGTGTCTACTCCAGATGAAATCAGCTAACTCAATAAAGACTGGGATTAATACTGGGATCTTCCTGGTCTGAGACAACAAGGAAGCTTCTTATTGAAAAATGTCAAAACTTTTCCTTACTATGTCACGGCTGCATTTTCATTTTGTCCAGATTGGTGCAGATGTAATCATTCTGCTCAGCTAGAAAATAACATCTTTAGGCAAGAGGCAAACAGCTAGCAAACAGATGCTAGAATGGTAGAAATAACTTCAAACTTGAGCAAATGTGAGATAGCTCTGAGCAGTTTCTGAGGTTCACGGATTGATTACTATCACCCTGTTACAGTTAACTGAGCTGTCTTCTTCAGGTGTGAGGTCTATCTATCCTCACTCACTCCTAGACTATACCCTCAGAGAGGAGCTGGATACCATGGCATGAGGCAGGTCAATGTGGTTTCAAATGCACAGGGCACCCCGAACCAAAACTTTGCTTCTCATTTTCCCTACTCTTGGTATCCAGAGCAGCACGACTGAATGTATGAATAATGCTGGACAGGAAAAGGCCCTCTGATCCATCCAGGCTGTCCCATACATCACGATTTCCACCCTAACGCCATCCAAAGCTAGGCGATCTCCTGGGACCATGCAGTGAGAAAGCAGAAATCAAACCCAGGGAGATTAGGGAAAAGTTAATGAGAAATTCCTCTGTGACTCCCATAGGTGGTGGAAACGAGTCCAGGACAACTCTGGCCCTGGTTTACACTGCAGGATACCCAACTCCTGTACGGGATGATTCTGACCCAGCCAGAAACAGGCCAGCTCTCGCTCAAAGAAATCAGACTCCTTACATGATCCTGCAGCCTGGTTCACTGGAACAGGAACCTCCATCTGACATCAAATTCTGCCCTCACTCCACTAATAGGCATGACTCACAATGCTCCTTAACCTATTTACTTCAAATAATTGGTCTACATTAACTCAATCTAGTTCCTTCATTACTAAATAAACCTTGATCAAATCACCCCTAGATCTACACTTCTCTAAAGCGTAGTGTCCCAGCTCTTTGAGCCTATCTGAGTCACAAAGATTTTTAAAACTGGGAATTAATCTTGGATACCTTTTATACAATCTTTCCAAGGCCTCAAATCCCTCACCATGTGAGAAGGCCCAGGGAGTTATTTTGAGCCAATGCTTTGCTAATAAAGGAGTCTGGTTTAGGCCACAGATCTCTGATAGCCTCCTTGATAAAGCACAGCCTCCTCAAGCACTGGTCTTGGGCCATGTGAATGTAGCAGGACTTTCTGAAAATGCTGGATGGATAGAGCCCCTGCTGAGCCCTTTTTCTCATGTCCTTTCTCGGTCAGCAGCTGCCAGGTTTTATTACCCCCCATTCCTCATGCAGGCTAAGGGAACCCCTAGCAAGATTCCCATGAACCTAATACAGGGATCTGAATGAAGCCAGGGTTAAACCTATTTCCCACCACTCACTGCCTCTTCACACAGTTCTTCCAACAGCAGGGTCTAGAATCTCAGGTGTCTCATTGACTGACATCCATCAGCCCTGGACTGTCAGCCCAGATCTGGTCCAAACAGTGGGGACAGGATCCACTGCATGGTTAGAGATGTGCTGCCGAAGCCTGAAAGGGGATTTCACCATCCACTAACCCATCCACCCTTGTGAAACAGAAGGGAAAACATCCACTCCATCCACTTCCCGAAACAAAGGAGGAGCCAGAACCTTTTTAAATAAGGTGGGCTGCTTGGGATCACTTACCTGGAATGCACTGCCTGTGAATGTGGTGGAGGCAGGTTCAACTGAAGCATTCAAAAGGAAATTAGATTATTATCTGAAAAGGAAGAATATGCAGGGTTACGGGGAGAAGGTGGGAGAATGGCACTAAGTGAATTGCTCATTCAGAGAGCCAGTACAGACTCAATAGGAACACAGGAGTAGGCCATTTGGCCCTTCGAGCCTGCTCCATCATTCAATAAGGTCATGGCTGATCTGGTTGTGGTCTCAGTTCCACTTTCCTGTCTGCTCCCCATAACCCTTGACTCCCTTGCCTAATAAAAATCTGCCTAACTCTGCTTTAAATAAATTCAAAGACCCAGCCTCCACTGCTTTCTGGGGAAGAAAATTCCAAACACCAACGACTCTTTGTGAGAAAATGTTTTCTCCCCATCTCTGTCCTGAAAGGGAGTCTTCTTATTTCTAAACTGCGTTCCCTCATTTTATTCTGCCCCACAAGCATTCACCCTATCAAATCCCCTCAGGATCTTATGTTTCAATAAGATCATCTCTCATTCTTCTAAACTCCAATGGGTATAGGCCTAAACTGTTCAACCTTTCCTCGTAAGATAATCCCTTCATCCCAGGAGTGAGTCAAGTGAATTTTTTCTGAACTACTTCCAAAGCAATTGTATCTTTTGTTAAACACGACCAAAACTGCACACAATACTCCAGATGTGGTCTCACCAAGGCAACTGCACTAAAACCTCCCTACCTTTATATTCCATACCTCTTGCAATAAACACCATGATTCCATTTATCTTCCTAATCTTGCTGTACATGCATGCCAAGTTTTTGTGATTCACGTATCAGAACCATTGAGTTCTGCAATCTCTCTCCATTTAAACAATATACTGCTTTTCTATTCTTCCTGCCAAAGTGGACAAGTTCACATTTTCCCACATTATACTCCATCTGCCAAATTTTTGCCCACTCACTTAATCTGTCTATATCCCTTTGCAGAATCTCTACCCCCTCTTGACAATTTACTTTTCTACCTATCTTGATGTCATTGGCAAATTTAGCTGCTTTACATTCACTCCCTTTCTTCCAAGCCATTGATGTGGATTGTAAATAGTTGAGAATCCTACACTGATCCCTGTAACTCTGCACTAATTACAGCTTGCCAACCTGAAAAAGACCCATTTATCCCTATTCTCTGCTTCCTATTAGCTAACTAATCCTTTATCCATGTTCATGTATTATCCCCTACACCATATGCTCTTATCCTGTGCAGTAACATTTGACGTGGCACCTTATCAAATGCCTTTTGGAAATCCAAGTATGCCACATCTACAGGTCCTCCTTTATCCACCTTGAATCTTACTTCGTTAAAAAGCTCAAATACATTAGTTAAACACGATTCCCCTTTCACAAACCCATGTTGACTCTGCCGGATCAAATTATAACTTTCTAAGTATCCTGCTATAACCTCCTTAATAATGGAGTCTAGCACTTTCCCTATGACAGATGTTGGGCTAACTGTCCTGTAGTTTCCCGCTTTCTGTCTCCCTCCTTTATTGAATAAAGATGTTACATTAGCTATTTTCCAATCCACTGGGACTCTTCCAGAATCTAAGGAATTTTGGAAGATTGTAACCATTGCAACCACTATCTCTGCAGCCACTTCTTTTAAGACCCTAGAATGCAGGCCATCTGGTCCTGGGGACTTGTCAGCCTTTCGATCTAATAATTTTCCCAGCACCTTTTCCCAAGTGATTGTGATTGCTTTAAGTTCCTCCCCCTCCTGTTCAACTGTTAATTTTCAAGAATCAAATGGCCTCCTTCTGTGCTGCAACAATTCTGTGATTCTGTGATACCTTCATTTGCCAAAAGCCACAGCAGAACTCACACCAGCTCTCAGCTGTGATAGTCCTGTTGAGCCTCATAATGGTGGAATGGACAGGAATCCTGGGACAAACACCACCTTGATATGGGAGCAGGTGGAATAATCCCCTCTCCCCCACTTATTCAGAAATAGTTATTTTCAACAACCAGGGAAGAATCAGTTGCTACCAAAGATTCCAGCCACTGATAGACAATCCCCCCTCTCTAGAAAAAGCAAAAAACTGTGGATGCTGGAAATCCAAAACAAAAACAAAAATACCTGGAAAAACTCAGCAGATCTGACAGCATCTGCGGAGAGGAACACAGTTAACGTTTCGAGTCCGTATGACTTTTCAACAGAACTAAGGAAAAATAGAAAAGAGGTGAAATAAAAGCTGGTTTAAGGGGGGTGGGACAAGTAGACCTGGATAGAGGGCCAGTGATAGGTGGAGATAGCCAAAAGATGTCATAGACGAAAGGACAAAGAGATCTTGAAGCTGGTGATATTATCTAAGGAATGTGATAATAAAGGTAGAGATAGCCCTAGTGGGGGTGGGATGGGGGGAAGGGATCAAAATAGGTTAAAAGGCAAAGATAAAACAATGGATGGAAATATATTTTAAAATAATGGAAATAGGTGGGAAAAGAAAAATCTATATAAATTATTGGAAAAAAGGGGGAATCAGAAAGGGGGTGGAGATGGAGGAGGGAGTTCATGATCTAAAATTGTTGAACTCAATATTCAGTCCGGAAGGCTGTAAAGTGCCTAGTCGGAAGATGAGGTGCTGTTCCTCCAGTTTGCGTTGAGCTTCACTGGAACAATGCAGCAGGCCAAGGACGGTCATGTGGGCATGAGAGCAGGGTGGAGTGTTGAAATGGCAAGCGACAGGGAGGTCTGGGTCATGCTTGCGGACAGACCGAAGGTGTTCCGCAAAGCGGTCAGCCAGTCTGCGTTTGGTCTCTCCAATGTAGAGGAAACCACATTGGGAGCAGCGAATGCAATAGTCCCCCACTCTCCACCTTTATTCCCCAACCTGAAACTCATGGTCTGTAACTTTGAGAAAGGACAGTGATTTCTGTAAAAGTATTCATTAGTTTCAGTTCCACACGAAACTATAAAACCGTCCTCTTAGCAAACCAACTAATGTTTAACACCTTCAGATTCAACTTAGCAATTCAGGGGCTGGCTTCTTGCAGGCTATATCCTGTTATACCTGGCTCATCACCTTTGTTGATTCAAAAGTGATCAAACCAGAGCTGAGGGGCCCTGCAGTACAACCCACACAGTTTCACAGATTGGGGTTCTCCACCACAGTCTGGAACGGGCATAGGACACACACCCTGCAAAGGACAGAGCCTGTACAACACACAGTGCCTGTACAGCACAGATCCTCTACAAGACATGGAGCCTGCATGGCACATGGAGCTGATCCCCGATTCAATGAAGAAGATCTGATGATGATGAAGATGGAGCAGAGGTCAGAGGGTGATGGCATCAACCTACAGCCAGAGACCTTTACCAGCAGTTAATTAACAAGAGCTCCAGCTGATCTACTCTTACAGCCTCCCCTGCATTAACAGCCCTCCCACCAACAACGCACAGTGACAGCAAGGTGTACCATCTACAAGGTGCACTGCAGCAACTCACCAAGGATCCTTAGGCAGCACCTTCCAAACTTGCAACCTCTACCAGCTAGAAGGACAAAGAAGGGAACACCACCACCTGCGAGTTCCCCTCCAAGTCACTCACCATCTTGACTTGGAAATATATCATCGTTCCATCCCTGTTGTTGGGTCAAAATCCTGGAACTCCTTCCCTAACAGCACTGTGGAAGTGCCAACAGCACATGGACTTTCTCAACAGCACCTTCTCAAATGGCAGTTGAGCTTGGGTACTGAATGCTGGCCTTGCTGGTGACCCCCAAGTACCAGGAATAAATAAAAAATAAATATTGCTCAACATCACCTCTATCACTTGCTGTACTGCAATAAAGACATTCCAAACTCTGAACAACCTTGTATGCCACCTAATGCTGACGCTCAGTAGTTACTGTGAAGCCACACCATGGTATAACCACTTCTGACCCAGAAGCATTTCAGTAAGGAAAATATGTAATTTCTTTAAAATGTAAGCCCAATCTGTAATTGTTTTTAAGAATGTTTGAAAAGGACTTTAAGAGTTTGCATCAATTGTAAAGGGGTCAATTATAATTTTCTTGGATAATAAGAAATAATGGCCCAAGTGACCTGGTTACCTTTGATCTGGAAGTATTACTAACAGGAAAGAACTTAAGGTACAGATACCTGTGGCCAGACACAAAGGAGAGTTGCAGGCACAAGGAGAGCTATAAGCAGAGGAGCTGGAGGTTGAAGGTGATCAGTACACAAGATGCAGAGGCAGAAAGAGGAACACACCTAATTTTTATGAGGATAACAAGCAAATCACACTCAGGAAGAGGTCAGTTTTTCTAATTGGCAGAAAAGGAGAAAGGGGCTTATTGTGAAACTGTATATGTACGTAGTACCACATTTGTGCAGGGAGTGATGCAGGTGCTTGTGGTTGTGGTTGTCTACCTCCTACAAACTATAGAGAGGCATAGGTTTTGCCATGAGAAGAGAGATTACAAAGGATTTGGAAAATCTTCCCAAAGGCATTAATGAACGCTTAATGATTCTATGCCTTCACCTGCAACAACATGGGAGACACTCAACACTCACAAGTGCATTTTTCCCCACAGTGATGATGTAAAGGAAAGGTTCTATGAAGATCTCTTATGATCAGTCCCTAAAGATGACAAAATTATCCTTATAGGCAATTTCAATTCCAGATTCGGCTACGATCACATCAGATGAGCAGCATCCTCAGTTAACATGGAGTTGGAAAGAAAAACTCAAATAGAACTCTCCTACTTTCATTATGTGCCAATTGTGACCTTGCCGTAACCAATACCACATTCCACATGAAAGGAAACTTCAAGATGACCTGGCAACACCCACGACCTAAGCATTGACATCTCCTTGACTATATGCTCATCAGACAGAAGGAAAGGTCTGATGTCCAGAGAACTCGTGCCATGAGAGGATTTCTGGACAGACCATCACCCGATCCCCACCAGAGTCTAAAGATCCAGACAAAACACTGCAAATCAACTTACCAAGCACAGTCAAAGCTAGATGTCAGACTCCTCAACAACCAACCTTAGTAAGCCTTAGCCTTACTACATAACGTGACAACTCTCCGCAGTTTTCCTTTCCTCCCCCAAGTGAAATAGAAGAAGACTGGAAATAGCTCTGTGATCAGATCTTCAAGACTTCAGAAGACATTCTGGGATATTGCCAGCACAAGCACCAAGACTGATTTGAGGAAAATGATGAAAACATTTCCCATTTTCTCAAACAGAAACAGCAAGTCTTCTAGCAGCCACACAAGTAACAACCAAGCATCAATCTTATAAAAATGCTAAACACAAGCTGCCTTGTGCTTTAAGAGAAATGCAGAATGACTGGTAGAATGCAAAATCTGTAATAAGTTGCAACATCAAGCTGACAGACATGATTCATGGTTTTACAATGTGCTGAAGACCGTACATAGCCCACCCAACACAACCTGCGCTCCTATCCGAACAACTGCTGGAAATGAACCAATCACTGATGAGGCAATTGTAGTGGAAAGGTGGTGTGAACACTTTGCTGAGCTCCTCCTCAGAGACTCCCACACCTCAGCAGATTCACTGCATCACATTGAGCAGCTGCCTGAGAAAGAAAGCCTGTCTCTTGCTCCTTCCACTGAAGAGGTGATAAAGTTAATCACTCAACCAACGGCACTGGTCCAGACAGCAATCCAGCAGAGATTTGGTAGTACAATAGTACAAATTGTTAATAAACTTACAGCCATCTTCAAGGGTATCTGGAATCAGGAAAAGTTCCCCAGGGCCTCAAGGATGTCAACATAGTCAGTGTCTGGAAGCAGAAAGAATCCAAAAATGTTTGTGGCAACTACCGAAGAATAAGTCTTCTCTCCATCACGGGAAAGATCCTCACAAAGATCCTACTAAACCGCCCTCGACACCAACGTATGCTCTTCATGACTTTTACAGTGTGGGTTGACTTGGTCTCTGGACTTCCTCTCCAAGCTAGGATGTCTGAACAAGTTTGTCAAAATCCTGTGCCTAGTGCACGATGGCATGGTTGGACATGTTTGTGCCCAGGGAAAGCTGTCTGATGTTTTTGTGGTAACCAGCAGTGTAAAGCAAGGATGAGTCATGGCTCCCCAACTCTTTAATCTCTTCTTTGCTGCAATATTTAGGAAGCCACCAGAGACATGCTTGTAGGCTTTAACATGAGGTTCTATTCAGGGAAGCTTTTCAATCTCTCCAGACTGTGTGTCTCCACCAGACTCACAGAGGCAGTAATCAGAGAGCTTCTGTGTGCAGGTGACTGTACCCTAGTTGTCCACAACAAGGAGACATCCAGACTATCCAAATAAATTTTAGAGTGCTGCCAAAAACATTGGTCTCCAAATCAGTGTTTCCAAAATCGAGGTTATGTTTCAGTCAGCACCAGGCACACGCTATGAAGCACCAGACATAACTGTTGATTGCACCAGTCTCAAGGTTATAGAAAAATTCTCATACTTTGGCGGTGTGATCTCTTGGGATGCCACTATTGATGAAGATATCCGCGCACACATCCAGAAAGCAGGTTCTGCCTACGGCTGACTCCATTACCGTGCCTGGAAGCAGCATGGCATTAAATGGAAGCCTAAAATCAAACTCTACCAAGCCATTGTCCGTACCACCCTGCTGTATGGCACAGAATCCTGGGTCTACTATAGGTATCACATCAAAGATCTGGAATGGTTCCACCAAAGACACCTGAGGGCCATTGTAAGAATTCAATGGCAGAAAAAAAATCACAAATAACGAGGTCCTTCCTCATGCTGGGCTCAACAGCATGGAGACCACCCTTCAAAAAATTCAGCTTAGGTGGCAGAGCATGGCCATCCACATGGATGAAGACAGAATACCCAAGCAGGTCTTCAATGGGGAACTGACTCAGGACAAACAACATTAAGGTGGTCAGTACAAATGATACAAGGACAGTCTAAAAAAGAGCCATGCAAACTTCTGCATAACAGACCACCTGTCCTGGGAAAACAATACAGCTGACCAGCCCATGTGGACCAAGCACTGAGATTTGGTTCAGGAGGCTCTAAGGACCATCTACACCAAACTCGCAATGTCCAATGTGCCCTGAGGAAGACCAGAGGCGGGACAGCTGCAGAAGTTCCCCCAGGCACCAACAACAAAAATATGATCTGCCAGTTCTGTGGACATCCATGCTGATTCTGCATCAGACTCTTCAGTCATGAGAGGATTCATAGAAGACGTGAAGTCACTTACAGCTTGGAAATACTTGAATAACAAGGAGTCTACAATGAACCCTCCATTGTGTTGTGTAACACTTTCATAATATTGAAAAGGACAGGTTAAGAACAGGATAGGAGATTGGGGAGCCCTAATAAAATTGAATTCATTGGAATCAAGGGGAAAACTCTCCACTGGTTGGAGTCATACCTAGCACAAAGGAAGATGGTTGTGGTTGTTGGAGGCCAATCAGCTCAGACTCAGACACAACGCAATGTGCCTTGCCCAATTAAATTCCACTGCTTTATCACTGACCTTCCCACCATCATAGATTCTCTCGGCCCATTGAATTTTGGCTGCCAGTTCTTGCGAAGAATGATCAGTTACTTTCATCCCCCCACTCTTTCCTTATATCCTTCAATTTTATCTCCTTCCAGCAACTACTTACTCTGTTTCCACCATCCTGTCATTTCAAATCCTAACCACTCGTTGCATAAATATGTTTCTCCTCATGTTGCCTCTGGTTGTTTTGTCAATCACCTTAAATCTGTGCTCCCTAGTTATTGACCCTTCAGCCAATGGAAACAGTTTCTCTATTGACTCTAAGCCTTTCATGATTTTAAACAACTCCATCACATCTCCTCTTAGCCTTCGCTGCTCTAGAAAAAACAACCCAGTTTCTCCAGTCTACCAACATAATTGAAGTTCCTGATCCTTGGAATCATTCTAATAAACGTCTCTGTACCCTCCCAAAGGCCTCCACATCTTTCCTAAAGTGTACTGACCAGAACTGGACACAATACTCCAGTTGGGGCCTGAGCAAGTGTTTTATGAAGGCTTAGCATATCTTTCTTGCTTTTGTACTCTATATAGTATTTATAAAGTGCAGGATCCCATATACTTTATTAATGACTTTGTTCACCTGATCTCTTACCTTCAAAGATTTGAACACAAAAATCCCCAGTTTTCCCTGTTCTTGCACCACTTTGAAAATTGCAATATTTAACTTGTACTGTCTTTCCTTATTCTTCCTACCAAAATGCATCACCTAACACTTTTCTATGTTGAATTTCATCTGCCACGTGTCCACCCATTCCAGCAGCCTGTCTATGTTCTCTTGAAGTCTGTTATTATCTTGGTAAGGTTAGAGGTTGGACTGTTTGCTCATGATTGCACAGTGTTCAGCTCCATTTGCAGTCACCCAGCCTGAATGCAACAAGGTCTAGGCATCAATAGCCCATCTGTGAACCTAGAGTTGCCTCAATACAAGCAGCAATACCAGTGGCCCCAGCCTATTCTCTTGTTGATCTTCCCTCTCAGCATGCCTGCTGGGGGCTAATCTTGCCAGTTTCCTCGCCGTCCAACTCACCCCTCTCACTGCTGACGCTAAATTCTGCCTCACCTCCACATTTGATACCATAGTTCCCTCTAAAACCATTACTCTCTCTTACTCTGGCTCTTTCCCTGGTACAGCTTTCATCTCTACTCCCTAAAGTCCAAGAGATGCATGCTTAAATGGACAGGGCAAATGCTAGTTTATACGGTAGAAGACACAAATTACTTCCCAGAAAAACTAGGGAACCAAAGGTCTAGTGAGCAGGAGGAATTGAAGGAAATTAGTATTACTAAAACAATAGTGCTGGAGAAATTAAGTGACTGAAAGTCGATAAACCCCCAGGGCCTGATAATCTACACCCCAGGGTACTAAAGGAGGTGGCCATGGAAATAGTGGATGTGTTGGTTGTCATCTTCCAAAATTCTATAGATTCTGGAACAGTTCCGGCAGATTGGATGGTGGAAAATGTTACCCCACTATTTAAAAAAGAGGGAGGGAGAAAACAGCGATTAACAGACCGGTTAACCTAACATCAGTGGTAGGGAAAATGCTCAAGTCTATTATAAAGGATGTGATAACAGGACACTTAGAAAATATCAACGGGATTAGACAAAATCAACATGGATTCATGACATAGATTGAGGGAAATCATGTTTGACAAACCTACTGGAGTTTTTTGAGGACATATCCAGCAGGATAGATAAGGGAGAACCAGTGGATGTGGTGTATTTGGAGCTTTTGATAAAGTCCCACATAAGAGGTTAGTGTGCAAAATTAAAGCACATGGGATTGGGGTAATATATTGGCATGGGTTGAGAATTGGTTAGCAGACAAGAAACAGAATAGGAATAAACAGGTCTTTTTCAGAATGGCAGACTGTGACTAGTGGGGTACCGCAGGGATCAGTGCTTGGGCCCCAGCTATTCACAGTATATATTAATGATTTGGATGAGGGAACTAAATGTAATATTTCTAAGTTTACTGATGACACGAAACTTGGTGGGAATGTGAGTGGTGAGGAGGATGTTAAGAGGCTTCAAGGTAATTTAGACAGGTTGAGTGAGTGGGCAAATACATGGGAGATGCAGTATAACGTGGATAAGTGTGAAGTTTTCCACTTTGGTAGGATAAACAGAATGGCAGAGTATTATTTAAATGACAATAGATTGGGAAATGTTGATGTACAAAGGGACCTAGGTGTCCTTGTACACCTATCACTGAAAGCAAGAATGCAGGTGCAGCAAGCAGTTAAGAAGGCAAATGGTATGTTGGCCTTCATTGCGTGAGGACTTGAATACAGGAGCAAGGATGTCTTATTGCAGCTATACAGGGCCTTGGTGAGACCACACCTGGAGTACTGTGTGCAGTTTTGTCTCCTGTCCTAAGAAAGGGTATACTTGCCATAGAGGGAGTGCAGCAAAGGTTCACCAGACTGATTCCTGGGGCAGCAGGATTATTTTATGAGTAGAGACTGAGCTGACTAGGCCTGTAGTCACTGGAGTTTAGAAGAATGAGAGGGGATCTTATTGAAATGTATAAAATTCTGATTGGGATGGGCAGACTGGATGCAAGAATGATGTTTCCTCTGACTGGGGGATCTAGAACAAGGCATCACAGTCTCAGGATATGGGATTGGTCATTTAGGACTGATATGAGGAGAAACTCAAAGGTTGGTGAGCCTGTGGAATTCTTTACCACAGGAGGCTGTAGAGGCAGAGTCGCTGTGTATATTTAAGAAGGAAATAGATAGATTTCTAGACTCTAAAGGCATCAAGGGGTATGGGGAGAGAGTGGGAGTATGGTGTTCGACAGAGGATCAGCCATGATCATATTGAATGGCGGAGCAGGCTCGTAGGGCCGAATGACCTCCTCCTGTTTCTATTTTCTATGCTTCTACCTCCACCGCCAGGTCAGGCTGGACCACATAAAACATTATCGGATCCTCCTCCTGTCTGTCTAAAACTACTCACTATTGCCCTGGAATACAAAGATAACCCCTGGCATCTTTTCTCTACTGCAAACCACCTTCTTAGACCCTTTCCCATGTCCTCTCCACCCTCACCTCCAACAACTAGTGTGAGGAGTTCATGGACTTCATTGTGGCAAGATTGATACCATCTGATCAGCTGCCTCTGCCACTTGCAGCCCTTCCACTAGCCCACCAGACCAAACTTCCTCTAAAGTTCCCCCTACCCTGTCCCTGAACTTGCATCTTTCTCTAGTTTGTCTCCTGTCTCCCCTCAATCCCTCTCTGGGATCATCTTATCCGTGAGATTCACCTCCTGCTCACTCGATCCTATCCCCTTTAAACTGCTGACCACCCATTTTCCCCTTCTGATCCCCACGTTAGCCAATATTGTTAATGGTTATTTTTCCTCAGGTACTGTCTCTCTCCCTCCTTCAAATCTGCCATCATCACCCCTCTCCTCAAAAAGACAACCTTTGATCCAGTGGCTTTGCAAACTACTGTCCCATCTCCAATCTTCCTTTCCTCTCTAAAGTCCTTGAATATGTTATCAACTCCCAGATCCGCTCCCATCCTTCCCGGAACTCCATGTTTGAATTCCTACAATCAGGTTCCCACCCCGTCACACTACCAAATTGGCTTTTATCAAGGTCACAAATGACATCCTATGTGACTGTGCCAAAGGTAAACTTTCCCTCCTTGTCCTTCTGGACCTGTCTGCAGCCTTTGACACGGCTGACCACACCATTCTCCTCCAAGCCCTCTCCACTGTCATCCAGCTGGGTGGGACTAAACTCAGTCAGTTCCATTCTTTTCTATCCAATGGGATTTCAATGTTTATGAACTTGTGCTGATCAGGTCACCATATTTACCAAATAAAACAAAATATATGCAAAAGATGGGGTAATCACGTCACAATCTCCCGCAGATGAACTGAGATTGAGGGACAGGATTAAGCTATGGTGTACAATGATAGCAGCTCTGCCAAAGAACAGTTTTAGTAGCAGCAGCTACTCACTACACTGCATTCAGTTGTGGCACAACAACTAAAATATTTCAATATGCTTTCACTTCCTTCAATGGGGTTTCTTCACCATATATATTAATGGAGCGAGGCTACAGGTTTTTAGTGTGAAAGATTGTATTTCCTGCAGGATTTTCCATTTATTTTTGACATGGCCACAGATTGTCAGGCAGGAGCCTGGGACCATGCCCTCAGTCAAATGGGCTGCTGCAGGGTCCTAAAATGTACCCGATTAAAACTCTCACCTGGTGAAGAGCATCAGTTCTCCACACATCTGTGGCCGATTCACCACATGTTGCAAGTGGCAAGCATATGAGACAACACTGATCTAATCGTAGCCAAAGAATCACCTGCAATGGCTTCTCTCCCTACTCCACACCATCACCTCTGCTGGCCCCTGTTCTGAGATGTCTTCGTCTATCTTGGACTCTAGACATGTGGGCAAGAGAGCAGGGTGGAGTGTTAAAATGGCAAGCAACAGGGAGGTCTGAGTCATTCTTGCGGACAGACCGAAGGTGTTCGCAAAGCGGTCGCCCAGTCTGCGTTTGATCTCTCCAATGTAGAGGAGACCGCATTGGGAGCAACGAATGCAGTAGACTAAGTTGGGGGAAATGCAGGTGAAATGCTGCTTCACTTGAAAGGAGTGTTTGGGCCCTTGGATGGTGAGGAGAGAGGTAGTGAAGGGGCAGGTGTTGCATATTTTGCATATGTATGGGAGGTGCCGTAGGTGGGGGTTGAGGAGTAGGGGGTGATGGAGGAGTGGACCAGGGTGTCACAGAGGGAACGATCCCTGCGGAATACCACCGGGGGGTTGAAGGGAAGATGTGTTTGGTGGTGGCATCATGCTGGAGTTGGCGGAAATGGCGGAGGATGATCCTTTCAATGCGGAGGCTGGTGGGGTGATAAGTGAGGACAAGGGGGACCCTATCATGGCATGTTGTTCCGTGGTTTATCTCTTCCTCCCTTCTTAAATAACGGTACCACATTGGCTGTCCTCCAGTCCCCTGGCACCTCTCCTGTGGCCAAAGAGGTTTTGAAAATTATTGCCAGCGCCCCTGCTATCTCCTCCCTTGCCTCACTCAACAGTTCTGTTGAAGGGTCATGAGGACTCAAAACATCAACTCTTTTCTTCTCCGCCGATGCTGCCAGACCTGCTGAGTTTGTCCAGGTAATTCTGTTTTTGTTTTGGATTTCCAGCATCCGCAGTTTTTTTGTTTTTAAGCCTGGGATACAGTTCATTCGGGCCTGGAGATTTATCTACTTTTAAGCCTGCCAGACCACTTAGACTACTCCTCCCTTTCTATGCTAATTTCTTATACCAACACTCCCATTGAATGATAATTCTCATTGTATCAGCAACCTCTGAACTAAACCACTCTAATAAAACCCCTTTCATAACACCAGTTTCATTAGTAATATAAACCTATTGCTTGGTATCTGCTAGAAAGGCATCAAGTTCTCACCCCACTTATTGAATGCTCTATTCAAAAATGCAAATGCACACTATGTCTTACAAAGCAAAATTAGTGCATATCAAAGTACCCAGACTAGCTGGCTTTGATCCAATTAAGACACAGCCACAGACAAAACCTCTATTTTAAAAGAAAAATATTTTTCAATAACATCATGTACATTAATAGCTTCATGACAGTAACTTCAGCTTATACAATTAACAAAGGGTACATTGATGTATGGGGCTGAATTTTACACTGATCGGGTATGAAATCGCGTGAGATGACGTCGGGCAAGTATCCCGGCATCATCCCACATTCGTCCAATATTTCGGGCAGTGGGCATGTGTGGGTGTTGGGTCTGTACCTGCCATCAAATAAAAGGCCGCTTAAGGCCATGAAAAAGGCAATTGACCAAGATTCCACACTGCCCCTGTGATTTTGCACTCGTCGCACGGGTAAAACGGGCAGGCTGGAAGGCAACATTTTGCAAAACCTCATCCAAGGGTGGGATTAAAAGGATCAGCAGCGTTGCCAGTGTGAGTAGTGAGGAGCTTTGGAGATAGTTTGCTGCTGGTTGCTCATTGGTACTTGGCAGCTTCATCTCTGTTTGGGGTTTCAGGCTGCATGTGAGGACTCATTGGTGTCTCCAAGGACCCCGGAGGAGTTTGACCATGTGGACCCTTCCAGGTATCAGACAGCCTTTCCTTACCCTGGTAATGGGGATTGTGCTTGCTGCTGGTGGCACCTCCTCTGAGGAGGAAGAGAGGAGCAGAAGGGAGAGGAGGCCAGGTGTCCCAATGCAGCTTCCAGGAGAGGGACCTGTGGGAGGAGAGGCACAGGCACAAGGGGCCCAGGGCCAGCAGGTGGTCCAAGGTGGAAGGGGCTGCAGAAGACTCCACTATCCTGCTGCCAGGTTTACAGGCAGCAATGCAGCTACCTCAATATGTCTGAGGAGCAATGCCGAAGAAGGCTTCGCCTCTCAAGGGAGACAGTGACCTCCATCTGTCAGATGATTGGCTTGAGACCAGCTCCGACTGTGTGGATGGACACCCCATGGCAGTGGCTCTAAAGGTCACAGTGGCCCTCAACTTCTATGCCTCTGGCTCTTTCCAGGGTTCTGTGGGAGATCTGTGTGGAATGTCCCAATCAGCTGTCCACAGTTGTGTCAAGCTGGTGACAGAAGTTCTATTCAGGCAGGTACTGACCTTTATTCTTTACCATATGGACAAGGCCAGCCTGGTTGGGCAAGCCAGAGGCTTTGCAGCAATTGCTGTGTTCCCCCGCATCCAGGGTGCTATCGACTACACACATGTGGCTATCAAGGCGCCAGCAGATCAGCCGGGTGCCTTCGCCCACAGGAAGGGCTTCCACTCCATGAACATGCAAATAGTTTGTGACCACAGGATGCAGATTCTGCAAGTCTGTGCAAGGTACCCTGTCAGTTCCCATGATGCATACATCCTGAGACATTCCCAGGTGCCAAAGCTCTTCAGTGCTCGAGCCCAATTGGATGGACAGTTGCTGGGTGAGAGCTATCCATTGAAAAGGTGGCTCATGATGCCTCTCCGCCACCCGAGAACAGAGGCAGAGCAGCGGTACAGTAGGAGCCAAGGGGGTAGTGGCAGAGAGGACCATTGATCTTCTCAAGATGCGTTTCCGATGCCTGGACAATTCAGTGGGAGCACTCCGATACCCCCCAGAGTGGGTGTCACTGATAGTGGTTGCATGTTGCGCTCTCCACAATCTGGCACTGGCAAGGGAGGACCCACTGGAGGAAGAGGATTTTGACAGGGCTGCAGAGGTCACAGAGGATGAATCCAATGGTGAGTCAGAAGAGGAACATAGTAAGAATGCTGAGGGTGTGGGGGCAGACCTCGGTAACCTCCAGGGAGGCAGGGGCACCAGGGACATCTTGATCCAACGCTCCTTCAGCCAGGCTGCCAAAGATCCGCTCCCACCTCCTGCCAGGGCTGCCACCTCCATCCCAGATGTCCAAAAGGCCCCTGTCATGTGAACCCAAAGTCCACTCAATGCCTGTGCAATAATGTTTAGATCCACTCACATCCAACACTACATACTGGCATACCCTGCACCAGAAATAAAAGGTACTCAAGCCATCACAATAAAAGCAAATTTAATGTTATTGTCACATTCAAATCACATTGACATGACCATTATTGGTGTTGATGTCCACACCAGCAGACATATAAACCATCAGAACTGAACAGGAGATCAGCCGTGACCAGTCCCTCCTGGGCTCATGGTGCCTTAAACTTATGTTGTGAGCGCTATATCCTGGTGCTCTTTCTCGCTGCCAGTGGCATTGGAGACAGCCGGCTCACTCTGCTGTCTTGTTGACCTTGATGACCTTGGCAGTTGTCCTCTGGCCAGTGGAGCCTGTGCTGGCCCCACCTGGGTAAGAGCGGCCAGTGCCATGGCTGGCATCTCCCCAGTCATCACGGCCTCATAGTCACTGGCAGAGGGGCAGAGGAGCTGCTGCCGTCATCCAGAGTGCCCTGAGAGGAGCTCGCTGAGACAACAGGCAGCTCGTGCGCCAATGTGAGGTTGCTTTGGACCTCCTTGCTCACCATTGATGGACAGGCACCTAGCTGGGATACTGGGTGCCTCATCCATCTCCCACACTGGCACTGACCACCTGAGGTCAGTGCCTGTGTGAGGGCTGCAGGTCCGAGCGCAACCCCAGAATCCGTTGATTCTGTCCATGGAGCTGCCTCTCCAGGAGAGTCACCACTGTCTCAATAGAGGAGGCAGTGTGCTCGGCGATGAGGGTCAACGCAGTGCTCATGCTCCACATGGACTCCTCCACAATGGAGACCATGGCACATGTACCCTCATGGATCTCCGCCAGATCCTCCCATACATCTGGCTGGACATCCAGCATTTGCCACCTAATGGACAACTCCAGAGGCTCATCACCTGCCTTTGAACCAACATCAGCCTGGTCTCCAGTAATCCTCCGACTGCCAGCGCCCTGGGCAATCTCTGCCTCCACCTGCACCTCAAGCAAAAGTGAAGTGCCCTCACCAATCTGCACCGACGATGTAGCCGATGATCTAATGCCCACCAAGGTGCTGGTACCTGCGTTGATGCCTGGTTCAGAGACCAGGTACAGATGAAGCTCCATGGTCCTCCGGGGTCAAGGGTGACTCTTCGGGGTCTGCGGATGGGACGCCTGCTGGCGAATCCAAAAGGGA
Organism: Carcharodon carcharias; assembly: GCF_017639515.1. Lineage (NCBI taxonomy): Eukaryota > Metazoa > Chordata > Chondrichthyes > Lamniformes > Lamnidae > Carcharodon > Carcharodon carcharias. Next base: position 86,022,062 of record NC_054473.1, read on the forward strand.
GAACAAGGACATGTCACTAGTTAAAGTCATCACACTGTCACTGTGCATGCACCCTGATGAGACAATGGAGATCTGCATCACGAACGGTGACATCATCTTCCAAAGATCAACGGGGACTCCAGGTTTGAGGCTCCCATCAGTGAAGAGACTACACTAGAATGGTTGCACAATCTGAAACTCTCACCCCTGTGCACTGTGCTCTCACCTTCGTCTGTCACCCCCGCCTCTCCATGCCCATTTGTACATGGAGCATGCTGGCTTGCCAGCTCCAGGGCATCCTGCTCAAACCTGGTGAGCAGCAGCAGTTTGGGCAGTCTTCAGCCTGTACATGCCCTCTAGAATTGGTTATGGTTTGTCTTCTCCTGAAGGACAGAGGAGCATTAATTAGTCCACTCTCTACTTGTAGCGCCATTGCAGCCTGGCCAACCCCACCTGAGGAACACCTTGCCAGGAAAATCCAGGTTGTGGCCTTTCACCCCCTTGGCCAGCTCTGGCGTCATTGACAGTTGACACTCAGATTCTAACACCCCTGAGCTCCATGGGGGGACAGCCAGACCTTAACACTTCACCACACTGATCCAAGTCAACATGGTACTCACCCTTCCTGAGTGCAGCAAGTCATTGAACCTCTTGTGGCACTGCAACCATGTGCGCCACACAACACCATGGCTGCCACCTTCTCCCAGGCTTCCTTCGTCAGGTGTGGTAGCTTCCTCCTTCAGTCCCCTGGTACAAGGGTGTCCCTCCTGGTAGCCACCTCCTCCAGGAGGACCACGAGGCACCTCATCCAAAAAGCTGGGGGCCGAGTGCCCACCTGACCTGCTCTCCTGCCTGTCATCTCTAGCTGGGGCCACAAGTCCCGTTCCCGCAATGCAAACTGTTTCTTCAACAGCAGCCTTCCAGGGCTGCCTGAGCCATTGTTAAACTGACCACCGGGTCGCCATTAGACCTGACGGCCGACAGGCCCCTACCCCCACCCAGCCCTATCTGACTATTGGGAAGTCACGTTTCATGCTGGGCGTACTTTAATTTGCCGGCCAATTAAGGTCCGCCCAGCGTGAAATCGCAGTCGTGTGCTGATGTGGTCGGGGGTCTGATTCCCAGCTGCGCCCGCCCATATAGTTTATGAGATTGACCACGGCTTATCATTCTGTTTCTCTAATGATTTGCTATTGTCTCTTTCAGGATGCTTACTATTTTTACAACTCTCGATGTCAAGCTCCAGGTCTACAGTCCCCTGGGGTATCTTTGTTTCTTTTTATAAATTGGTCTCTCCAGGTCCTTGGCACAATTCCCATATTTCGCAATCCCCCATTGACGTCCATCAATATATGTTCAGTTTAATTTGCCAGTTCCGTTAATGCTGTTTTAAAGTTGTCAGGGCTGATGCCTTCCTCCTTTTTAGTTGGATTATCACTATTTCATGGTCAATTTACATAGAATTACTAGAAATAGGTAGCATAGAGACAGGCCATTCAGCCCAGAAGGTCTTTGCTGATGTCCATGCTCTACATGAATGTCCTCATATCCCATTTTATCTAGCTCTCTCAACATCACCTTCTATTCCTTTCTCCTTCATGTGCTTGTTGAGCTTCTTCTTAAATGCATAATTCACCTCAATCACTCCTTCTGGTATTGAGTTCAAGGCAGAATTTAGCCCTTGTCGGGTGGGCTTGGCGGGGGCGGGCAGTGGAGATCGGGAAGCCGACCACTGCCCGCAATCAAGGTCAGAAGGCAACTTCACACTGCCAGGCCAAATAAGGCCCGCCCAGCATGAAACACAAGTGGCAGCGCTCAGTGCTGCCTATACAGGTGGGGGGGAAGGACAAGTGCAAACTTTGCGCATGCACGTGAGTGCACACTTCACAATCTCCCTGAGGCACAGAGCTGCCTCAGGAAGATGAATTTTTTTTAAATAAAGAATTGAAAAATGTAATAAAATATGTCCCCTCATGTGAATCTGTCACATGAGCAGGGACATGTTATTAATTAAATTCAAAAACCTTAATTTTATTTTTATTTGCTTTTGGAAATCTCATCCCACCCGTGGATGAGGTTTCCAAAAAAATCCTTTTCGCCAGCCTGCCAACCATAAGGTTGGGCAGGCAGTGAAACATTTAACTTAATTGATTCTTTAATGGCCTTAACAGGCCTTATAATTGTCGGCAGGCAGCTGCCGATTCCCGCACACGCCCGCCAACTGAACTATCGCGTGACTACGCATTGACGTCAGGACACTTGCCCAACGTCAACATGTGTCATTTCACACTCGAGCGGGTCGAGCGTGCGCCCACCTGAACTGTGCTGGGACGAGTGTCCTCACAAATCGCATAACCAGGGAAGTAGAGAGGGCTTTAAATGAAACAAAAGGGGTTATGGATCAAGTTTGGGTAGAGGGAGCAATTCAAGGTGTTGAGTCAAGACAGGAGAGCAAAATAGTAATATAAGAAATGAGAGTCAGCGAATGACAGGAAGGGACAAAAAACCTAAGAATATATCAACAGTCAAGGCTAGATGTTACAAAGGTAGCAAAAAGGCAAAACTGAAGGTTCTCTATCTGAATGCGCATAGCATTCATAACAAAGTAAATGAATTGATGGCCCACATTGAAGTAAATAAATATGATCTGATAACAATTATGGAGACATGGCTGCAGGACAACAAAGATTTAATATTGAAGGGTCCATGATATTCAAGAAGAATAGGAAGCTAGGTAAAGGTGGAGGGGTAGCACTGTAAATTAAAGACACCATTGTGCAATAGGTAGAGATGACCTTGGTTTAGGAGATTAGGATGTAGCATTGGTTTGCGTGGAGATGAGGAATAGTTAGGGGAAAAAAGTCATTAGTGGGGGTGGTCTACAGGCTCCCTAACAGTAGCCACGGTGTAGGAAGAAGTATTCAAGAGAAAATGTTATGTGCTTGTGATAAAGGGACGTCAATAATCATGGGTGGTGTTAATCTACACATAAACTGGAAAAATCAAATTGGAAGTAGTAACCTGGATGAAGAGTTCTTAGAATGCTTTTGAGATAGTTTCTTAGAGCAGCATGTTCTGGAACCAACCAGAGAGCAGGTTTTTTTAGATTTGGTATTGAGTAATGTGACAGGATTAATTAATTACGTCAGAGTAAAGACATCCCTAGGTAGCAGTGACCACAATATGATTGAATTTTACATCCAATTTGAAAGGGAGAAGAGTGGGTCTAAGACTAGTATGTTAAACTTAAATAAGGGCAACTATGTGGGGATGAAAGCTGAGCTAGCTGAAGTGAACTGGGAAACTAGGCTAGAGGATAGATCAATAGAAGAGCAGTGGCAGACATTTAAGGGGTTATTTCAGAGTATTCAGAATAAGTATATTCCTATTATAAAGAAAAATTCTAAGGGGAGGACCCACCATCTGAGATTAACTGAAGAAGTTAGAGAAAGCATCAAACTTAAGGAAAAAGCATACAACTCCGCAAAGATGAGTAGCAGGGCAGATGATTGGACAGGATATAAAGTACAGCAGAGAATGACTAAAAGGTTAATCAGGAGAAAGAAATTAGAGTATGAGAGGAAGCTAGCTAGAAACGTAAAAATGGATAGGTGAAAGGGAGAAAGGAACTTGGTGAAATTGAAATCACAGGGGAAATGGTCCTGAGCAAACTGTTGGAGCTGTAGGCTGGCAAGTCTCCGGGTCCCGATGGATTACATGCCAGGATTTTAAAAGAAGTGGCTAATGAGGTAGTCAATGCAATGGTGTTAATTTTCCACAATTTTCCACAATTTTCTAGATTCTGGAAAGGTTCCATCAGACTAGAAAGTAGCAAATATGACCCCTCTATTCAAGAAGGGAGGGACGCAGAAAACAGGAAACTATAGGCAAGTTAGCTTGATGTCTGACATGGGGAAGTTGTTAGAATCAATCATTAAGGAGGTTATAGCTGGGCACTTAGAAGAGGTCAAGGCAATCGGAAAGAGCCAGCATGGTTTTGTGAAAGGGAAGTTATGTTTAACCATTTTACTGGAACCTTTTGAAGGAGTAACATGCTCAGTGGATAAAGGGGAGCCTGTAGACATACTTACTTGGATTTCCAGAAAGCATTTGATAAGGCGCCACATCAAAGATTATTACGGAAAATAAAAGTGCATGGTGTAGGGGGTAACATATTAGGATAGAAGATTGGCTGGCTAGCAGAAAGCAGAGAGTATGCATAAATGGGTCTTTTTCTGATTAGCAGGATGTGAAGAGTGGCATCCAATAGGGGTCTGTACTGGAGCCTCAACTTTTTACAATTTACATCAATGACTTAGATGAGGGGAATGAAGATATGGTAGCTAAATTTGCAGATGACACAAAGATAGGTAGGAAAGTATGTTGTGAAGAGGACATGAGGAGATTGCAGATGGTTATAGATAGGTTGAGTGAGTGGGCAAAGATCTGGCAAATGGAGTTTAATGTGGGCAAATGTGAAGTTGTTCACTTTGGCAAGAAGAACAAAAAAGCAGAGTATTACTTTAATGGAGAATAGCTGCATAATTCTGAGGTGCAGAGGGATCTAGATGTCCTAGTATGTGAGTCACCAGAAGTTAGTATGCAGGTACAGCAAGTAATTAAGAAGGCTAATGGAATGATATCCTTTATTATGAGAGGGATTGAACATAAACATAAGTTTCAGTTGTACAGGGGATTGGTGTGACTGCACCTCAAATACTGAGTGCAGTTTGGTCTCCTTATATAAGGAAGGATGTAAATGAATTGGAGGCAGTTCAAAGGCGGTTTATTAGATTGATACCTGGAATGAGCATGTCATCTTATGAAGAAAGGTTGGACAGGCTGGGCTTGTTTCCACTGGAGTTTAGAAGAGTGAGGGGTGATTTGATTGAATTATACAAGATCCTGAACGGCCTCGACAAAGTGGACGTCGAAAGGATGTTTCCTCTTGTGGGTGAGTCCAGAACTAGAGGCCACTGTTTTAAAATTAGGGATCACCCTTTTAGGACAGAGATGAGGAGCATTTTTTCTCTGAGGGTTGTGCAACTTTGGAATTGTCTTCTTCAGAAGGTGGTGGAGGCGGGGTCATTGAATATTTTTAGGGCAGAGGTAGATAGATTCTAGTTAGGCAAGGGAATCAAAGGTTATCGGGGTTAGATGGAAATGTGGAAATCGAAACACAAGAAGATCAGCCATGATCTTATTGAATGGTGGAGCAGGCTCGAGGGGCCATATGGTCTACTCCTGTTCCTATTTCTTATGTTGTTATGTTGTGTAAATATAGTAAACATCCCATGTATTTTATCAGAGCATTACCAAAAATTTTGATGCTGAGCAACATAAGGAGGTATTAGGGTGGATGACCAAAGTCTTGGTCAAAGATGTAGTTTTTAAGGAGTTTCTTAAAGGAGGAAGGCAAGTCAGAGAAATGGAGAGGTGTAGGGAGGGAATTCCAGAGCTTGGGGCCTAGGCAGCTGAAGACCCGGCCATTAATGGTGGAGTGATTAAAATCAGAGTTGTTCAACACACCAGAATTAGATGAGTGCAGATATCACGGAGGATATTGCTGAGTTACGGAGGAGTGAAGATATGGAAGATCGAAGCCATGGAGGGATTTGAAAACAAGGTTGAGAATTTTAAAATCAAACATGTTGCTTGACCAGAAGCCAATGTAGCTCAGTGAACACAGGGGTGATGAGGAACAGGGCTTGATGCAAGTAAGGATATGGACAGCACAGCCCTGGATAACCCATGGAGAGCAGAATGTAGGACGCTGGCCAGGAGGACATTGGCATACTCTTTTTTTATATATATAGGCATGATGAGGGTTTCAGCACAGATGAATTGGGAAAGGGATACAGTCTGACAATGTGAAAATAGACAGTTTTAGTGATGATACAGGTATGTTGCCATGTGATTATTTACATCCACCTGAAAGGATAGACAGCACCTTGTTTCAATGGCACTTGCAAAAACCAGCACCTGTGACAGTGCAGCACTTTGTTAGTGCTACACTGAAATGTCAACTTGAAATACACTTCACAGAGAATGAGAATTGAACTGACATTTTCAGACCCACAGGTCAGAGTGTTACCACGAATCATAGCTGACATAGCTCCATTTTGGGTTGTTTATACTGGAGATTTAGTGTTACCAGCCATTTCCCTAAATGAATCTCACACCAACCCAACCCCACCACCCCCCCCCCCCCCCCCCACCCACCCCCCCCTTCCCCACCCCCCACCATCCAGTTAACTGAGTTGTGCCTTCACCTGCTCAATATCTGGGTAAATTTAGCATAACACAACAGTCAAAAGCATTCCAGCTTATTGCAATCTATCATGAGCGACCAAAAGGCAATAAGGCTGTAAAAGTGCCAAAACGAACAATGCGGTGCTGTTTCCCAAAATTCCATTGAGCTTCATTGGAACAGTACAGAATGTTCAGGACAGAGATGTCAGAGTGGGAATGGGGTGGAGAATTAAAATGACTGGTGACTGGAAGTTCAGCAGTTTCAGAATCACCGATCCATTTTTTTAGGTGGCAGCTGTTAGTGATGATTCTGCTGTTACCATTCACACCTCTTTGAGACCCATCATTTGTTTCTTTATCTGCCCCATTACCAACTCCTTTTATCATTTAATCTCTCCTGCCTTCACCCTATCACAGATCTCCCCTTTTATTCTTTACTCCTCACCCCTTTCTCTGCCTCTGTACCCGCTCAAACCCTTAACTTTCTCCAGGTCTGATAGAAGTTCGACCTGAAACGTTAACTCTGTTTTTCACTCCATAGATGCTGCCAGAGTTGCTGAGTATTTCCAGCATTTTCTGTTTTTATTTCAAGTTTCCAGCATTTATAGTGCTTTGCTTTATTATTAGTGATCTACATGCAATTGGATATGGGCTCTCATGTTGGTGTATTTGGAAGAAATAAATGAAAAACAGTAAAATGTTCCTGTAGCATGGTTTCCATGTGAGTTGATGTGATATTGACAGGTTATCATTACTGATACAGTGTAAGATGCTCAGAGAAGAGGAAACATTGTCCGGTATTTGTGCGAGAAAAATGATTGCACTCCTGTGTAAGTGAATACATTAATGTTGCCAAAGATAAATAAAACTGAGGCTTATTATGGGTTGTGTGAGACTAATTGGAAGGAGGCAGTTTGCTGGCTGCCAGTCCAAGTCAGCAGTTTAGTCTTTTTGGAAAAGTGTCTATAGAAAATCTCTGACAGCCTGGAGAACACTAATTGTTCCCGAACCTTCACTTCGCACATTCAGTTGTTCATATCTTTGCAACGTCCATAACATTCCAACTTACTGAAGTTATTACCTTATATCTCTCCTGAACTCATCAATGCGACCTTGCCTCATCAGATGGATAATCTCTCAGTCTTTGTTTATTCAGTGCTATATCTTTACGCTTGTGAGCTTCATTCTCCTTCACTCCACATGCAAGCTTATCAGAATTCACTATGTTGCTGCTCACACCGCTAGGGAATTGGTTGTCAGTGTCTAATTAATAAACTCCCTTCTTGTCACCTCATCTCCTACTGATCAATACCCATTGTTTTCTGCATCAGATGAGCCCTGTTCAGATTTATCTGTTAATATCCCTTTCAAAAGCTTTAAATGTGTGAAGCGATAAGCCAGTCAAACACTGGGGGTGTTTACTCCTGTTTCCATTATTTACTCTGCCATGTACAGCATTGCCATGTTCTGTTTGGCATAGATTTTGGAGTGTAGGTAATGATGATGCAAATTTTCCCTTCTGACAGTGTCAATAAATCACAATAACAGGAAAATCCAATCTGATAACATAACGTCAATACCAGCCAAAAGAAAGAAAAGCTAATGGGTAAATTTTCCTGTGTGTAATGTATAACAGAAGAGTAAAGTCTGTGGGGAGATTTTCCCCAGATGCCTTAGAGGCACCAAAAAAGCCGATGAGGTAGCACAATGAAAGTCTTAAGCTGAAACATTCATTTAGCCTGGGTTTTGTGCAAGACACGATCCTGGCCAACCTGAAACTTACTGCAGTGTGTCAGCCAGGTCATTACACACCTTCACTGAAGGTGGTTGCATGGAACCCATATCTACAGTTCCTTGGAAATTGCATCTCCAGTTTTTTGATTCATTCATGGGATGTTGACGCCTCAGCTAAGATCAACATTTAATGCCCTGCCCAACTAAGTGGTTTGTTAGACCATTTCAGAGAGCAATGAAGCATCAGCAGCATTACTGGGGGTCCAGAGTCACATATAGGCATGAATGGGTAAGATCCTTCCTTAAAAGAGATTAATGAACCAAATGGTTACTCACAGTTGCTTTCTTAGCTGTTAGCGAGAAATGATTTGTTCACAGGACTATTTCTGAGAGACTATTTTCTACACTTTGGAGGTTTCAGCAGAATCACAGAAGATTCATGGCTCTTTCACTGCATTAGATCAGACATCGGATGAGGACAAACATGAGCAGCAGCAGCAGCGCCTGCTGTTCAGAAACCTATAGCTAGGCAGCAAGGAGGGCAGTAGCAGAGGGGGGAGGAGAAGGGAGGGCAGTAACAGAGAGGGGGAGGAGAAGGGAGGGCAGTAGCAGAGTGGGGAAGGGGAAGGAAGGGGAGTGGCAGAGAGGGGGAGAGGTAGGGAGGGGAGTGGCATAGAGGAGGAGCCTCCAGATCTTTCCAGGGCTCTGATGGGGACATATCTAGGATCTCCCAGTTCTGCCCACAAATAGATTTGACAGGTGGCTTGTTTTGCAGGGTTGGCATTTATGTGAGCTTGACCTGCAATGATGCCAGTCGGCAGGAGTGGATACCCGAGTTTGCAGCTCTGGTTGGCTTCCCACAGGCCAGAGCATCATCAACTGCTCAAACACGGCAATCCACACCCTCCCAGGTCACTCAGGAAGATTCATCAACCACAAGGGTTTTCACTGCATCAATATGCAGTTGGTGTTTAACCACCGAAAGATCTTTCTGCAGCTGTGTGGCATAGTCTCAGGCAGCTGCCATGATGGTTTCATTCTGCAGCAGTTAAGCTCCTTCACATCTTCAGATCTACAAACAGACTTAAAGACGGCTGCTCGGAGACAAGAGATGCTCAGTTTCAAATTGGCTGATGATATCCATCACGAACAAATACAATGAAAATAAACAATGATACAGTAGAAACCATATCATCACAATATGTGTAATAAGATAGCTGACAACATACTGAAGATGTGATTCAGGTACCTGGACAGATCTGGAGGTGTCCTTCAGTACGTACCAGCCAGGGTCTCCAGAATGATTCTGGTGCACTGCATACGGCACAACATTGCACAGTAGCAATGTTTGGACCCACAGGAGGAACAAGTTGAATAATTCCGATCTTCCTCAGATGGTTTGTATTGGGAGGGAGGTAGGAGTAGGAGAGTGATGAAGGCAATACATCCCTAACACTGGTGTTGCTGCCTGGATGCCAGTGATGTGTTTATTAGTGCAAGCTTCACGCAGGTTTCAGCAGTGCATCCATGTCAGAAGCACAAGGAATGGCAACACTTCCTGTGCCCCTCCCCAGCACCCAATGCCACTGACACAAACACGATCCTGCAAATAACCAATCACCTTGTGAACATCCCCCATTGGTCCCCATCAATTCCTGTTTTCACATTCATCATTAAACATGTGAAAAAGCAACTGCCACCCAGCCCCCATGTGGGCAAGGTGGGAAAGTGGCGACTGATCACCACCTTCTCAAGGACAATTTGGGATGGGTAATAAATGCTGGTCTTGCTGATGATACTCACATCCTAAGGACAAATTTTTAAAAAATTCTAGGCTGACATTTCAGCACAGTACTAAGGGAAAGCTGCACTGTTGGAAGTGCTGTTTTTGAGATGAAAAGCTAAACTGGAATGCTGTCTCCTCTCCCAGGTGAAGATAAAAGCTCACATGATAGAACCATAAAACCATAGAAAAGTTACAGCACAGAAGGAGGCCATTCAGCCCATCTTGTCCATGCCAGCCCGAGGACACCCAGGTGCCCTTTCTAATCCCACCTTCCTGCTCCCCGCCCATAGCCCTGCAGCTCACAGCACTTTAGGTGCAGATCCAGGTACTTTTTAAAAGAGTTTAGAGTTTCTGCCTCTACCACCAACTTGGGCAGCAAATTCCAGACACCCACTACCCTCTGCGTAAAAAAGTTCTTCCTCATTTCCCCCACACCTTCTGCCACTTATCTTGAATATATGTCCCCTGGTTCTAGAATTCTCCACCAAGGGAAACAAGTTTATCCTGTCCACTCTATCTATTCCCCTCATAATTTTGTACACCTCAATCAAGTCACCTCTCAGACTTCTTTATTCTAAGGAGAATAGCCCCAACCTATCCAATCTCTCCTCGTAGCTACACTTTTCTAACCCTGGCAACATTCTTGTAAACCTCCTCTGCACTCTCTCCAGAGCTATTACTTCCTTCCTGTAATGTGGTGACCAGAACTGCACACAAATACTCCAGTTGTGGCCTCACAAAAGAAAAGAACAAGGGAGGTCTCCTAGTGTCCTAGCAAATAATTATCTCTCAACCAACATCATAAAAAAAACCGATGACCTGGTCATTTATCTCGTTGCTGTGGAGTTCACTGTACTGATAAATCCCTGCCACAATTCTTATATTATAGTATTATAGTAGTGACTACACTTCAAAAGCACTTCATTGGCTGCAAAGTGCTTGTGATTCCCTGAGGCCAGGAAAGGCACAATATAAATGCAAGCTTTTCTTACTTTCTAATCAACTAATGAGTATTTCAAAAAGAGTGCCAGGAACAAATCCTTCATCAGGACACTTGCGATTAAGACAAACTCATGGCTTTCTCTTTCAGGTGTCAGCTATATAAATGCATTGTTGTTGCAGCTGGCATTAGAACACGTGCTCACTTCCTATCTTCCTATTCCATCAGAGAGGTATCTTCCCACTCCACCATCAATTTTCTAACCTTTCATGTCCTCTTACTGGGCCCAAGCAGCTATTCTTCACGTAAGCCAAGCCAGCAGACAGTAGGTTATTCATCCAAAGGGATATAATAACTGGCTTGCTCCTGCTGTCCTTTAGATTCAATACTTCAGAGCAGGGTTCTGTGTAGCTATCAAAAGCAGGAACTTGTCTGTTTTTTGCCCTTCCCCAGCTCAGAGATTTTGAACCCAACTGTGGGATTCCAACTGCTGATATCAATACTTGCATCTTTGCCCACTCAGGCACTGCATATTTATACGAGCAAATATTAGTGAAAATGTGTCAGTATTGAGACAGACTAGGAAGGAAACTCTGCTACATAGTAAACTGTTGGGATTTATGTGACGACTAGGACGACTAGAAATGGTTCAGGTTTTGAAGCAATATGTGTATGACAACCACAAGCAGATGTTAAAGTTAAATAAACCATATTTTTTATCAGCTAAAAAACAATAATCACTTGACTCATTGTTGTGAATTACTTTGAGATATTTCAACAGTATAAGATGCTATTTGAATGCTCATTGCTGTTTGTGGGATTTTGCTGTGCACAAATAGATGACCATGTTTCCTACATTATGACAGTATAACTACAATTTTAAGTTTGGTGGTTTGGAAGAATGAAGAGAGACAACACAAATTGAAGAGTACAATTCTAAAGGAGGTACAGGGCTGGAAGGGCCTGCAGGGTAAATGTGAACAAATAGTTGAAAGGTGACAGGGCAGGCTGAGAAAGTCGTTAATAAGGTATACACGATCCTTGGCTTTGTAAATAGAGACATTGGGCAGAATTTTTTCTGCCTGTTGGGCAGACGGAGCAGGAGCGGTCGTGGACCCACCATCGGGGCCCGCCCAGCGCATTTCCGATTCCCGTGAATAGCGGGAGTGTGCAGGCTGCGGCGGGTGTACACAGACCGCCGGGTCCAATGGCGACCGGTCAGTCTGTTTAAAGGAAGGCCTGGCAGCCTCCTGTAGGCTACTCACAATGGCCATGTCGAGGTCACACCGCAGCAGATCTGCTCAGCAGGGCACGCTGGAGGGAAGGGCAGAAGAGCAGGGCAGGCTGCAAGGTAGGCCAGCGGGGGCCAAATGTGCCCCTCCCTTTTCTGATGAATGCCTTGCTGCCCACCTCGAGGAGGTGGCAGCACGGCGGGGGGTGTTGCTCCCCCAGGATGGGAGGAGGAGGCTCCCCCACATGATCAAACGTGCCTGAGAGGAGATGGCAGAGGTGGTGAGCTCCCGCAATGTGGTGTGGCGCACCTGGATCCAGTGCCATAAGCACTTCAATGATTTGTTGCGCTCTGGAAGAGTGAGTACCATGTTGGCATTGGGCATTTAACCCAGCAGGTAGCCTTAGCCTTTGAGGGCCCCCCTCCCCACGCAAGTCTTGACTGCATTGAATCATGTTGGGCATTTCTTGTACTCTGGGTGGGCAACTAGATAGTGCCCATGCTTACAATAGCCTGAGTGGTTCATGAGGAGATGAGTTCTCCCCCCCCCACCATGTGTTGCTCTTAGTCGCACATGATTAGTCTGGGGGCAACCTGTGGGAGATGCAGCTAGGCGCATACCCAGGACTCCAACACATGTCCTATTCACGGTGATGAGACTGTGGAAGGGGAGCCTAAAGGCCTCGTGTCCAAGAACCATCTGCTGCCCTCAATGCTGCACATAGTTGCACCTTCTTGCTATGGGAGCTAAGACCTTGTGTCTCCTAAAGTGATGAGTGCAGAATGTGTCCAAGGTGGCCATTGGGGGTTGGGGGGTGGATGGGTTGGGAGCAGGTGTACTATCTTCGTGTGACTGATCAGCAGTAGCGGGGAGAGGAGGCACTGGATGCCTGAGATGGGCCACTGTGGTTGGGATGCATGTGCAGAGTCCATGTCCAATTAGCCACAATGAATGGGCTTCTCTGTTTTTCAGGAGAAGAATGCTCACAACATGTGTGAGAGTTCGTGGACTGGAGGCAGCCAGGCCCAGCTCATCATCTTGACCCGTTTTGAACAGGAGGCCCTAGAACTTAAAAACCCGCCATGTGCCCAGGTCCACTGGGGATGGTGAGGCTGGAGTGAAACGGCCAGGCATTTGAGGTCAACAGTGACATCCGCACTGTCTTCCAACCATTTATAGCACTGATGTTTTTTTGATTTGTCATTGTAACAATATTGCTCAGCCACAGCCTGATAGAGTCAGACGTGTGGATCAAAGACAAAGGTCCCTCGGCCCTTCAAAGATGCACATGTCAAGCACCTTCCAAAGTCGCTTTATCCCATTTCCGATCACTATCCCCATGGCCTTGTATGTCATGGCATCGCAACTGCACATCCAAATACTTATTACGTGTTAGGAGGGTTTCTGCGTCCAGCACCCTTTCAGGCAGTGCATCCCACATTACTGTGTGCAAAACTTGTCCATCACCTCACCTGTCAACCTCATGCCCTTTAACTTAAATCAATGCCACCAGGTTACTTATCCCTCCACCAAGGGGAAAAGTTCCTTTCTATCGACCCCATCTATGCCCCTCATAATGTTATAAACCTCAATAACGTCACCCCTCAATCTCCTCTGCTCCAGGGGAAATAACCCCAGTCTATGCTATGTCTCCTCATAAGTCAAAACTCTCCAGCACAGCCAGCATTCTGGCCAACAACCTCTGCACTCTCTCCACTCCAATCACATCCCTCCCATGAAGTGCATATCACAACTGCACGTAGAACTATAGCTGTGGCCTAGGCAGTGCTTTCTGCACTTGCAACATGACCTCCCTGTTCCTATATTCTATTCCTCAGCTAATAAAGGCAAGGACGGCATTTACCTTCTTAAACGCCTTATGCACCTGTCCTGCTACCTTAACAGGCCTGTTGACATGCCCAGCAAGATCCCTCTGATCCTCCTTACTTTCCAGGGTCTCATCAGTCCTCGTGTATTCCCATACCTCGTTTCTCATGCCCAAGTGCATCACCTCACACTTATCCACATAACATTCCATTTGGCATTCCTTAGGCCACCTGACCAGCCCATCTGTATCTGCTTTAATGTAAGGGTGTCCTCCTGACTATTTGCCATCCCACCAATATTTGTCTCCATAGGTTCTGGAAGGTTGAGCGCATAATGAGCCAGGGCGAGAGGGATGAAGTTTGTCACTGTGTGCACACTAACTGATCTACTGTCCTTGTTGTTAATTTCAGCATCATCAGGGACTGTCCACTAGGAGTAATTCCAGATGCCCCCTCTCAAACCTGAGGACCCTCAACTGTCACCTGCATCACACCATTTCTGCAAGGCAGGCACCAGCGCAGATACCAGCACCTCGGTGGGCATTGCAACATCGGCTAGTGTCCCGGGGCACAATGGAGAGCGCAATTCATAATCACTGGAGGAGCTGGCAGAGACAGATAGTGCCGATGGCGCCAGCAGTCAGAGGACTACAGGGGACCAGGCACATGCTCAGTCGGTGCGTGATGATGTGCCTCTGGAGTCGTCCGCGACACAGCAGCTGCAGGAAATGCGGCCGGGTTTACGGGAGCATCTTGGAGTGTTGCATGAGACTATGCTTCACTTGGTGTCCATGGTGGAGGAGTCCACGGAGAGCATCAGTGATACAATAAGCCTCATGGCAGAGCGTCATGCTTCTTTCATGGAGAGAGTGGCAACTCTCATGGAGAGGGGCCTCCAGGAGAACAAGCAGGTTCTCCTGGGGTTAAGCTCAGACCTGGAAGCCCTTACATCGGTACTGACCTCAGCTGGTCATTGCCAATGTGGGAGATGGTCTGGACACCAAGTTTCCCAGCTCGGTGCCCATCCATCCACAATGAGCAGGGAGTTCCGAAGCTACCTCACATCAGCGGAGCAGCTGCCTGTCGTATCTGCGGGCTCCTCTCATGGTGCTCTGGATGAGGGCAACAGCTGCCCCACCCCTCTCCCAGTGACCACTTCATCGGGTAAGGCTGCAACGACCTGGCAGATCCCTCCCAGGCAGGGCCAGCACAGGCTCCACGGGCCAGAGGACGGATGCCAAGGTCATTGAGACCAACAGGACAGCAGAGTCAACAGGCTGTCTCAGATGCCACTCCAAGTGATGGGGCAGCACCAAGACATCGTACCCGTAAACGTAAGCATAAGGCACCTTAGGCACACCACGGGTTTCTCACTGGTGCTTTTGTGTTGGCCCAAGATTAGGGAATTATTATTTGTTTATGCTTGAAAAACGTTTTGTTTTGACTTTGTGTGACTTTATGATGGTGAAAATTAAATCCAGATGTGTTACCATGGCTGAGGGTGGCTCCTTTGTGCTGCATTTATAAGTTTTACATACATGTCATGAGTGTTTGAGTGGACATTGAAATTTATGTCCAAAGCCCTTAGCTGCAGCTGATGAAGTGGCAGATTTAGCACTTAAGTGCCAAGGAGGGAAGCGCCAGGCAAGGCTGGTCCTGCTGATCCATTTTTGTGCAACTAGCTGTATGTTCATTGGATTAAAGTCTCCTGGGTGTCCCTGACTCCTTGGTGTAGTCCCGGGTCAGCGTTTAGCCCCTCATCATCCCCCTGTACTTCCTCATCCTCAGATCCAGTGTTGGACTCATCGTGTGCAGCCGCATCCACTGCATCAACGTCTTCAACGTCCACTGCGTCCCCTCTTTCCAGCGCAAGATTGTGGAGACTGCAACCGCTATCACCGAGAAACGATCTGGGGGTTACTGGAATGTGCCCCCTGAATGGTCCAGACATCGGAAGCGAATCTCGAAAAGACTGATGGCTCTCTCTACCACAGCCCTTGTGGAGGTATGGCACCTACTATACCGCTGCTCAACTTCTGATATTGGACGGCGGAGAAACGTCATGAGCCATCTTCTGAGGGGATAGTCCTTATCACTCAGCAACCATCCATCAAGCTGAGCCGGAGCACTGAAGAGTCCCGGCACCTGGGAATGCCTGAGGATGTAGACGTCATGGGAGCTGCCTGGGTACCTGGCACAGACGTGTAGAATCAGCATCCTGTGATCACACACTATCTGCACGTTCATGGAGTGAAAGCCTTTCCTGTTGACGAAGGCACCGGGCTCACCTGCTGGCGGCTTGATGGACACGTGTGTACAGTCTATTGCACCCTGGACACGGGGGAAGCCAGCAATGGCTGCGAAGCCTCTGGCTCTCTGTGTCTGGCTTGCCTGGTCCCAGCGGAAGTGAATGAAGGTCAATGAATGCCTGAACAGAGCATCTGTAACCTGCTTGACACAAGTGTGCACAGCTGATTGGGAGACACCACAAAGATCACCCACTGAGCCCTGGAAGGAACCAGAGGCATAGAAGTGGAGGGCAACTGTGACCTTCAGAGCCGCTGGCAAGGGGTGTCCGCCCACAGTTAGGAGAGATCTCAGGGCCAATCACCTGACAGATATAGTTGACTGTCTCCCTTGACAGTCGGAGCCTCCTTCTGCACTGCACCTCAATCATATTGAGGTAGCTGCTTCTCCGCCTGTATACCCTGGCAGCAGGATAGTGGCGTCTTCTGCGGCTCCTTACTTCTTGGCCCTGCACCCCTCGTACCTGCATCTGTACTCCCAAAGGTGGCTCCCCTGGAGGCCGATTGTGTACTCCTGGCCTCCTCCTTATTCCAGCCCTCCCTTCATCCTCAGAGGAGCTGCCTCCAGTGGACATGTCAGATCCCATACCCAGGCTAAAGGGAGACCTCCTGAAAGCTGCAGGCCCGAAAAAGATTCCTGACTGCAGAGTGCTGACCTGAAGGTTCAAAGTAAACAGAAAGCTGCTGGAATTCATTCTGAACTGCTGCAGATCACACAGGCAAATTTAAAAAACTTTCTGCAATAAATACTCACAGACCAGATTGACAACCCCACTGAGCCCTCTTATCCCACTCGTGGATGAGTTTTATTAAAAAGTCTCTTACCTGCCTGCCCGTTGTGCCCATGCACCGACCCGAAGATCGCACGGGTGCCTGAAAATCTGTGTCAATTGCCAAGTTAAGGGCCTTAACTAGCCCGTTAATTAATGGCAGGCATACGTCAAACTTCATCGCACGCCCGCCCAGCGAAATATCACAATGGTGCGCGGTGACATCGGGACACTCACCCGATGTCACCACGCATCATTTTACGCGCTGATGTGTGGGGCCCGCCCCCCATACGTCAAGCAGAAAATTCTGCCCATCAAGTACAGAAACAAGGAAGTTATGGTGAACCCACATAAAGAACTGGGTTCGGCCTTGACTGGAGTATTGTGTCCAATTCTGACGCCACATTTCAGGAAAGATGTGAAGGCATTAGAGAGAGTGCAGAAAAGATTCCTGAGAATGGTTTCAGTCTGAGAAACTTCAGTTACATTCAAAGATTGGAGAAGTTGGACTATTTTCCTTGAAGAATAGAAGGTTGAAAGGAGATTTGATTGAGGTATTCAAAATCATGTGAGGTCAGGATCAAGTAGATAGGGAAAAACTGTTCCCATTGGTGAAAGGGTCAAGAACCAGAGGACACTGATTTAAAGTGATTGGTAAAATAACCTAAGGCGATATAAGGAAAATCTTTTTTACGCACCAAGTGGTTAGAGTCTGCAATGCAGTGCCTGCGAATGTGGTGGAGGCAAATTGAATTGTGACTTTCAAAAGGGAAATTGGATAAGTACCAGCAGGGCTACAGGGTGAAGGCAGAGGAGTGGGACTAGCTAATCTGTTCTTGCAAAGAGCCAACACTGGCATGATGGGCTGAATGGCCTCCATCTGTGCTGTAACAATTCAATAATTGTATGATTTTCCAACTTCAGGGTAAAGGACTTGGAAAGAGAAGTGATGTAATGCATTTATTTGCTGAATTATCAATTAAAAAGTAAAACTGAAAAGATTAGAAGTGAATATTACCATGAAGTATGGTTTTTGAAAACCTTAGAACTTACAACTCTAATGGAAGGCATGAACAAAGATCATCCAATAATATAGCCATATCAGCCACACTAATGCTTAACTCCAGCCCAACAATATTTTTGTCAAGTCTATAGGGCAGAACGTAGATCTGACTGGCAGAAGTCATTAACACAGCCTTGCCACTAACAATTAAGTAAACTGTTAACCAACCGGTCATCTGACCCACTCTAATATCTGATTTCGATAAAGTTACTATAACTCTGATTTGTAAAAGTAAGTTCTATCAATTGATGGTTCAGAAATAAAACTCAGGCTCATTCTCCCAGCTTGTCCTGATAAAATTCCAGCCTTCAACCTCTCTACACTGCATAATTCCCTCCTTGGTGCAGAACTTTGCATCTTGTTCTATAAATTAATACTTTACAATATTCCTTCCTACAGATCTGTGCCATCTCCTTCTCTCTCCCCCAAGTCCGAATGTTCTGGGTTCAAGTCCCACTCCAGGACTTGAGCACCAAACTTTAGGCTGACACTTAAGTGCAGTTTTGAGGGAATGCTGCATTATTGGAGGTGCTGTCTTTTGGATGAGACATTAAACTGACGTCCTGTCAGATGCACATAAACGATCTAATGCATTATTTCTAAGAAGGGCAGGGGAGTTATCTCTGGTGTCCTGTCCAATATTTATCCCTTAATCAACATCACTGAAACAGATTATGTTGTCATTATCACATTGCTGTTCATGGGAACCTGCAGTGTGCATATTGGCTGCCGTGTTTCCTTTATTACAATAATGAGTATTACATTGGCTGTAAAGCACTTTGGGATGTCCTGAGGTTGCGATAAAATCTTTTTTTCTTCAATTTTCTCATTACATGGGTTGTATCACCGCACCACACCACACCCCACCCCCCACCCACTGCCCAGTCTGATTCTGAGATTGGCCATGTTCTCAAAGGGGAGGAAGATGCTTGAAAGGATTCAATACCCAGCTGATTGTTATCAGTGTCCTCCACATTTTTCGATGACTTTAACTAGTGAGCTGGCTGATTTTTGATTGGCATATTTGTGACGATTCTGCACTTCATCTGCACAGATTCACATATCTGTTTAGGCCAGTCTAAATAAAAGCAACACTTTTGCAAACTCACTACAGGATCAAGTTCAGAGGTGCATCTGTGCAACAAGATGAAGCGCTCTAATTGATTTTACCCTCAATAACATTGCAGTTGAACAGCACTAAATAGAATAGATTTCAAATTGTTCTTTCCATGCATCTCCAGCCTGAGCCAAGCTTTTAATAGCTTAAAGCCTTCTATCAATAAAGCTGATCAATGTGCTCTGGATGCTGTTACATATTCCCTGTCTAGCCCTGACTGGATCCCATAAATATGCAACACTGTCTGCAATAAAGTGCACTTGGGAGCCGAACCGTCAGATCCCGCACAACAACCATATGGCATTTTACCCACTCGCACACGTTGAAAGGAATAGCAGTCAGCTTATGTGTTGATGTGATGAGAATAAGGCTGGGTATCTGGAGAGGTCAGGGAGGGGTCATCCATCAATTCCGGTAAAGAGGAAGAAACTGTTTCAACTGGCAGGCGGGTCAGTAATTGGCCAAATAACCACCAGAGAGATAAGGAGAAATATCCAGTTGGCTCAAGGGGACAAATTCATGTGGTACAGCAATTGAGTGGGCCACAAATGATTAAAATTCAAAATCCTTGTAAGCAGGAAAACATTCAAGCTCAGCTACAAAGTAAAAATACCTGCCTTCCTACCCTCTGACTGTCACCCCTTTATCTTTTTGCTCAGCCTGAGCAAGCTTAGCCAGGCCCATCACTATCTACCCTTTCTCAAATCCTGACCGATCTTAGCCAGGCCCATCACTATCTACCCTTTCTCAAATCCTGACCGAGCTTAGCCAGGCCATCACTATCTACCCTTTCTCATATCCTGACCGAGCTTAGCTAGGCCCATCATTATCTACCCTTTCTCAAATCCTGACCGAGCCTAGCCAGGCCCATCACTATCTACCCTTTCTCAAATCCTGACCGAACTTAACCAGGCCCATCACTATCTAACCTTTCTCAAATCCTGACTGAGCTTAGCCAGGCCCATCACTATCTAACCTTTCTCATATCCTGACCGAGCTTAGCCAGGCCCATCATTATCTACCCTTTCTCATATCCTGACTGAGATTAGCCAGGCCCATCACTATCTACCCTTTCTCACATTCTGACCAAGCTTGGCCAGGCCAATCACTATCTAAGATAAAAGCAAAATACTGCAGATGTTGGAAATCCATAATAAAAACAAAAAATGCTGGAAAAATCACCAGGTCTGGCAGCATCTGTGGAGAGAGAAACAGAGTTAATGTTTCAAGTCTGTATGACTCTTCTTCAGAGCTAAAGGGAAATAGAAGTGTGAAGGATTTTAAACTGTTTAAGAAGGCTTGGAAACAGGTGGAGCAAAATAGAAATTCAGGAATAGGTGGGAGCTCAGGAGAGATTGACAAAAATGGACAGAAGACAAAGGGGATGTTTATGGTGGTGGTAAAGACTATAGAAGGTGCTGATAGTAGCATAAAGGTAAAAGCAGAATGTGTTACTAGCAGAACAAGGGTCAGTGCTCTGTGAAAGCAAAACATAAAAAAAAATGACAGATGGCCCTGTGGGGATGGGGGTCGGGGTAGGTAGGGGTGGTTGGGGAAAAATAATTTTTAAAATAAAAATAAATAATGAAAATAAAAAGTAAAATTAAAAAGACAAAAAAAATTGGATTTAAAAAAGCGGGTGGGGATGGAGGAGAGAGTTCATGGTCTGAAGCTGTTGAACTTAATGTTAAGTCCGGAAGGCTGCAAAGTGCTTAATTGGGAGATGAGGTGCTGTTCCTCCAGTTTGCGTTGAGCTTCACTGGAACATTGCAGCAGGGCAAGGACATACATGTCGGCATGAGATCAGGGTGTTGTATTGAAATGGCAAACGACAGAAAGGTCTGGGTCATGCTTGCAAACTGAGCAAAGGTGTTCCGCAAAGCAGTCACCCAGTCTGCGTTTAATCTCCTCAATGTAGAGGAGACCACATTGGGAGCAGCTCACTATCTATCCTTTCTCATATCCTGACCAGGCCTGGCTGGCCCATCACTATCTACTCTTTCTCATGTTCTGGTCTGGCTGGGGATGGCCAAGCCCATCACAAACTATACTTGCTCATATAGTAAATTAATAATCAGAGTCAGAGTAAGGGAAAAAGTCATGAAGTCTAAATCAGGGCATGTATGTGAATGCACGGAGTATAGTAAATAAGATTGGTGAGTTACAGGCGCAGGTTGCCATGTGGAAATATGATGTTGTGGTGATAACAGAGACCTGGCTCAAGGAAGGGCAGAACTGGGTGTTAAATATTCCCGGGTACAAGGTGTTCAGAAGAGATAGAAAGGGAAGGAAAGGAGGAAGGGTGGCAGTATTGGTTAAGGAGAGCATTGCAGTGCTGGAGGAAGAGGGTGTACCAGAGGGTTCAAGGACAAAATCAAGTTGGCTAGAGCTAAGGAACAAAAAGGATGCAATTACATTGCTCGGTGTAGTCTATAGAGTGCCAACTAGTGAGAAGGATGCAGAAGGACAAATCTGCAGTGAAATTACAAAGAGATGCAAACATGAAAGAGTAGCTATAATGGGGGATTTCAATTATCGAATATAGACTGGGACAATGGCAGTGTAAAGGGTGGAGAGGGGCAAGAGTTCCTAGACTGTGTTCAGTAGAATTTTCTACAGCAGTATGTATCCAGGACAACAAGAAAGGAGGCGCTGATAGACCAGGTTCTTAGAAATGAGGTGGACCAAGTAGACCGAGTGTCAGCGGGGGAACATTTAGGAGACAGCGATCATTGTATCATAAGGTTTAGGATGACGGTAGAAAAGAACAATGTGCAATCCAGAGTAAGAATAATTAATTGGGGGAGAGCCAACTTCAATGGGGCAAGAACAGAGCTAGGCCAGATAGACTGGAACCACAGGTTGGCGGGAGAAACTGTAGCTAAACCTTCACCTTCAAAGAAGAAATGGTTCGGGCACATTCCCTCAAGAGGGAAGGTAGGGAAAACAAATCCTGAGCTCTATGGATCAAAAAGTAAACAGAAATTAAGATAAAGGACAAAGATAAGATAAGGACTGAGTGTGTACAGTTGGTGGGTGAGAAAGTCTAAACTTTTATTTCGTACCAACTTAATTTAGTTTGTAGTTGACATTAAACTGAAATCTACAGTTTAAATTCTGTAGTTGCCAGCCTTAAGCAGGGTTTTTTCAAGGGTTCCAGTGAAAGAGCAGCTTAATGAAGAACCAGCTAAAACTGAATCCTCATTAAGTGGCTCAGACAGGCCTCTTGTGTTAGGAGCATGATGACCAGCATAGACACGTTGGGCCAAAGGGTCTGTTTCTGTGCTGTATAATTGTATGACACGATGATTCTAAGCAGCCAACTTATTTGCAACTTAGCACATGAGTGTGACTTACAATAGAGTGCCGGAGTTGAGCACTTCAGGGAGTGCAATTTACAATAGATGCCAGATTTGATTGCTTCAGGGAGTGCAATTTACAATAGATGCCAGAGTTGAGCACTTCAGGGAGTGCGACTTACAATAGAGTGACTGAGTTGAGTGCTTCAAGGAGTGTGACTTACAATAGAGCGACTGAGTTGAGTGCTTCAAGGAGTGCGACTTACAATAGATGCCAGAGGTCAGCGCTTCAGGTAGTGTGACTTACAATGGAGTGCCAGAGTTGAGTGCTCCAGGAACTGTGACTTACAATAGATGCCAGAGTTGAGCGCTTCAGGGAGTTTCATGGAGGAAGGGAAAGAGGTGTTTGGTTGCTTTTGCCTAAATATTTTCAGCCTCCAGGAGTTTACTCTTGCTCTGCCACAGAAGAAGAAGCTGGTTAACTGATGAGTATCTGGTATATGAATCAGGTTTATTCTATGCCTAAGCCTCAAAATAGTATAGTTTGAGGGAGTGGTGAGCAGAAGAGGATAAAAGACGCGGATCGAGAGGCCTACGTGCAGTGAGATCAGTGGCGGAGTGATGTCACGAACCACAATATGACGCAAGTGCAGGGAAAGCAGCTGATTGGTGAGTAGGATTGGCGAATATTTCTAGTCTTTAAAGTGAAAGTAAGGTCTTTAGTTTGTGTTTAGATTTCTAGTCCTTTCTTCTCTCTTTTTCTTAAGAACAGCTTCCTAAGTGTAAGATCGATACTGGTGTAAAAAAATTAATATCAATAAAGTGTAAAGAGCGGGCAATTCTTCAAGTGTAAAGAGCAGGGATAACAGAGTAATTAACTAATAAATTAAATAAAATATGATATTGCTGGCAGGACGGGTGATGTGTTGCTGCTGCAGTATGTGAGAACTGCTGGATACCAAGGTGATCCAGAGCGAAAACATCTGTAGTAACTGTTTGCAGCTCGAGGAATTTTGGGTCTGAGTTCAGGAGCTAGAGTCTGAGCTGCAGACATTGTGCCAGATCAGGGAGGGGGAAAGTTACCTGGACATTTTGCTTCAGGAGGTGATCACACCCTCTTAGATTATGTAATTCAAATTTAGTCTGTGATCAGCGACAGGAGGCTGTGACTGCAGATGAGGCTGGTTTGGGGACCCAGGGGGTAGCGTTCAAGGAGACTCAGCCCCTGCAGTTACCCAAGAGTTACGAGGTTCTTGCAAGCTGTGTGGACAAGGGTGGGAACTGCAGCGAGCATGAGCAAACTGACCATGGCACCGTGGTATAGGGAGACATTGAAGTGGGGTGAGGAAATAGGAATGTAGTAGTGGTAGGGGCAGTATAATTAAGGGGATAGATACTGTTCTCTACAGCCGTGAGCGTGAATCCTGAAGGCTGTGTTGTCTGCCTGGTACCAGGTTTAATAACATCTCCTCAGGGCTGGAGAGGAACTTGGAGTGGGAGGGGAGGGATCCAGTTGTCACCGTGCACATTGGTACCAAAGACATTGATAGGACTAGAAAAGAGGCTCTGCTGAAAGAATGTGAACAGTTAGGAACTAAATGAAAAAGAACCTCCAAGCTAATAATCTCGGGATTACCACCTGGGCCACGGGCAAACTGGTGTAGGGTAAATAAAGTCAAGAAGTTAAATTCATGGCTAAAGATTGGTACGGGAGAAATGGGTTTCAATTCATGGGGCACTGGCACCAGTACTGGGGAGCTGTTCCAGTAGGATGGGCTTCACTTAAATCATGCTGGGACCGGTGTCCTGGCGAATTGAATAACTAGGGCTGTAAAGAGGGCTTTAAACAAAATAGATGGGGGAGGGTTCTGGAGAGAGGATATGTAGGCTTAGAACGCAAAAGGATAAGGCAGCATTGCAGGGCAGCTATTTAGGTATTGATACTCTGAGTGTGACAGGAAAGGACAGAGTGAACAAACACAAAAAAAACAGCACCAAATAGGGTCAAGGGCAGAACAAATGGTAAAAAGGCAAAATTAATGGCTCTTTACTTAAATGCATGTAGTATTCAGAACAAAATAAATGAATTAATGGCACAAATAGGGGTTAATGGGTATGATCTTATAGCCATTATGGAGATATGGTTACAAGGAGATCAAAGCTGGGGAACTAAATATTCAGGGGTATGTGACTTTTCAAAAGGACAGGCAGGAAGGAAAGGGTGATGGGGTAGCTTTGTTAATACAAGATGGAATAAGTATGATAGCAAGAAAAGATCTTGGATCAGAAGATGTAGAATACAAATGGGTGGAGATAAGAAATAACAAAAGGACAAAGACACTGGTGGGAGTAGCCTATAGGCCCCCCTAACAGTAGCTACACTGTAGAACAGAAAATAAATGAGGAGATCATGAGGACATGTAAAAAAGGCAGTACATTAATCAAGAGTGACTTTAATCTTCATATAGATTGAGAAAATCAAATTGGCAGAGGTAGCCATGAGCAAAAATTCATAGAATGTATTCGGGACAGTTTCATAACACCATAATAAATAGGAACAGGAGTAGACCATACGGCCCCTCGAGCCTGCTCCACCATTCATGGATGATCTTATCGAATTTGATTTCCACGTTCCCATCTAACCCCGTTAATCTTTGATTCCCTTGCTTAACAAGAATCTAACTAACTCTGCCTTAAAAATATTCAGTAACCCCGCTTCCACCAGCTTCTGAGGCAGCGAGTTCCAAAGTCGCACAATCCTCAGAGAAAAATTTCTCCTTGTCTCTTTCCTAAAAGGGCAACCCCTAATTTTAAAACAGTGCCCCCTAGTTCTGGACTCACCCACAAGAGGAAACATCCTTTTGACGCCCACCTTGTCAAGACTGTTCAGGATCTTGTATACTTCAATCAAATCACCACTCTTCTAAACTCCAGTGGAAGCAAGACCAGTCTGTCCAGCCTTTCCTCATAAGACAACCCACTCATTCCAGATATCAATACTCTTCAAACATCCTTTGAATCACCTCCAATGCATTTACATCCCTCCTTCAATAAGGAGGCCAAAACAGCACACAGTATTCGAGATGTGGTCTCATCAATGCCCTGTATAACTGAAGCATAGCATCCTTACTTTTATGTTCAATCCCTCTCATAATAAAGGATAGCATTCCATTAGCCTTCTTAATTACTTGCTGTACCTACATACTAACTTTTTGTGACTCAAGTATTAGAACACCTAGATCCGTCTGCACCTCTGAATTATGCAGCCTTTCTCCATTTAAGTAGTACTCTGCTTTTTTGTTCTTCCTGCCAACTTCACATTTTCCCACATTAAACTCCATTTGCCAGATCTTTGCCCACTCACTCAACCTATGTATATCCAACTGCAACCTCCTCATGTCCTCTTCACAACATACTTTCCTATCTATCTTTGTGTCATATGTTGTGGACCCAACCAGGGTTCAGGCTGTTTTGCATCTGGTAATGAGTAATGAGGCAGGTTTAATAAATGATCTCAGAGTAAAAGATCCCCTAGGAAACAGTGGCCATAACATGGTAGAATTTAGCATTCAATTTAAGAGTGAGAAACTTGGGTTGGAAACAACTGTGCTAAACTTAAATAAGGGTAATTGCAAAGGAATGAGGGCAGAGTTGGCTGGAGTGGACTGGGAAAGGAGATTAGCAGAAAAGACAGTTGATGAACACTGGTAGGCATTTAAGAGTATATTTCATGACTCACAACAAAGATATATCCCAGTGAGGAAGAAGGATTCAAGGAAGGGGATAAACCAACCATAGTTAACCAAAGAAGTTAAGAATAGTGTCAAATTTAAAAAAAAAATACAATGTGGCAAAGATTAGTGGTAAGCCAGAGGATTGGGAATGTTTTAAGAACCAACAAAAGAGGACCAAAAAATAATAAAAAGGGAGAAAATAAACATTGAGTGTAAACTAGCAAGTAATATAAAAACAGACAGTAAGAGCTTCTTTAAATAAATAAAAATGAAGAGAGAGGTCAAAGTTAAAATAGGCTCCTTAGAGAATGATGCTGGGGAAATAATAATGGTGAACCAGGAAACGGCAGAGGAGTTGAATAAATACTTTGCATCAATCTTCACTGTAGAAGACACTAATAGCATTCCAAAAATACTAAATAATCAAGGGGAAAAAGCAGGGGAGGAAATAAATACAATAACTATCACTAGAGAAAAAGTACTAGGGAAACTAATGAGGCTAAAGGCCAATAAGTCCCCTGGACCTGATGGGTTGCATCCTAGGATATTAAAGGAAGTAGCTACAGAGATAGTGGATGCACTGGTAGTAATCTTCCAAGAATCCTTAGATTCTGGAAAAGTCCTAGAGGATTGGAAAACTGCTAATGTAACACCTTTATGAAAAATAGAGAGAGACAAAAAACAGGTAGCTATAGGCCAGTTAGCTTAACATCTGTTATTGGGAAAATTTAGAGTCTATCATAAAGGATGTAATAGCAGAGCATTTAGAAATACATAATATAATCAAGCAAAGTCAACGTGGCTTTGTGAAGGGGAAATCATGCCTGACAAATTTATTAGAATTCTTTGAGGAGGTAACAAGCAGGATAGATAAAGGGGAACCAGTAGATGTAATTTATTTGGATTTCCAAAAGGTGTTCAATAAGGTACTGAACATAAGACAACTTAATAAGAGCTCATGGTGTTGGGGGTAGTATGTTAGCATGTATAGAAGATTGGCTAACTAATAGAAGACAGAAAGTTGGGATAAGGGGGTCATTTTCAGGATGGCAACCTATATTTAGTGGAGTGCCACAAGGACCAGTGCTGGGGCCTCAATTATCTACAATATATGTTAATGACTTGGATGAGGGCAGTGAATGTCCTATCACCAAGTTTGCGAATGACACAAAAATAGGTGGGAAGGCAAGTGGTGAGGATGACACAAAGAGTCTACAGAGGGATATAGACAGGTTAAGTGAGTGGGAAAAAACTTGGTAGATGGAATATAATGTGGGAAAATGTGAAGTTATGCACTTTGGCAGGAAGTACAAGGGAGCTGAATATTATTTAAATGGAGAAAGACTAAGAAAGTTGCAACACAGAGGGATTTGGGGGTCCTCATGCATGAATCACAAAAAGCTAGCATTCAAGTTTAGCAGGTAATAGGAAAGGCAAATGGAATGTTGGCCTTTATTTCAAAGGGAATGGAGTATAAAAATAGGGAAGTCTTGCTAAAACTATGCAAAGCACTAGTTAGACCACATCTAGAATACTATGAACAGTTTTGGTCCCCTTATCTAAGGAAAGATACACTGGCATTGGAGGCAGTCCAGAGAAGATTCACTAGGTTGATTCCAGGTATGGAGGGATTTTCATATGAGGAGAGGTTAAGTAGTTTGGGCCTGTACTCATTGGAGTTTAGAAGAATGAGAGGCGACTTTATTGAAACATATCAGATTCTTAGAGGATTTGACAGGGTAGATGCTGAGAGGCTGTTTCCCCCTGAGGGAGAGTCTAGGACCCGAGGTCATAATCTCAGAGTAAGGGAGTGCCCATTTAAAACAGATGAGGAGGAATTTCGTCTCTCAGTGGGTAGTCAATCTGTGGCAAAAAACAAAAATTGCTGGAAAAACTCAGCAGGTCAGACAGCATCTGTGAAGAGAAAGACAGAGTTAATGTTTCAAGTCCATATGGCTCTTCTTCAGAATGCAATCTGTGGAATTCTTTACCGCAGAGGGCTGTAGAGGATGGGTCATTAAGTATATTCAAGGCTGAGATAGACAGATTTTTAATCAGTAAGGGAATGAAGGGTTATTGGGATAAGGCAGGAAAGTGGAATTAAAGATTATCAGATCAGCAATGATCTCATTGGGCAGAATTTTTCATGTGGCGGGCAGGCTCAGCAGGAGCAGGCTGGTGGTCCAGAACTTGCTGCACACCTTGCCAAGCTGTTCCAGTACAGCTACAACATTGGCATCTAACCGGCTATGTGTTTAACTAACTTGCTGGAGTTTTTTGAAGAGGTAATAGAGAGGGTTGATGAGAGTAATGCCATGATGTG
Source organism: Carcharodon carcharias (assembly GCF_017639515.1). Lineage (NCBI taxonomy): Eukaryota > Metazoa > Chordata > Chondrichthyes > Lamniformes > Lamnidae > Carcharodon > Carcharodon carcharias. The sequence continues at coordinate 86,050,423 of NC_054473.1, forward strand.
GTGTACATGGACCTCCAAAAGGTGTTGCATATTGTGGCCCACAACTGACTTGTGAGAAAAGTTATAGTTCATAGAATAAAAGGGGCAGTAGCAACATGGATACAAAATTGGCTGAGTAATAGAAAATAGAGGGTAATGGTCAATGGATATTTTTTGGGCTGGAGGAAGGTTTGTAGCGGAGTTCCCCAGGCGTCGATATTAGGACCCTCGCTTTCCCTGATATATATTAATGATCTAGATCTTGATGTGCAAGGGACAATTTCAAAGTTTGTTGATGATACAAAACTTGGAAGCATTGTAAACTGTGAGGAGGAAAGTGTAGAACTTCAAAAGGACAAGTTTCGAAAGGGCAGATAGGTGGCAGATGAAGTTCAATGCGGAGAAGTGTGAGGTGGTTCATCTTGGTAGGAAGAACATGGAGTGACAATATAAAATAAGGAGTGCTATTCTAAAGGATATTCAGGAGCAGAGGCTTAGGTGTATATGTGCATAAATCATTGAAGGTGGCAGGACAGGTGGAGAGAGCAATTAATAAAGCATACAGTATCCTGGGCTTTATTAATAGGGGCATGGAGTACAAGAGCAAGAAGGTAATGCTGAACTTTTATTGGACACTAGTTGGACCTCAGCTGGAACATTGTGGACAGTTCTGGGCACCACACTTTAGGAATGATGTGAACACATTGGAGAGAGTGCAGAAAAGGTTTACAAAAATGGTTCCAAGGATGAGAAACTTCACTTTTGAAGATAGATTGTAGAAGTTGGGGCTGTTCTCCTTGGGGAGGAGAAGGCTAGGAGGAGATTTGATAGAGGTGTTCAAATTCATGAGGGGGCTGGATAGAGTAGATAGGGAGTAACCGTTCCTGCTCATAATGAGAGGACACAGATTTAAAGTGATTTGCAAAAGAAGCAAGTGTGACATGAGAAAAAACGTTTTCATACAACAAGTGGTTTGGGTCTGCAATGCACTGCCTAGGAGTGTGACAGAGGCAGGTTCAATCAGGGCATTCAAGAGGGCATTAGATGATTATTTAAATAGAAACAATGTGTAGGGTTATGGGGAAAAGGCAGGAGAATGGCACTGAGTCATAATGCTTATTTGGAGAGCAGACACAATGGACCGAAAGGCCTCCTTCTGCACCATAACAAATCTGTGATTCTGTGATATCCTAGCACTTCAGAAGGTGGAAACTCTTTAAACTGCCCCAGGCATGAAAGCTGCTTTATGATTGGTGCAAGGAGATGGCTCTTTCATCGACCTAAATGTAAGATGAGAGAACTTCTCAAGGCATCAGGAGTTTGTATAGATACAAACAACAGCAGGCCAAAATATGAAGAAACTCCTGGATACTGCCATTTTAATACATGGCATATGACAGTGAGGATAGAATGGCATTCCCTAGGCAGGTAGCCAAGGACAACAAATTGTTCAGACACTGTCACTGACAGAGCCTTTCATCATCTTCAGAATACCTCAGGCAACAGCGACCTGCCAAGAAACCCAGCACTTAGCCCAGTTGCCTAGAACTTGCTGAAGAATCACTGAATCATATTGCTCAGAAGGCCATTCTGCCCATTGTGTCTGTGTTGGCTCTTTAAAAGATATATCCAAGAATCCCACTCACCTGCTCCTTCCCCATTGCATATTTTTATTTTCAAGTATTGATCTAATCCCTTTTGAAAGTTACTATTGAATCTGCTTCCACCATCCTTTCAGCAGTGTTTTCAGTTAACAGGATCCAAGCCGGTTAGTAAAGCCAAAACCAAGATAATGAGCTTTGCTTTATTGAGAGAGCTTATTGACTTATTCTGTTTCACAGCTCTCCTCCCACTCAACCCAGTGTCCCAGCTATCTCCAATTTATATGTGTCCAAAGACGATTAATAGCCATCACCTGTTTCTCTTAACCGTAACTATGTAATTGACTTTAACAAAGCTTAACCATGTAATTGTCAAGACATTAACACATTCCAGATCATAAAATCCTGCTGCATGAAAATATTTCTCCTTCTCTCTCGAGTGGTTATCATGCTAATTATTTTAAATCCGTGTCCTCTGGTCATTGACATTTCTGCAGTTGAAACAGTTTCTCTCTATTTACTGTATCAAAACCTATTCATAATTTTGAACTCCTCATATTAAATCACCAAGTACATGTCCTACATGCTTTTAAGTTTTGAAGTAAGTAATGTTAGAGAGGGGATGTGTGTTTATTGTAATTCTTCCACATTGTTCCTCAGCCTGACCTTACTGATGAAACAAATCTGCTATTAACACAGGGCTAATTTTCAAACTGATTGCACCCTATATGCAGCACTTTATATCGCATTGGATGCCAGAAGGGGTAAAAACCTGCATCGTGTAATCTCCACCAGGGTTATTCATATTGTTGCAAGGCTGGTGTCAGCTCGGAGCTTCATCATTAAATTCAAATGACAGACGAGTGATATTATTTTAACTCCCAGTGGTCAGCTGTGTTTCAGTTGGTAGTATTCTGAGTCAGAAGACTGTCACAATTCCAGGGTATTAACTACTTAAGCTAGACTGACATTTAAATGCAGGATTTAAGAAGTACACTGCTGTTGCAAGTGCGATCTTTTGGATGAGATGTTAAACCTACTCATCTCTTAGATGCAAAAGATCTCAGGGTATTATTTAGAACAGACTTGCCCAATTTTTTTGCGTGAATGGGCATATTTCAATTTTTTTCTCACTCAAGAGGCCTATGAGCAAATTTCAGAACAATGAGGTTCAGAACAATATTTCAAAACAAATCAAGAAAAGAAATCACTTGCTGAGCAAAAAAGAACAGTATCAATGCAATAAATAGATTTTTAAAAATAGTAATTTTTGATAAAAGAGTTTTTTTAGATATATAAAGGGCAAGAGTGGACATTGGGCCGCTGGAAAATGATGCTGGAGATGTAGTAGTGGGGAACAAAGAAATGGCAGAGGAACTGAATAGATACTTTGCATCAGTCTTCATGGTGGAAGACACGAGTGACATCCCCAAAGTTCAAGAGAGTCGGGGGGCAGAGGTGAGTATGGTGGCCATTACAAAGGAGAAGGTGCTAGGAAAACGGAAAGGTCTGAAGGTGGATAAAAATCACTTGGACTAGATGGATTACACCCCAGAGTTCTGAAGGAGATAGCTGAAGAGATAGTGGAGGTGTTAGTGGTGATCTTTCAGGAATCACTGGAGTCAGGGAGGGTCCCTGAGGACTGGAAAATCGCTAATGTAACCCCCCTATTTAAGAAGGGAGTGAGGCAAAAGACGGGAAATTACAGGCCTGACCTCGGTCATTGGTAAGATTTTAGAGTCCATTATTAAGGATGAGCTTTCGGAATACTTGGAAGTGCATGGTAAAATAGGGCAAAGTCAGCATGGTTTCATCAAGGGGAGGTCATGCCTGACAAATCTGTTAGAATTCTTTGAGGAGGTAACGAGTAGGTTAGACAAAGGAGATGGATGTTATCTACTTGGACTTCCAGAAGGCCTTTGACAAGGTGCCGCACAGGAGGCTGCTCAGTAAGATAAGAGCCCATGGTGTTAGAGGCAAGGTAGTAGCATGGATAGAAGATTGGCTGTCTGGCAAGAGGCAGAGAGTGGGGATAAGGGGGTCCTTCTCAGGATGGCGGCCAGTGACTAGTGGAGATCCACAGGGGTCAGTGTTGGGACCACAACTTGTCACTTTATACATTAATGATCTAGATGAAGGAACTGAGGGCATCCTGGCTAAGTTTGCAGATGATACAAAGATAGGTGGAGGGACAGGTAGTATTGAGGAAGTGGGGAGGCTGCAGAAGGATTTAGACAGGTTAGGAGAATGGGCAAAGAAGTGGCAGATGGCATACAACATGGGGAAGTGTGAGGTCATGCACTTTGGTAGGAAGAATAGAGGCATAGACTACTTTCTAAATGGGGAGAGAATTCAGAAACCTGGAGTGCAAAGAGACTTGAGAGTCCTAGTCCAGGATTCTCTTAAGGTTGACTTGCAGGTTGAGTCAGTAGTTAGGAAGGCAAATGCAATGTTGGCATTTATTTCGAGAGGACTAAAATATAAAAGCAGGGATGTGCTGCTGAGGCTTTATAAGGCTCTGGTCAGACTACATTTAGAATATTGTGAACAATTTTGGGCCCCATACTTCAGGAAGGATGTTCTGGCCCTGGAGAGGGTTCAGAGGAGGTTCACGAGAACGATCCCAGGAATGAAAGGCTTAACATACGAGGAATGTTTGAGGACTCAGGATCTATTCTCGATGGAGTTTAGAAGGATGAGGGGGGATCTGATTGAAACATACAGAATACTGAAAGGCCTGGATAGAGTGGACATGGGAAAGATGTTCCCATTAGTAGGAGAGACTAGGACCCGAGGGCACAGGCTCAGAGTAAAGGGAAGACCTTTTAGAACAGAGTTGAGGAGAAACTTCTTTAGCCAGAGAGTGGTGAATCTATGGAATTCATTGCCACAGAAGGCTGTGGAGGTCAGGTCATTGAGTGTATTTAAGACCAAGATGGATAGGTTCTTGATTGGTAAGGGGGTCAAAGGTTACAGGGAGAAGCGGGAGAATGGGGTTGAGAAACTTATCAGCCATGATTGAATGGCGGAGCAAACTCGAGGGGTTGAATGGCCTAATTTCAGCTCCTATATCTTATGGTCTTATGGTAATTAATAAATATGACCATTAGAATGTGAGTGGATGTGAGTATGTGTTGGTGTGGCGGGGGTGGGGCGGGGGGGGGTGGTGGGGGGTGGTGAGCTTGAGAAAGAACCCAGAGACTGGGAGTGAGCCAGACACACTAACTCTAACATGTGCGCACACACACACACACTTACACAGACACTAACATGCACGCACACACACACACACACACATACATACACAGACACTCTAACATACATGCACACATACACACAGACACTCTAACATGCATGCACACACACACACACACACACACACAGACACTCTAACATGCACACACATACACACACACACACACATACACAGACACTCTAACATGCACACACACACACACATACACAGACACTCTAACATACATGCACACACACACACAGACACTCTAACATGCGCGCACACACACACACACACACACACACACATACACGGACACTCTAACATGCATGCACACACACACACACACAGACACTCTAACATGCATACACACACACACACACAGACACTAACATACGTACACACACAGGCACACACACTCTAACACACACATATAGTCAACCCTCTCTCACACACTCACCCACCTCTTGCTCATACACACAAACACTCACCCACCCCTCTCTCACACACACACACACACACACTCTAACGTGCACACACACACTCGCTAACACATGCACACATACTCTAACATATGCATGCACATTCACATACACACACATACACACGCCCGCTAGGCCTCGTTGATCTGGAGATTACAACTCTGAAGAGGGGTTCAGGATGGACCTCTTTCTCCCTGCCCTGTCTAACATTCCAGCTGTCCCAGATCCCACTGTTACTGCAACCACCACTTTGCCATCTTGACTCATGTAGGGGCCTCGTCTCCCATCCCAACCGACAGCCAGTCTCTCCCTCCCTCACCAGAAACCAGTTTCTCCCTTCCTCACCAGCAATCAGTTTCTCCCTCCCTCACCAGCAACCAGTTTCTCCCTCCCTCACCAGCAACCAGCCTCTGTCTCTCTCCCTCCCTCACCAGCAGCCAGCCTCTTCCACTCTCTCCCTCACCAGCAGCCAGTCTCTCTCTCTCTTCTCCTATTTTCCTGAAAACCTCTGTTCTTCCCCAACAGACTCATCACCGCTGCACGTGTTCAGACCTCAGGCTGAATGAAGTACACTGTTCACTGCTCCTCCAATCACAGACTGTGTTTCTGTCCCACATTTGTTGCGGAAAGGTTCATAGCAGCAAACATGGGAGAGACATAGCCTGTGATTGAAGAAGCAGCTCCTTGCTGAATCTTTCACCTCATTTACCGACATTTTGAACACCGGCTCCAGGGGCCAGATACAGAGGCTTGGACAACCGGAGCCATCCCACAGCTGTTGTAAGGATTTGTTCTGTGTCTCACGAAGAAGTCTGGAGGCTGTGTGGTTGACTATTAAGTGTTTATTAACAACTTATAACTATATACATCTCCAGGGTATAGCCCTACCTAGGTACTATCTCCATGCTGGCTTCTACATAGGTCTCTGTCCAGTCCACAATTCTCTAGTCTCAGGTCATGTATCTCTTTGCATCACATTATGGGCAGTACTGTTTCCCAATCCCACATTAACCCTTGCTATGCCAGATACCCTAATGCTGCAGCAGGCTGGAAATTGAACAAGCCTGACTTAGAAGAAGAGCAGGAGAGCTGTCTCTGTTGCCCTCGCCAATATTTATCCCTCAACAAACATCACTAAAACAGAATATTTGCTTATTTATCTCATTGTTCTTTGTGGGAACTTGTGTGTAAATTGCCTACTACTCTTCCTATATACAATGGAGACTGAACCTCTAAAGTACTTCATGAGCTGAAAAGCATTTTCGGACAAATTTTAAAGGTGCTATTGCAGTGTTCAGTTGTTCTGCATTTGATTATGTGACTCTGTTCCTATTGATATCCACTGTGCTTGATTGGTTAAGCCTATGTTTGGAGAAAAGTAAACAAGCCGGAGAAAGAGTTGGAAGCCTGAACTAGATGCATGGAGTAGACATTTCAAAGCAATGTGAATAAAACTGTCACACATATAGAAACTATTGTCATCTCTGCATAGTTCGGATACAAAATAAACAGCTAAATCATTGCAAGCATTTTTTTGTGTCTTTTGCTGTTCTTTACAGCAAGACAGTACCACTTCCGCTTCTAAATTCTTCTGGCATTTTTGCCACTGCCAGTGAGATTTCCATGAATCATTAATCGCTGTGTATATTTTTTCTCCATTCATTTCTGCTATTTCAAAGCTAAGGCATAGAAACAGATCACTTGGCTCAACTGGTCAGTGACAGCATTTATCCTCCATCAGAGTCTCCTCCCAACCCCTTTCATTTCACCCTACCAGCATCTCCTTCTAGTACTTTCTTTATCATGCATTCCTGTATTCCTGGCTCTAGCTTTAGACCTCCCCACAAATGGAAACATCGTCTCAACATCTCTAGCAGGATTTGCACAATTTAAAACTGATCTACATCAGTACATGGAAATGTTTGCCTTCATTTCTCTATTCTCTATCAATTACAAGCATAGCTTGCATTTATATAGCACCTTTAATGTAGCAAAATACCCAAAGGTGCTTCACATGAGCACAAAACAATGATGCTGAGCAACATATGGGGATATCAGGGAGGATGACCAAAAGCTTGGTCAAAGACATGGGTTTTAGAGAGGGAAGAAAGGTAGACAGGCTGAAAGGTTTAGGGAGAGAATTACAGAACTTAGGGCCTTGGCAGCCAATAGAGGAGAGATTAATGTCAGGCTGTGCATTATTTAAATTGAGGCATTGCTTAGTCAGGAGCTAAAACAGGTCAGCGAGTACAGGGGTGACGGATGAACAGAATTTGGCAGAGTTTTGGAGAAGCTCATGTTTACAGAGGGTAGAAGATAGGAGTACAGTCAGGAGTGTGTTGGAATGGTTAATTCTAGAAGTATGCATTTCATTGTTTCTTCACAAATCCATATCAAGTCAATTACATGTAAGAAGTAGATGGGAAGGAAACTAAGAAGGAAAGTTTAATCTGAGCTCACACTGAATGACCTCACGCAATCACAAATGATCTCCAAGGTATAGCATTTGCCACAAGAGAACTAATGGCACTAAGCTGCTCAATCTGGTTCTTTGACTAGTTAGATGCACAGGAGAGCAAGATAAGTAGAACAATGAGCCAGTCCTCTGAAAAGCAATCTGATTTTAGAATATCTGAATGTCTTTGTCTCCGAACATTCCCTTCTGATTTTGTGCTTCAGCACAAATGCAAGATATCTATGACTGGGATGCAAGATTATGGACGTTTAATATTTTAACTGTTTTCTTTTCCCTGGAACACTTTCACATCTGTTTTGAGAATTACTCCTCTCTACATCTTTCACTCTGCATGATATCAAGAAACGGCTGAAGGCACTGGATACTGCAAAGTGACAATATTCCGGTAATAGTACTGAAGACTTGTGCTCCAGAACTTGCCACGCTCCTAGCCAAGCTGTTCCAGTACAGCTACAACACTGGCATCTACCCAGCAATGTGAAAAATTTCCCATGTATGTCTTGTACAAAAAAAGCAGGACAAATCCAACCTGGCCAATTTACGCCCCATCAGTCTACTTTCGATCATCAGTAAAGTGATGGAGGGGTTATCAACAATGTTATCAAGGGGCACTTACACATCAATATCCTGTTCACTGATACTCAGTTTGGGTTCCACCAGGGCCACTGAGCTTCTGACCTCATTACAGCCATGGTTCAAACATGGACAAAAAAGCTGAACTCCCGAGGTGAGGTGAGAGTGACTGCCCTTGACATCAAGGCCGCATTTGACCGACTGTAGCATCAAGGACCCCTAGCAAAACAGAATCGATGGGAATCAGGGGATAATTCTCCACTGGTTGGAGTCATACCTAGCACAAAGGAAGATGGCTGTGGTTGTTGGAGGTCAATCATCTCAGCTCCAGGACATCACTGCAGGAGTTCCTCAGGGTATGCCTAGGCCCAACCATCTTCAGCTGCTTCATCAATGATTTTCCCTCCATCATAAGGTCAGAAGTGGGGATGTTTGCTGATGATTGCACAATGTTCAGCACCATTCGCGACTCCTCAGATACTGAAGCAGTCCATGTTCAAATGCAGCAAGTCCTGGACAACATCCAGGTTTGGGCTGATGTCAAGTAACATTTACACCACAAAAGTATCAGGCAATGACCATCTCCAACAAGAGACAATCTAACCATCGCTCCTTGATGTTCAATGGCATTACCATCTGAATCCCCCACTATCAATATCCTGGGGGTTACCATTGACCAGAAACTGAACTGGACTAGCCATATAAATACAGTGACTACAAGAACAGGTCAGAGGCTAGGAATCCTGCATTGAGTAACTCACCTTCTGACTCCTCAAAGCCTGTCCACAATCTACAACGCACAAGTCAGGAGTCTAATGGAATATTCTCTACTTGCCTGGATGGGTGCAGCTCCAACAATACTCAAGAAGCTTGACACCATCCAGGACAAAGCAGCCCGCTTGGCTGGCACCGCATCCACAAAAATTCACTCCCTCCGCCACTGATGCACAGTAGCAGCAGTGTATACCATCTACAAGATGCACTGCAGCAACTCACCAAGGCTCTTTCGAAAGCACCAGGTAATGACCAGGTAATCTATTTTACTGATTGGTTGAGGAATAAATATGGGCCAGCATGCTAGCTGAACTCCCTTGTTCTTCAAATTGCACCACAGGCCCTTTTACATCACTAGCAGATGATGAGGGACCTCAGTTTAATGTCTCATCAAGAAAATGACACTTCCAACAGTGCAGCCCTCCCTCAGTACTGCACTGAACTGTCAGCCTGGATTATGTGCTAAATTCTCTATAGTGGAGTTTGAACCCATGACCTCCTGGCCCAAATGTGTGAGGCAAGCTGATCATTATTGGCAACTGTCAAATCTGAGTCAGAAGGTCAAGAGTTCAAGCTCCATAACTTTATGAGGCAGAGGTGAGTGCACTACCAATTTAATTAGTTATACACTGTAGTGCAGAGCTGGACAAACTAATGACCCACAGGTCACTTCAGCCCCTGGGAGTTTATCTGGCTCTCTAGCTGCATTACATCTGTAGAGACTTGCCTGGCCTAGAATCAGAGAATTTGAGAGGGGAAGGGACTCAGATTACCTGGTTTTATCTTTCTAGAATTAACTTTAATGAATGGAGACAGGAAGTGGTCCAAGGTAGACAAGGAGAGGTGGCCAGAGGCAGGCGTCTAGTGAGGTGGGAATGGAGTGTGCCTGCCATGTGAGGAGGGGAAGTGACCATGGAGGAGTACTGAAAGCACCAAGATTTATAATGTAAGTAAGCCTCTGATTGTCTCCTGAGTTATGCTGCCAAGATGTTAAAGACTGGAAAAGATTTATCTGAAGTGGTTTAACATGCCAGTGGACAAAGTATAGGTAGATTATAAAATTTACTATTAACTGTGCCTATCAAATATTTTCATTGATATGGCAAACATCTATGCTGTTTTGATTTCAATGATTCACTGGTTAATACTTATTTCATCCCTATCCACAAAAACAACACTGGGGTAAAATCTGTATCTGTAAGTAAACACCTGTTTTCTTAAAATAAGTATTAAGATACTCCAATAGTTTCATACTATGAGTATTGTATGTCTTACAATTTAGATAGGGAGGGGGCTACAGTTGTTCATTTAACCTAACTAATTAACTAAACTAAGAAGGGTGCATCATACAAAAAAACCATATCAAATTTTAGTGATAGCTGTTGTTAACAAATTTTATTTTATGCACACGGCACACATCTCACCAAAACTTGCTTAGTTACCCTCCAGCCCACATAATTCCCGGCCTGTTGTAGTGGGACCATAAAGTTAGTTGTGTGACAATATTAATTCGGGGTTTTGCTACCATATCAACAAGTGCAAATATTTTGAAAGGTTATTCTGGCTGTCCATTAGCGAGCTGTTAACTCAGATTTATTGTGGTAATTTTGAAGCTGTTCTCTTCGGCGAACATAATGCAACAGATTCAGATGGAAAAGTTGCAACTTAGACACTAATCAGTCTTTGCTGTGCATTTCTAACTTTTATTTCAGATTTTCCTTTGCACCTCTACTTAGTAAAGCTGAAAATTGTGGGCTACTATCAGATATTGGGGGGTAATGGGATGCATATCTGATGGACAATAATGGCAGATATTGCTATGTTGAACAACAGAGCCATTTCAATGTTGTCAAAGCAAAGCACAGCTATAACTTCTCTCCAGGCTGATTGAATGATAACATTCCTCACATGCCTCTTAGACATTTGTTTGTGTCATTACATCTTTGGGATTGCCATTCCACATGGATCTCTGTGTGGTGCTTATAAAAGCCCCAAGTCTTCGCAATAGGCCAGCTCTCTTTTCACTTATCCTGGCCACCATTTGTTCCTCAACCATTGTCACCAAAACAGATGAATTGGTCAGCATATAGGATTGTCCTTGATAAGACTTGGGACCATAGAACCATAGAAAAGTTACAGCACAGAAGGAGGCCATTCGGTCCATCTTGTCCATGCCAGCCCGAGGACACCCAGGTGCCCTTTCTAATCCCACCTTCCTGCACCCGGCCCATAGCCCTGCAGCTTACAGCACTTTAGGTGCAGATCCAGGTACGTATTAAAAGAGTTTAAAGTTTCTGCCTCTACCACCAACTTGGGCAGCGACTTCCAGACACTCACTACCTTCTGCATAAAAAAGTTCTTCCTCATGTCCCACCTACACCTTCTGCCACTTATCTTGAATCTATGTCCCCTGGTTCAAGAATTCTCCATCAAGGGAAACAATTTTATCCTGTCCACTCTATCTATTCCCTTCATAATTTTGTACACCTCAATCAAGTCACCTCTCAGCCTTTTTAGTTCTTAGGAAAATAACCCCAACCTATCCAATCACTCCTCGTAGCTACACTTTTCTAACCTTGGCAACATTCTTGTAAACCTCGTCTGCACTCTCCAGAGCTATTACATCCTTCCTGTAATGTGGTGACCAGAACTGCACACAATACTCCAGTTGTGGCCTCACCAGTGTTTTATACAATTCCAACATTACATCCTTACTTTTATATTCTATACCTCTGCCAGTGAAGGAGAGCATTCCATATGCCTTCTTTACAACCTTGTCTACTTGAACTGCTGCCTTCAGGGACCTGTGCACTTGTACGCCAAGATCTCTCACTTCATCTACCCCTCTTAGTATATTCCCATTTATTTTGTAATCCCTGTAACTGTTTGACCTCCCTAAATGTATGACCTCACATTTCTCTATGTTAAAATCCATCTGCCACTTTACCACCCACTCCACCAACCCATCTATATTGTTTTGGAAATTATGGCTATCCTCTACACTATCCACTACTCGGTCAATCTTCCTGTCATCTGCAAATTTCCCAATCGTGCCCCCCAAGTTCATGTTCAAATTGTTAATATATAACACAAACAGCAAGCATCCCAACACCAAGCCCTGTGGAACACCACTTGAGACAACTTTCCATCGACCATTACCCTTTGTTTCCTGTTACAAAGCTAACGTTTTATCCAGTTTTCCACATTACCCTGAATCCCATTGGCTTTTATTTTCCTGACCAATCTGCCATGTGGGACTTTGTCAAATGCCTTGCTCAAATCCATGTACACAACATCCACTGTGCTACCTTCATCAACCCTTCTTGTCACTTCCTCAAAAAATTCAATCAAATTTGTGAAAATTCTAGGATGCCTTGTTGCCAAATGATAACAATCAAACATAGCTTTCACAGGCTTAATTGCTATCTGAAAAAAGTTGCAATTACATTGCTCAGTTTAGTCTACAGGGCACCAACTAGTGGGAAAGATGTAGAGGAACAAGTTTGCATGGAAATTACAGAGGTGCAAGAATTATAGAGTAGTTATAATGGGAGATTTTAATTATCTGAATATAGACGGATAGTAGTCGTGCAAAGGGCACAAAGGAGCAAGAGTTTCCAGAGTGTGTTTAGGAAAATTTTCTTCAGCAGTATGTTTCCAGTCCAATGAGAAAGGAATCACTGATAGATCTAGTTCTTGGTGGACCAAGCTGATCAAGGGTCAGTAGGGGAAAATTTAGGGGACAGTGATCATAGTACCATAAGGTTTAAGTTGGCTATGAAAAAGGACAAGGGATAATCTAGAGTAAGAATAATTAACTGAGGGAAATCCAACTTCAGCAGGGTAAGAATGGTTCTGGTCCAGATCAATTGGAATCAATTGGCAGGCAAATGGTAGCTGAACAATGGGCTGCTTTTGGAGACAAGATAGTTCAGGCACAGACAAGGTATGTTCCCATAAAGTGGATAGACAGAACAAACAAATCCAGAGCTCCCAGGATGACAAGAGATAGCGATTAAGATGAAGAAGAAAGAGTATATTTATGACAGATGTCAGGTGGATAATATAACCAGGAACCAGGCTAAATATAGAGAGTTCATAGGGGAAGTGAAAAAGCAAATAAGAGAAGCAAAGAGAGAATATGAAAAGAGATTGGAAGCTAATATAAAAGAGAATCTATAAGTCTTCTGTAGGCATATAAAAAGTAAAAGGGTGGTAAAAGGAGGACTGAGGCTGATTAAGAACGAAATGGAGGCAGGGGACATGGCTGAGGTATTAAATTAATATATTACATCTGCCTGTACCAAGAAGAAGATGCTACCCAGGCCATGGTGAAAGAGGAGGTAATTCAGACACTAGAAGGGTTTGAAGTTGATAAGGAGGAGGTATTGACTAGGCTGTCTGCACTTAAAGTTGATAAGGAATCAGGACTGGATGGGATGCATTCAAGGCTACTGAAGAAAGTCAGAGTGGAAATTATGGAGACACTGGCCATAATTTTCCAATCTTCCTTAGACTCAGGGGTAGTGCTAGAGGATTGGAGGATTGCAAGTGTTACACCCCTGTTCACAAATGCCCAGCAACTGCAAGCCAGTAAGTATAACCTCAATGGTGGGGAAGCTTCTAGAAACAAAATTTTGGGGCAAAATTAATAGTCACTTGGACAAATGTGAGTTAAGTGAGGAAAGCCAACATGGATTTGTCAAGGACAAACAGTGTTTAACTAGCAGGCTGCAGTTTTTTGATGAGGCAACAGAGAAGGTCGATGAGAGGAATGCTAATGATGTGGTTCACACAGACTTCCAAAAGGCATTTGATAAAATGCCATGCAACAGACTTGTGAGCAAATTTATAGCTCATGGAATAAAAGGGAAAGTAGCAACATGGATGCAAAATTGGCTGAATGACAGGAAACAGAGAGTAGGAGTTAATGGATGTTTTTCAGACTGGAGGAAGGTTTGTATTGAAGGTCCCCAGGGGTCAGTTTGGGGACCCTTGCTTTTCCTGATGTATATTAATGATTTAGACCTCGGCGTACAGGGCACAATTTCAAAGTTTGCAGATGAAACAAAACTTGGAAGCATTGGGAACTGTGAGGAGGATAGTGTAGGATTTAAAAACAACATAGGCAGGTTGGTGGAATGGGCAGACAAGTGGCAGATGAAATTTTAGCAGAGAAATGTGAACTGATTCATTTTGGTAGGAAAAACACAGAGGCCTGAATTTTTCCTGCATTGAGCAGTCGTGGAGCTACCGCCACCTGCAATCGGCTCCACACTGCCGTTATACACGGGCGGGCCAATTAAGGCCCGCCCAGTGTAAAATGCGAGTGTGTGTGCACGAAAAAGCTCTTCACTCTTCCTGAGGCATAGAGCTGCCTCGGAGGTTGAAGCACTTTTCAAAAAAAAGATGAAAATATTAAAAATTTAATGAAACATGTCCCCTCATGTGACTGTGTCACATGAGATGGGACATGTTTTTATTTTTCAAAGAAACTTTTTATTTCATTTGTAATATCTTTAGGAAACCTCATCCCGCTCATGGATGAAGTTTCCTAAAAAACATAAAGGCCGCTTGGCCTTTTCGCCTACCCACCGTCTGTAAGGTTGGACGGGTGGTGTAAAGTTAAGGTTAATTACCTAGTTAACGGCCTTAATAGGCCTTTCAATTATCAGCAGGAGCGCAGCTGACTCCAGCGCACGCCCACCGAAAGAAATATCGTGAGACAGTGCGATGACATTGGGATGCACACCCAAAGTCATCACGCGTCATTTTACGTTCTGGCATGTCGGGCCCGTCCCCGCATGCTGACTGTAAAATCCTGGCCAGAGAAACAATATAAAAGAGAGGGTACAATTTCAAAGGGGTGCAGGAGCTCAGGGATTCTGGGTGTATGTGTGCATAAATTATTGAATGTGGCAGGACAGGTTGAGAGAGCAGTTAATAATGCATCCAGTATCCTGGACTTTATTAATATGTGCACAGTGTATAAAAGTATATAAGTTATGTTAAACTTATATAGAATACTGGTTTAGCTTCAACTGGAGTATTGTGTCCAGTTCTGGGCACCACACTTTAGGAAGAATGTGAAAGCATTAGAGAGAGTGCAGAAAAGATTCAAGAGAATGGTCCTGGGAATGAGGATCTTCAGTTACATAGATAGATTAGAGAAATTGGGATTGTTTTCCTTGGAGAAGAGATGGTTGAGAGGAGATTTGATAGAGGTATTCAAAACCATGAGGGATCTGGACAGAGCAGATCAGGAGAAACCGTTCCCACAGGTGGAAGGATCGAGAACCAGAGGGCACGGATTTAGGGAAATTGGCAAAAGAAGCAATGGCAACATGAGGAAAAACTTTTTCACACAGTGAGTGGTTAGAATCTGGAATCCACTGCCTGAGAGTGTGGTGGAGGCAGGTTCAATCGAGCCCTTCAAAAAGGAATTAGACTGTTATCTGAAAAGGAAGAATGTGTAGGGCTACGGGGAGAAGGCAGAAGAATGGCTCTAGGAAAATTGCTCATTCAGAGAGTCAGTGCAGACACAATGGGCTGAATGGCCTCCTTCTGTGCTGTAACAATTCTGTGATTCTATGAAATGATAACAATCAAACATAGGTTTCACAGGCCGATTCGCTATATGACAGTTCCTTGGTGAGTTACCCAATTTCTTTTTTGTACAGGTTTTAATTAACTTCCCAAAGTTCTGCGTTAAGTGAACATAAGAACAAAGATCCTCATTCATGTGATGGGAAGATGGATACAAAGAGACCGCAACTATCTCCTGACCCAAGTGAAACTGTTAGACCACCTCAGAGAAAAACATTTGAGCACCAAGAATCAACCTACGTTCATTTCAACCCCAAAGCAAGTAAGGTTGATGGAAATCTGATGTGCTGAAACTGAAACCATCAATAATGTTAAGAAACTGCAAATTAAAAAAGTTTGAAGTTTGAGTCCAGCTAACGGAGGACTACAATAAGATCCAAGTCAGGAACGAGGAGGTATATCTGGACACATCTTCCAGATAGCTTACGTAACATGAGACCCCAAGGACGAGAACCAATTGAATCTGATGCTAATGTTGGTGGCAGCTGTGGCTCAGTGGGCAAGACTCTCACCTCTGAATTGAGAGTTTGAGTTCCCACTCCAGAGACTTTAACTTGAAAATCCAGGCTGACGCCCTCGTGCAGTACTGTCAGAGCACTGTACTGTTGGCAGGGACTGTCTTTCAGATGAGGTGTTAATCAGGTAGCCGTAAAAATCCCATGAGATTATTTCGAAGAAGAGTGGGGGAGTTATCTCAGGTGTCCTGGCCGACGCTTATCCTTCAATGAACATCCCTAAAACAGATTAGCTGCTCATTATCACATTCCCCTTTGTGGGAGCTTGCTGTGCAGATTGGCTGTCAGGTTTCCTACATTTCAACAGTGACTACATTTCAAAAACACTTCATTGGCTGTAAAACACTTTGAGATATCCTGATGTCATTAAAAGTGCTATATTTTACATTTTTTAAAATGGGTTCATTAAACACTGTCATGGCTGCCACAAGTGCCCAGATAGAACCAGTCTTCAGTTTCCACTCCAATAAACACCGCAGATATTCAAGTGAACCTTGTATATAGTAGCGAGAATAAACCCATTCACACAGCAATGTCACAGTCACATGACTTTGTCAGTCTGGTTTTGGGTCGTATCCTTCGAATGAGGGAATCCTTAGCTGACAGTCCATGGCACCCATGAATCCAAGGTAATTGTCCTGCTGCTGCTGGAAAACACTGAAGGCAGCAAAATAGATTGATCAGTAGCATGCTGAATGCTCCAATAGGGCTAAATTTTAATTGCAGGAGCAGGTAAGTTTGAGAACGAGCGGCAGGTTAAAATCAGGAAAATTATCAGGGCAGCTCCAACCCAAATCTGAATTTAACTGCAGCCCCTTAGGCTGTGCGTGTGTGTGTGTGTGTGTGTGTGTGTGTGTGTGTGTGTGTGTGAGCAACTCCCCCGGGAGAGGCAGATTGCCAATTTCAATATGGTAATCACTTGATTAAAGAGATATTGGCATGCGTTTGCAACTTAATTCTGGTCCACAGGCTTCCTGGAACTTGCTGAAAGCAAGTCAAGCACAGCAATGATTGAGAGGGCTGAAGACAACTGGGAATTATGTCAATAAACACTGAAGCCTCACACCTGCTCTCTTGCCTCCTTGTTTTCATAGTACTTGCATTCAGTAGTTACTTTGACAGCCTTGGAAATGGCTGCAGGGCTAGGACTTGCTTGGGGAAGGGGGAGAAGTGGCCTCAGGCAAGGGAAGAGGAGGAGGCACCAAAAATTTGGAGCTGTGATCTATCAGATTAGCATGGATATTGCCTATGCTATACTACATTGGACCCCAGACAAGGACCAAGGTGACCAACAGCAGTGACAGCAGCAGCAGCAACAACATTCTCCTCACTGACCTGATGCTCCACAGGAGAGGCTATACCCCTCCACACAGTATCTTTTGGCAGAAGGTCAGCTTCCTCGACAAGTCTGATGGGGATCTTTGTGGAGCCTCCTCCTCCCATTAGTTGTTTAATTGTCCACCATCATTCATGACTGGATTTATCAGGCCTGCAGATCTTTGATCTAATCCATTGGTGTAGAATCACATAGCTCAGTCTATCGCATGCTGCCTCCACCATTTAGCACACATGTATCTTCATC
Organism: Carcharodon carcharias; assembly: GCF_017639515.1. Lineage (NCBI taxonomy): Eukaryota > Metazoa > Chordata > Chondrichthyes > Lamniformes > Lamnidae > Carcharodon > Carcharodon carcharias. The sequence continues at coordinate 86,068,246 of NC_054473.1, forward strand.
AGTTATCACCCCATTTTCACATATGCCTGGTGCTGCTCCTGACATATTCCCCTACATCCATCATTGAACCAGTCTGCTGTGTCATCTTCATTTAAGCCACAACAACAAACCAAAGAGTGGCTACCAGGCAACAAGGGCCATCTGCTGATCACATGGTTGCTGACTCTGGTGCACAACCTCACCCACAATGGGCAGCATGCATACAATGAAAGTGATACTACCACATGAAACATGATCGAGCGGACCATCGCATGCTGAAACAATGCTTCCACTGCCTGGACCACTCCAAAGGAGCCCTGCAGAACCTAGCAGAGCAAGTGTCAAGATTTGCTGATGTTCTACACTGCACAAGCCTGTCACCATGAGAGCACACATCTTACCACCAACTTCAAGGTGAGGAGGAGGAAGTGGAGGAGAAATTGATGGAATAGGAAGGGAGGAGGCAACTTCAACTGTCCCTTTCTGGCTGGACGGTCCAGTAACAATCCATCCGACCACAATATCAATAACCATAATCCTAATTCCCCATTCAGCAACTTCCCAACCCTTCATCTTCCCTCTGTCACTGACCATCACAACGCTCACTAGGCCACAATGTAAAAATCAAAGCCAACAGGAAAGAAACATCCCAAGCCAAATTTATAAATCAAAGCATGTTTTATTGTGTATAAATGTTATCTCATCACTCTTGTGCATTCCTATTTGCGTTTGCCTGTCCTAGTGCTTCTTGTCAGTGTTACTGCAGCATGACAGGTGGAGAGCTTCTGAGGTTCAGTGTGGGAGATTGCACATGACCTCGGAGGATAACCTCTAGCAGTTGTGGCATAGGAGGCCCAGCTTCATCTCAGTGTCTTTTTGTTCATTTTTTTGATGGGATGTGGTCGTCGCTGACAAGGCCAGCATTTGTTGCCCATCCCTCATTGCCTATGGACTGAATGGCTTCCTCAGCTATTTTAGAGGGCAGTCAACCACATGTGGAATCATCACAGATTTACACCGTGTGGTAGCGGGCAGGGAAACGACGTTTCACCTGCCGGCCACAATGGCGACTTTTCACGCTGTATCGTCCCAAACCTGCTGCATTAATTATGCATTCCCCGAAAACACACCATTCCATAGCGGGCGGGCTCTGATTCACCTGCCGTGCCATCACCTCACCGCTTCATCATGCTGGGCTCCACATTTAAAGTACATCTGCGCTCAGTGCTTCCAGCTCAGGACTGCAGCGAAGAAGACATGGCCCCAAAAGGCCAGAAGACTGCAGCCCTTGAGCACCTTTTGGACACTGTGGAGGACCCACTGTGATGTCCTGTACCCCACTCTGGCTGCAGGAGGAGCAGCTACATTACCACTCCGGCTTGGTAGGTGATGGCAGTGATGATCAGTGCCAATGCTGCGCAGATGAGGTCGGCCATCCAGTGCAGGAAGAGGGTGAATGATCTCATCTGTGCAGCCAGGGTATGGCAAACACCTCATCACTCTAAACTCACACACTCAAGCCCATCACACATTCACTGGCATCTCACTCACTGCCAGCTCAAGGGACATCACCACTCACTCTCTCACACCCCCTCACATTTCCATCTGGCCTCATCTCCTCTGGACCTGCCTCCTCAGCCCTCACCAACTTGAGGCCACTTGCACAAATCAACATGTGCCCCCGCACACAGCCTGGGATACCCACCCCCCGCACCTTCATCAGTACAGCCCTCACCTTGCAGCCTCTTCCCTTGCCTGAGGCCACTTCTCCCCCTTCCCCAAGCAAGTCCTAGCCCTGCAGCTATTGAAAAGCAACCCACATATGGCTGCTGTGGTAGGTAAAGACCTGCCTGTGAGTCCCCCTAAAAGCGATGTGGTGCTGTCTGTGAAGCCTGGTGCTGATGACTGCAAGTGCTGACCAAAACAAGGTAGCCAAACAAATTTTGAAGTCCCGAGCGAAATGCAGCTCGCCAGCCGCACGTCACTTATGTTCAGCTGACCATCTCTGCCACCACCTCCCAAGCCGAATTGCTGAGGCTGATGGGCCTTTTGTGGCCAGAGCAGGATTAGGGGGCGTGGCTGCGGACTCCAATGTTGTCCAGAAGGCATCCTAGGGATGCATCAACGAATCAGGAGGCTGCGCTCTATTTGACTTTTGGGGCCAAGTCTTCACCCTTGCCCTCCTGGGCTGGAAGCCTGAAGGGAGTACACACAGCTGCACTTTAAATATGGCACTCGGCATGGGGAAACAGCGAAGTGATGGGGTGGCGGGCGAATCGGAGGCTGCCTGCCAGCAAAATGTCATGTTTCCCAGGAATATCAGATTAATGAGGCAGGGTTGGGACATTATGGCTCAAAAACCCACCATTGCAGATGGCGGATAATACACCCCTTTTCCTGCCCGCTGTGGATGATTCCACCCACAGTGTCAGTAACTGAGCTGGTAACTGCAAGTGTGAAATAGAGTGATACTGTCTCTTCATCACCAGCTTCTTGCTCTTTCACCTATTGCTCTCGTTGCAGTCCCTAGCCAGGTCGCAGTTCTTGGGTATCTGAAAGCAAAGTTTCTGGTGAGGGGAGGGGCAAAGTAAGAAGTGGGTACTTAGAGCACCTGCAACTTCCAAATCAGAAGAGATTGTGGGATGAGGAGGTTGAGGGGTTATGAGGGGATATGAGAATTAGGTCTAAGGATACTATCATGCAATGGAGCAGTGCTTTTGTCTCTGGGCTAGTAATGCAGAGACCCAGGGTAATGCTCTGGGGACCGGGGTTCAAATTCCACCATGACAGATGGTGGAAACTGAATTCAATGAAAATCTGGAATTATAAGTCTAATGAAGACCATGAAACCATTGTCGATTGTTGTAAAAACCCATCTGGTTCACTAATGTCCTTTAGGGAAGGAAATCTGTCATCCTTACCTGGTCTGGCCCACATGTGACTCCAGAACCACAACAGTGTGGTTGACTCTTAAACGCCCTCTGAAATGGCCTATCAAGCCACTCAGTTGTACCAAACCGCTGCAAAGTCACAAAAAAGGAATGAAACCGGATGGACCGTCCGGCATCAACCTAAGCACTGGAAATGACAACGGCAATCTCAGCCCTATTGACCCTGCAAAGCCCTCCTTACTAACATCTGGGGGCTAGTGCCAAAATTGGGAGAGCTGTCTCACAGACCAGTCAAGCAACAACCTGACATAGTCATCCTCATGGAATCATATCTTATAGATAATGTCCCAGACACCTCCATCACCATCCCAGTTCCATTTGCGACTCCTCAGATACTGAAGCAGTCCATGTCCAAATGCAGCAAGTCCTGGACAAGATCCAGGCTTGCCTGATAAATGGCAAGTAGCATTCATGCCACACTAGTGTCAGGTCATGACCATCTGCAACAAGAGAGAATCCAACCATCACCCCTTGATGTTCAATGGCATCACCATCATTGAATTCACCATGATCTACATCCTGGGAGTTGCCATTGACCAGGAACTGAACTGGGCTAACCATACTGTGGCTGCAAGAACAGGTCAGAGGCTAGGAATCGTGCGATGAGTAACTCACCTCCTGACTCCCCAAAGCCTGTCCACCACCTAAAAGGCACAAGTTAGGAGTGTAATGGAATACTCTCCATTTGCCTGGATGAGTGCAGCTGCAACAACACTCAAGAAGATTGACACCATCCAGGACAAAGCAGCCCCACTTGATTGGCACCACATCCATAAACATTCATTCCCTCGACCACTGATGCACAGTAGCAGCAGTGTGTACCATCTACAAGATGTACTGCAGGAATTCAACAAGGCTCCTTCATCAGCACCTTCCAAACCCACGGCCACTACCACCTAGCAGATACATGGAAGCAGCACCTGGAAGTTCCCCTCCAAGCCACTCACCATCCTGACTTGGAAATATATCAGCTGTTCCCTCACTGCCGCTGGATCAAAATCCTGGAACTCCCTTCCTAACAGCACTGTGGGTGTATCTACACCTCATGGACTGCAGCGGTTCAAGAAGGCAGCTCACCACCATCTTCTCAAGGGCAACTAGGGATGGGCAATAAATGCTGGCCCAGCCAGTGAAGCCCACATCCTGTGAATGAATAAAAAAAATTTCAAACCCATCAGTGGCCATGGCCTCAGCAATTAGTTCTCCCATATTAGCTAGCACCATCTCCTCCAGAGAGTGGTGAGAATATGGAACTCACTAACACAGGCAGTGGTCGAAACAAATAGTGCTGATGCATTTAAGAGGAAGCTTTACAGGTATATGACAGAGAAGGGAGTTACAATGATTGACTTAAATGAGGAAAGACAGGAGGAGGCTCGTGTGGAGCATAATGACCAGCACAGACAGACTGGGCTAAATGGCCTTTTTCTATGCCGTAAATCCTATGTAAACATGCAGGGACCCCTTGCCCCCTCCAGTTTGTTTCTGCTGCCTCCAGTTGTGCACCAACTTCTCCAGCAAGAGAGAGGAAAGTGTTAGAGTGAACGCCATGCAATCTTGGGACAGATGGCTGCCATAGTTGAATAGCTGGTCATCTGTGAGACGTGTTTGGAAGGCTTGTATCAGCGCTGAGCCTGTGAGGATGAGGTGCGACTATGAATGTTAGGTATGAGTCCTGATTGAAGGAGATTGTTGGTAGTTGATGGGATTGTGGTGAATTGAGCAGTGGCTGAGTCTAGTGGTGAGATATGGAATTTGAAAATGCATTCAGTGACCTTGATCACTTATGTGAGATCATTGAACTTTTGGCGGCACTGCATTCAGGTCCTCGTGACATTGATCCATCGAGTCTAACTGGTCCCACGGCTTTCTGTGATTTTGTCTAAGGACTTTTTGGCTCCCTGTGGATAGGGCATATTGCCACTCTTCTGCATTCATCGACTAAGATCTCCAGTGCAGCATCGGAAAATCTCAGAGGCCACTTTCCTCTGTGCTCTGAAGAACAGTCATACAGACTCTAAACATTAACTCTGTTTCTCTCTCCACAGATGCTGCTGGACCTGCTGAGTTTTTCCAGCATTTTCTGTTTTTATTTCACTCTTTCCTATGTTGTGCCATTCTTGTGTCTTTCCCAAGTCAGAATCAATTGTAGAATGACTTACAGCATATGACTTACAGCATGTGATTAAGCTTGTGAGAGTATTTTGTAGGCCTCTTCATTGGAGCTACACTGCTGGACTGTGTATAAGTCAAGAAATAATTGAGTCTAGTAAAGAAAGGTATTGCAATAGCCATGGGTGATTTTAATCTTCATATTGATTGTATGAATCAGGTTGGCAAAGGTAGCCTGGAAGACAAGCTTATAGAGTGTATTTGGGACAATTCATTAGAGTAAAATGTTCTAGTGCCAACCAGGGAGCAGGCTATTTTAGACCTGGTAATGTGCAGTGAGACCAGATTAATAAGAAGCTAAACAAGGATAGCCACCAAGACCCCAAAATTTATTCTGGGCTAAATAGGCAAAAAGATGAAAATGTAGCATGCGTATATTTGAGGAGGTGTCATGAGGAGCTGGTCTTCTGCAGACTTGGGCCCTGACAATCCAATGTATCAGAATTCGCAAACTCAGGCCCAGATGTTACACCCAAGACAGTGCAAAAATCCCAGAAATGGACAAAATTTCTAAATCCCATCTCTGAACCCAGCATTTCCCATCTTCATGGGGACAGCACTGGGGCTGGACCAGGGTTCGCACATGCATGGTTTGCAGAGGCAGAGGATTTAAATCACTGAAGTGAGATTTTTGAATCCTAGCAGCGTGAATCCCAGACTGCACAGAGCAGACCAGGTAAGAGGAGGTCTGAACTTAGTGGATTCTTTGGATTGCTCGGGTACTTCTTTGGAGAGGTACTCCTTTGGGTAAGGTCCTGGGACACCTTTGGGAGAGGTAAGGCACCCATTGGGATTGTTAGAATTAAACATAATTAAGCACTTTTTACGCACAAACTCATATTCAAGGAGCCTCTAGGCAACAGTGATCATAACATAAAGCCTGAAAAACCTTTCACCATTACTCTCTGCTTTTTGTCCACTAGCTGACTTTGTGTCCTGCTGCCACTATCCTTAATCTCATACATTTTAATTTCTCTACCAAGTCTATTATGTGCCATGTTGTAGTATGCCATTTGAAAATCCATATGCACAACATCAACCACATTAACCCTACTGTGTTTACGTATATTTGAGGAGGTATGATCCCTCATTAACCCTCTCTGTTAACTCTATCTACCCTATAAAATCCCATAATCATCTTAATAACCACAATTAGTTTATCCCTTGATCTTCTGTGTGTAAGGGAATACAAACCTAATCCGTGCAATCTGTCCTCTTAATTTAATCCTTTCAACACTAGTATCATTCTAGTGAATGCAAAGATGTGCAAATACAGAGAATAGCTGGTCAGATCTTACATATAAAAGTACCAGCAACCCAGACAATGGAACTCATGCTCATTCAACCTGTTTCATCTGCATTAATAGACCGCAGATTGACTAAATTTTACTGCAAGATGAGCTAATATACAGCAAATAATAAAAAGTTAATTCTGGGAACATTCAAGTCCATCAAAATTTGGAAGGAAAAAGGTCAAGTTTGCATTCTTTGATGGAGATCATTTATCTGAACTACAGCAATTCACCCTTCTGTCTCCATCCTCACAAGATACTGTGGGAGTTTAGTTAAAGGTATAGGAGATTTTAAGAGAAGAAAATAAGCTTGTTTCTTGTTTATAGATCAAATCCAGCAACCTACCTTCTCATGTCCCTCAACTACTTCTGTCTCCTGAAACAATTCTAATTGCTCCTTGTGGTCATTTATTACTGTCACCTTCAACGCAGTTCCCTGGTAACTGACCAGGAAGCCATCCATCTTTCATCTTCACAAGTTCCAAGCATTTATATGTAATCCTTGTTGATTATGAGAGGCTACACAAGGAAACTGTTCCCTGAATTCCTCTTGTTCTTATACAGATAGCCACCAAGGCCCCAAAATTTATTCTGGGCTAAATAGGCAAAAAAGATAAAAATATGGCAAGCGTATATTTGAGGAGGTGTCATGAGGATCTGGTCTTCTGCAGGCTTAGGCCCTGACAATCTAATGTATCAGAATTCGCAAACTCAGGCCCAGATGTTACACCTAAGACAGTGCAAAAATCCCAGAAATGGACAAAATTTCTAAATCCCGCCTCTGAACCCAGCATTTTCCATCTTCACGGGGACAGCAATGGGGCTGGGCCAGGGTTCACACATGCATGGTTTGCAGAGGCAGGGTATTTAAATCACTGAAGATATTTGAACCCTAGCAGTATGAATCCCAGACTGCACAGAGCAGACCAGGTAAGAGAAGGTCTGAACTTAGTGGATTCTTTGGATTGCTAGGGTACCTCTTTGGAGAGGTAAGGTACCCCTTTGGCTAAGGTCTTGGGACACCTTTGAGAGAGGTAAGGCACCCTTTCGGATTGTTAGAATTAAACATGATTAAGCACTGTTTACGCACAAACTCACTGGATCTGTCAAGCTACCCAGGAATTGTCAAGCTGTCCAGGAACTGTCAAGCTCAGTTTGGGTTCCGCCAGGGCAACTCAGCTCCCGAATTCATTACAACCTTGGTTCAAAAATGAACAAAAGAGCTGAACTCCAGAGGTGAGGTAGGAGTGATTGCCATTGACATCAAGTCTTCATTTGACCGAGTGTGGCATCAAGGAGCCCTAACAAAACTGAAGTCAACGGGAATCAGGGGGAAAACTCTTTGCTGGTTGGAGTCATACCTAGCACAAAGGAAGATGGTTGTGATTGTTCGAGTTCAATCATCTCAGTTCCAGGACATCACTGCAGGAGTTCTCAGGGTCCTTGGCCCTTGGCCCAACCATCTTCAGCTGCTTCATCAATGACCTGCCTTCCAGCATAAGGTCAGAGTTGGGAGTGTTCGCTAATGGTTGCACAATGTTCAGCACCATTCGCAGCTCCTCAGATACTGAAGCCATCCACGTCCAAATGCAGCAAGACCTGGACAATATCCAGACTTGGCATGACAAGTGGCAAGTAACATTCGCACCACACAAGTGCCAGGCAATGACCATCTCCGACAGGAAATAATCCAACCATCAGCCCTTGATGTTCAATGGCATCACCATCACTGAATTCCCCACTATCAAAATCCCATTTGGGGGGGGGGGTTACCATTGACCAGAAACTGAACTGGACTAGCCATATAAATACTGTGGCTACAAGAGCAGGTCAGAGGTCAGGAACCCTGGCCAACTCCTGACTCCCAAAGCCTACCCACCACCTAAAAGGCGCAAGTCATGGTATGGTGGAATACTCTCCACTTGCCTGGATGAGTGCAGCTCCCACAACACTCAAGAAGCTTGACACCATCCAGGACAAAGCAGCCTGCTTGATTGGCACCTCTTCCACAAACATTCACTCCCTCCACCACCGACACACCATGGCAGCAGTGTGTACCATCTACAAAATGCACTGCTGAAACCCACCAAGGCTCCTTAGGCAGCACCTTCCAAATCCACGACCACTACCATCTAGAAGGACAAGGGTAGCAGATAGATTAGAATACCACCACCTGGAAGTTCCTTTCCAAGTCACTCACCATCTTGACTTGGAAATATATCACCGTTCCTTCACTGTCTCTGGGTCAGAATCCTGGAACTCCTTCCTAACAGCACCATGGGTGTACCTATACCACATGGACTGCAGCGGTTCAAGAAGGCAGCTCACCACCACCTTCTTAAGGGAAACTAGGGATGGGCAATAAATGCTGGCATAGCCAGCAACACCCACATCCTGTAAATGAATAAAAAGAAAGGAATGTAGATTTTGGGAACGTAGGGAATAGTGAAGGAGACACAGCTTCATCATATATGGCATTCCATCAGTGAAAGCCTGCCACCTGTTCACCAGATTTGACATTCCAAATAGGACAAAGGGCATCCACTCATTGACCACTGATTGGTCATTAATATGCCACATCAGAGATTGGAGCACACAGCCAGGTTGGGACACTCATGTCAATTAAACTTTGGCATCCCACACTGGGCTCAAGATGTTAAATATCTGCAATGCCATCTTAGTCAACTCAATGTGTGTACCAGTGTCTCAGGGACAAGGCAGCATCAGTTAACATGCAAGTAGGGCAGGAAAAACTATGGACCCTTGCAGTCTCCAAACATGTCATCTTCTGAGCTTCACTTTCTTGCTCTTTGAATCATTAATGTCTTCAAAGTGTCCTTTCAGAGAGAAGGCAAAAGCAGATATGGATCCAGGGCTCAAGCTGCCTTTGTCAGGGTCCTAATGCAATGGGGGAGGAAAAGGAGGGAGAGGTGACTCCGCGCATAGCTCCAGCAGAAGGCTCCACCTGAGGGACATGGTAAAGGGGAGCCATAGCTTGAACAGGACGGTTAGGAGGAGGAACCCAGACAATGGAGGCGAATCGCCAGAGCAAGGGTTTATGGGGTAGAAGAGTCTCCTACTTACAAATGAGCGAGAGGCAATGCCGTGCACATCTGCACTTGTCCCGAGATCTGGTACATCATATATGCCACACTCTTCATGCAAACCTGACGCCATGTGGGGTTGGAGGGTATCCTCTGCCAATGGCTTTGAAGGTGATGGCAGTGCTACATTTCTTTGCCTCTGGGTCTTTCCAGGGATCAACAGGCAATCTGTGTGGCATCTCTTAGTCCGCAACACATCGATGCATAAAGGAGATCACAGATGCTCTTTACAGGAAAGCCCGTCATTATGTCAGGTTTGCTCTGGACGAAGATAGCCAGGCTGTGAGATTCATCAGCTTCGCCGCCATCTCAGGCTTCCCAAGAGTGCAGGGAGCAATAGGCTGCACCCATGTGGCATTACGGGCTCCATGGCAGCAGCCCCTAATGTTTATAAACCACAAAGACCACCATTCCATCAATGTACAACTGGTGTATGATCACCGGAAGCAGAAACTGCACATTTGTGCGCAGTACCTTGGGAGCTGCCATGACTCCTTACATCCTGAGTTACTTCCAGGTGCCTGAGATTTTCGAGGGGCCATTACATTGGCGGGGTTGGCTGCTTGAAGATAAGAGATACCCACTGAAATGCTGGCTGATGAGACTGGTGCACCACCCTCAGAGTTATTCTGAGGAAAGGTACAACGCTGCTCACAGTCCACATGCTCCATTATAGAGCAGCCCATATGGCTTCTGAAGCTATGTTTCAGATATTTGGACCACTTAGATGGCTCACTCCAATAGAGTCCTGACAGGGTGTGCTGCATCATCGCAGTGTGTTGCGCTCTTCACAATCTGGCAATGCAAAGAGTTGACTCCCTTGCCAAAGGATGAACTGGAGGAGGATGAGGGCTCATCGGAGGATGAAGATCTGAAAGCCCAGGAACATCACAAGGCTGCTGAGAGTCAGTATGAGCACGATCACACCATGGAGGAAGGAAGACATGGGAGATGTGCCCGTGATACTTAATTACTGACAGGTTCCAGTAAGTGTAAAGTCAACTGAGGGAATATAGTCACATGTCTGCAGCCCTCAATGTCATTTACTTTCAACTCAGGGGATGTCCACCAACTTGCAGCGAGAACGAGTCCTGCATTCACACTTGCCTCATGAATCGCCAGGTCATGAGCTTTGGGCCGTGGGACCCTGTGAGTGAGCTCACTTTGGAAACTGAGAGTCAACTTAGGAACAAGAGCGATGCAAAAGAAGACTTGAAGCCCTCACCACCATCTAATGATGTGAACACTGCTGAACTGAAATGTAGACATACCTAGGGACGTCATCCTCCATGCATGTCTTGTCTTCTGCCACTACCATTGAGGAGACACAAATGCCGCTGGATCATCAATGCTGATGAGCTGCCCTCACTCAATGGTGCTCCTTGAGGAAGAAAGGTTAGAAACATGGAGGCTAGTTCACCTGAGGTTGACATCACAGGAATGTGAATCTCACAGTGGGACACTATCACTGAGTGGGAGGAAGGCTAAACCTCAGCATAAGAAGAATCCAAAATCACAACGCCTTCAGTTGACCAAAATGGTCACATAGCCATCAAATGTATTCACAAAAGTGCAATTTCTTTACAGCACACCCGTGACCCATAAGTGATTTCAACATTTCTTAATTTACCTAACCCAACCACTACGACTGGCTGAAGCCCCAACATCCACAACAGAGGTGGAGGCAGCCTACTGACTGCTCCGTCCTGATGTCTGTGATGACTTTGGTGGAGATCCTCTGGTGGTCCGAGGCCTGGGGGGCCCCGGCCTGATAAGGGTCTCCTACTCAGGAGCAAATGCGCTCTACTTGTCCTGAGAAGCTGGAGTGGATAGGGTCACAGCTAAAGGGAGCTGTGAGTGGCTGCACTCCCCTGGACTGTCCTGAGAGGAGGTCCCCGAGGTGTTCGGCTGACACTCATCTTCCCTCTGGGTGCCCGAGGGCCCCATCCTGACTCCTGCAGGAGTTGGTACACCTAGAGGCAGGTCAAGGTGCCTCATCGCCATGTCACCTCCATCCTGATGGTGCCCACCAGGGTGCGTGGCCATGGAGTATAGGGCCGAGCATAAATCCAGCAAGACCTGCTGGACCAAGGTCTCCATGGTGGTCACCCAATATTCCCATGGTGACCTTGAGGTGCTCGCATGTTACAGCCATGACTTCAGACAAAATGCAAACAGACTCCTCTATCCTTTTCTCTAGTCAGCTGAGTGACTGTTGAATCTCTGCCTGGTGTTCCACTGCCTATTGTTACAACTCCAGCAATGCGTTGGTGGCCGCTTCCAGAGGCTCATCATCTGACTCGGACCGTGGCTGGTCTCCAGCAGCTCTCTGAGTGCCAGAGGCCTGGCCTGTCCCTGCCTCCACACCATTGAGGTGTTCTCCAGAATGTGATCCTGAGTCTAATCTGTAGCTGTGCCCCACCAATGTGTGTGTCTGTGAGCTGGTAGAGGGTACATGTGAGTGCCATGACTGTTCTTCCAGAGCTTCCTCTTCAGACGTGGTCTGGGGGCTCAGACTGATGATTGACTGACTTTTGGGCCTCGATCTGCTACTGCCTAGAAAATAGAAAATACAGTTTCAGTTGATGAGCATGAGTGATATAAGATTGCATGTGAGTCACTGTGATTGTCAGGATTTAATTAAGTAATGGAGCTGTGATCCATACTAGGTTGCTGGGAGAGAGTGATATCCCCTTCCCCACAGGAGCAATCCCTATTGTCTCCGACCAGCTCGGCTGCAGCCTCCTGGAATTCACTGAGGGTGAAGATATCGGGTGTCCCTCCCCCTGGTCTGCGCTCTCTCTCGCCTGTTGTGCACTAGCTTGGTCTGTATGAAGAAGAAAGAAGGTCATGTGATGAGAAGAGATGGAGCAGAGGCTGGGTGAGATGCATGTCCCCTGTGAGTGGTGAGCCCTCCCCAGAAGGGCCAGAGGATGGAATGTGAGGAACATGACAGATGGGATTGTGGTGATGTGAAAGTCTCAGTGAGAGATTAAGAGTTGATTTGTGTCCCCCGCTAATATTTGTGTGAGACCCCTGAAGAGCATAGCTGTTTGACCTGTTTGATTCCTGAGAAGAGTTTGATATTGGAGGGAGTTGAAGGATGACCTACCTGGGCGGGGTGGATGAGATCATTCATCCTCTTTCTGCACTGGGTGGGGTTTCAGATGTGGTTGCCAGCTGCGCTGACTTGCTCCACAGCAGCCTCCCAGGCTGGAAACACAAGGCTGCTGTGCTTCCTGGAGCCATCTGTGGGATACAGGACATGCCTCTGTGTCTGCACTTCTCTGGTCAAAGCCTGAAAGAACTGGTGGGTGAAGTGGGGTGCTGCTGCCTTCTTGAGGCTTTCGGCCTTCATCTTGTGGCTGGAAGACATCTCTGCACATGTCCTGAAGATACGTGGGCTGGAGAGAATGAGATATATGTGTTGGACTGGTGTTGAATGCGGCTCCCGGACCTTCATCCCCACTAGCTGATGGTGGGCAGACGAATCAACCCCTGACCTGCCAAATATTTCAGCCTGATACTCACATGTGCATATTTAATGAGCTTCCAAATGTGGAGTGGGGCACAAATCCCCACCATCCTGGCCAGCGAGGTGGGCACTGCTGAAACAGCCCACCACCACATTTAGTCTCATAAATGGAAAATTCCACTCAACCTTCCTTTAGAACTCATTGACCTGATACATTAACTCTGTTTCTCTCTCCGCCGATGCTGCCAGGCCTACTGAGTATTTCCAGCATTTTCTGTTTTTATTTTAGATTTCCAGCATCCGCAGTATTTTGCTTTTACTTGGAAGATTATAATTATGGCATATGCAAAGTTCTTACCTATTTCCTTTAAAACTTTAGGACGGAAACCCTCTGGTCCTGGGGATTTGTTACTCTTTAGCACCATTATTTTTTTTATTCTTGTTATTCTGTCACAGAATAAGGAGTCAGCCATTTAGGACTCAAATGGTTGCAGATCATTGGAATTCTTAACCCCACTGGGCAGTAGATGCTTAGTTGTTGACTTATGTTCAAGACAGAGATTGATAGATTTTTGGATGCCAAGGGGATTGAGCGATATGGGGATAGTGCAGGAAGGTGGAATTGAAGTAGAGGAGGAGTTATGTCATTATGTTCTTATTGAATGATGGAGCAAGCTCAAAGAGCTAAATGGTTTACATCTACTCCTATTTCTTATCTTCATTACCGTTCTTCTAATTGTCCTGGTCTCCTATCATTATCCTACCCCTCATTATTACAATAATGATTAAATATGTACCTAGTTCTCAATATCCAGGTGGGTAAAAGCACTAGAAGATGTTGTACTTAGATCATGCCATTGGACAGTGGAGATATCCTACATGTTTGCCATCCTGGAACTGAAGGAATGTATTAATTAATAACGTGCTTTGCACTTGCAAGATTAAATATTTGCTTAAGCAGTAATGAACAAATCAGGTTCCCATCATACGGTTGCAAGTGATGCTTGTGCCACTCAGATTCATGAGATATAATCTATTTACTACCAATTCCATTGTTGAGGGGCTTGCACTAATCATTCCCTGTTAAATGTTAATAAGTTGTGAGTCCCTGAAGTGAACTCAGCATGCGTGGCTTCGAGCTGATACTCTCCACTGGGATCACAGTAATTACCTGTCTCTTTTCAATGGAGGCTAGGGATTAGGAAAAACTATTTTCCCTTATCTATGTTCTTGACTTTTATCTTAACACTTTCTTTATTAACTTAGGAAAATGACAGACATATTTTTTTAAAAGGCTGAAGACTAGTTCAGACATACAAGAGCATATTGATGGAAGAATGATTCTCTCTGACATAAGTACTATCAATGAAAGGGAATCCAAGAAAGATTTTACAATACGAAGAATCCATCAAACCTGTAGACGCACAAACAAACTTGGATGAGAAAGATTTATATCAATTAGCGTTGCTGTCTAATTTAATATAAACAATCTGGCAGAAGATGATTTATTCCGAAAACAGTGAATACAGTATGTGTGTATGGAAAACAAAGGCTGCACCATTTGAACAGTTCAATCATCCTGCCAGCAGCATAATCCATCAGAATGCACACCTTAAGAGCTGTCCAAGAAAATTTGCCTTTCAAGAATGCTGTGATGACAGTGGCTTTGAAAGGGATGGTGACAGCTTCCAAAGGGAGAAAACTATTTACAAGGTCAGCAAACATAAGGGAAACTGGGTGGTCAGCAGTTTAATGGGGTAGAGTTAATGAGGCAGAGGTGGATAACCTTGGAGAGGACACAGAGGGGGAGATAGAAGAGAAGGTGGAGAGGTTCATGGGTTCATGCACCGGATGGGGAGGTGTTGGGTGGCTTGTTGGACAAAAGGGGAGCAAAGAGCTGAGGTTGCTGAATAGATGATCTCTGCCCTGTTGGCAAAGTAATTTTGAGTTCCTTACAGTTAAAGCTATAGATTAGGGTGCAGGTTTTAAGGAAATCATGGTTATCATTGCTTTGCGATCGATTCTAGCATCATAGGTGATTTTGGCAGAGAAGAGTTGAGGCCCATCAGAGCTTAACATGATCCAGTCAGATCTAGCAATGCATGAGCAAGGCAGCAGTACTCGAGATACATTAGAAATTACACCCTTTGGACTACAATTACAAAATGTTAAGACTACAAAATAATTACAGTACAAATAATTCAGCCCAACAAGTCCATACTGGTGTTTATGCTCCACCCACCCCTTTTTATCTGACCCCATCAATATAACCTTCTATTCCTTTCTTCCTTGAACTTACCTAGTTTCCCCATCTGTTACTAACTTCAATCACTCCCTGTGGTAATGAGTTCTACATTCTCACCACTTTCTGGGTAAAGAAGTTTCTTCTGAATTCCCCATTGGATTTATTAGTGACTATCTTATAGTTATGGCCCCTAGCCCTGGTCTTACCTGCAAATGGAAACATCTTCTGTAGTCTATAAACCTCTTTCATCATCTCCATCTGATCATCCCTTAGAAAAGGGTCAAAATCCTGGAATTCCCTTCCTAACAGCACTGTGGGTGTACCTACACCACATGGACTACAACAGTTCAAGAAGGCAGCTCACCACTGCCTTCTCAAGGGCAATTAAGGATAGGCAATTAATGCTGGTCCAGCCAATGAAGCCCACATCCCCATGAATGAATTTAAAAAAGGGCCCCAGCCTGGCCAATTTTTCCTGATAGACATAACCTCTCAGTTCTTGTATCATTCTTTTTGCACTTCCTCCTTTTAATAATATGGAGACAGGAACTGTTCACAAAACTCCAAGAGTAGTCTTACCGAGGTGCTATACAATAAGGTTGTTTATCTGCATTAAGTGGAGGCCATGTCAATAACACCCACATCCCATGAACAAATGAAAAAGAGGTAAAATGGAAGTTTAAATGGAAGAAGAGTTTTAGGGAGAACAGGAGGGCAGTAAATTCAGAAGAGAGAGGATAAGGGGAACTGTGATAAAGATTGAAATCATCGGGGATGAGGAATCAATGAGTACAGAGGCTGAGGAGGAAGGTTGGTGAAGATCTCAGGGTGGGATCATAGAAAATGGGGATTTTAAACCAGAGATGATCAGGTGAAATACTGAAATGAAGAGAAGGCGCTTGAAAATTTTAAGGTTGATCAAAATGAGACTTGGTGATAAGGGACACATAATGCCAGTTGGGCTGGGTGCTACAAAGTATACTCAGGCAGAGAGGCTTAAATTGGGGACAAGGTGTCATCAGTCAAACCTATAATGGAATTACGAACAACCACAATAAGACATGGATAGCAAGAGGCTTATTTAAAACTGAATGGTTATTCTGGAGGCAAATATAGAGAAAGTAGGTGATTATCAGCAAAAAAGGAGAGAAAAACACTGACAATTTCTGATGAAAGGCAATTGGCCTGAAACTTCAACTCTGATTCACTCTCTACAAATACTCCCTGATCTGCTGAGTGACTTCCAGAACTTTCTGTTCTTAGAAATGAATGGAGTCAAGATGAGAGGACAATTATGCTTGATCATTTTGGAGAGAAAGTAAACACAAGCTTTGCAAGTTTGGGGATTCAAGAGGCTAGAGGCAGGTCATAGGGTCAGGAGGGCAAGGGTGCAGAGGGAAGATCCCCAGAAGAGATTTAGCAAAGAGATGTTGAGTAACTGAATTAGGATCTGGTGGGAAATAGGCTGACAGGTAACTTGAATAACGCCATGGACCTGAACCATTGAAACAACAGATAATTTACCATGTCATTAACAACAACATCTCCAATAATCATACACTGCATCAGTTCACTTGATCGGCTGCCGATCCACCACTTTCAACATTCACTCCTTCCATCACCGGCACATTCCATGAATGAATCCTAAGATCACACACATTCCTATCAGTGGATTCCTTCTCCTCCAGGTACCATACCCTAAGAGGACTTTGGTGACCATGGAATTCCATTGGATTGGCAAAGTATTGCAATGGCTTGCCATTGCTTTCTGCATATGGTGACCAGGAAACTCTCCCGCTCTTTACAATCTGCCATCAGGTGTATTGGAAGGATTTACAGACTGATAATCAACCTATGTTACGCTTGCACCTTCCATGGCCATCAAGACCTGAAGTGAGACTTGAAGCCGGGGCTTCTGTCCAAGTGGTAGAGATGCAGCCACTGCAACTGACAAATAACTAGATCACAGTATTCATTGGGATCCCATTTTTGAGTCAACTGCAGCATTGTCTGTGTGCTATCACCAAAGCACAAGTTTGCATATATTCAGCATTGGCATTATTGATGTGTTAATCATGTTACAGTGCCATTATTCCTTATGCTTATGATCCTGAAGCACTCATTCTCCATGTTGATCATGTTGCAACACTGTTATCCTCTGACCTTACTGTAAGCACTACTTGAAAATGTGTCCAGACTACTGATTAACTCTACACTAATTACAGAAACAAATGAAAAGGCACCATTTCTGTGTGAACAGGCCTCATTGTTTATTCTGATAATCATTTTATTACAGCAATTACCACATGTATGTGTTCCAGTGAAGAGTTTTAATGAATTTGAGAAGATTACTCCCAAGAGCTAAGTGAATAAATTTCACACCTAAAATGCCTGATTAAGAGATAAAATTTAATTATAATTCCAAAATGGAATTTCTAATAGATGGAGAGAATGTTGGAGGGAGAATTGGGGGTGAATGAGAAAGTAAGAGATATTTAGTTAGAAAGATAATGATGGAGAAATCCTCAAAATCATGCATGAGGATCGCAATGTGTGCTTAAACCATATTAGTTCATTCTGTTGCAGGTAGTACATTAAATTGGTGCACACATGTAGTATTATCTGTGCTTTTCTTTGGCTGCACCTATCAGCAGGGCACACAATATCACAAGTAGCTAGCAGTACCTAAGGATAGCCTGTTCTCCTTAAGAGGAAGCACATCACAGCTGCAAGTAGTGGTAGGAGGTTTTGGGACAATTTGAGCCATGGCTGAACATGGAGGGTGAGAGGACCAAAGTTTTCAGTTAACGCACCAGAGGTCTTGCTGCAAGAGGTGAAAAGGAGAAACAACCTGTCTTCCTGGAGTGGGGGGAGCACAAGGCTCTCCAGACATAGGGTGAAATCATCCGTGCTCACTGAAATCAGGCTTGTTTGGTGGCTTAAGCAGACAATATGGCGACAAGGCCAAAAATCGGTTTCACGACATCGTGAAAACAGCATTCGATTGTCCACTCAAACCATCGATGGCTGGCCGCATTTCCCGCCATCGGACATCAGGAACCTCATTTTAAAACATCAGCATATCATGATAAGGCTAGCCCATCAGACTAATTCACCCCATCCACTGGATCTTCCACCCATGTCAGCGTGATTGCACGCCGACATATTTCACAACAGCATATAAAAGACATGCACTTGGCGGGCTGCACTTTGAGGGGAACGCTAAGATGAGTAACATGCAGAACGCTCCCAATGGATGCCTGTTGGATTTCAACGTTGAAGGGTGGGGGGCAAAGGCTGCCCTGTGGTGAAGGTGATTTTTGGGGGAGTGCAAAAGCAACCCTGTGGTTGAAGGTAGTGCAAAGCACATGTGGGGGTAGGGGCAGAATGTGGGCGAAGGAAGTGAGCATGCATTAGGGAAACCTTGTATAAAGCGGCCATTCATCTGCAGCTGAGACAGTTCAGGTGCAGCCACATTGACATGCGTGGAGTCGGGCCTCTAGCTTATCTGCCACTCAAGCAATGCAGAGGCATCAAAGTGCCACCAAATGCTCCAGAACTTTTCATCCCTTGGGCACAGACTGCAAACTAATGAGAATTTTAGTGGACTGCAGAACAGTTGGACGACTGGGCAAGTTGTACAATCTCCTTGCTAAAGCTGGCCATGGAGCAGTCACTGGTGGAAGCGCTCACAGTCCCTTACAATGTCAACATCCCAGTTTGGACCAGTCTCCCCTATGGTTCAAGCTAACAGTGCAGCCTTGCACTGTGGGTTAGGAGAATGCCTGTGCCTGAGCTGAGGGCACAGCATGCAGTCCAATGGTCAAAGCTGCTGCCAATCAATCAGGTGGAGTGGGGTGGAGGAGGGTGTGGTTTTGGGCAGCCATGCAGCGCACTAAACTCTGGCCATCCAAGTGGTGGTCAGCACTCTCCAGGATGCATTAAGGGGCCTTCAGACTTAACCAAGGCAGGTTCTTGGTACACTTATGCTAACCCACATGTCTCTCTCTCTCTTTCATCCTGCAGGAGGACTACATCAGGGTCATGGAGCCTGGTGAACTAGTTGTATACATCATGGTGTCCAAAGAGCGAAGGCGATGGACAAGAGAGCAACTCAGCGCCAGGCTGGGCAGAGGGAGAAGCAGCACCCTCATGAAGAAGGGGCGGCTGGGGCTCCCACACTTGTCGCCGAAAAGCCATGGTGA
This sequence comes from Carcharodon carcharias, assembly GCF_017639515.1. Classification (NCBI taxonomy): domain Eukaryota; kingdom Metazoa; phylum Chordata; class Chondrichthyes; order Lamniformes; family Lamnidae; genus Carcharodon; species Carcharodon carcharias. Next base: position 86,087,669 of record NC_054473.1, read on the forward strand.
GCCATCACTGATTGGCCCCTAGCAACACCTAGGGTCGATAGACGCCGCCTTTCGAAAATACCGATGACCGAGAACCAGTGTCACCAAATACTGTGCATGTCTAGAGAACTGATCAGTCACGTCTGGTAGCTACAGTGGGATTTGGTGCCATGGAGGGCATCCACTGCCCAGTGACCATAAGACCATGAGACCATAAGACATAGGAGCAGAAATTAGGCCATTCAGCCCATCGAGTCTGTTCCGCTATTCAATCATGGCTGATAAGTTTCTCAACACCATTCTCCCGCCTTCTCCCCGTAACCTTTGATCCCCTTACCAACCAATCTCAGTCTTAAATACACTCAATGACCTGACCTCCACAGCCTTCTGTGGCAATGAATTCCATAGATTCACCACTCTCTGGCTAAAGAAGTTACTCCTAATCTCTGTTCCAAAAGGTCTTCCCCTTTACTCTAAGGCTGTGCCCTCGGGTCCTAGTCTCTCCTACTAATGGAAACATCTTCCCCACGTTCACTCTATCCAGGCCTTTCAGTATTCTGTAAGTTTCAATCAGATCCCCCCTCATCCTTCTAAACTCCATCAAGTATAGACCCAGAGTCCTCAAACATTCCTCGTATGTTAAGCCTTTCATTCCTGGGATCGTTCTCGTGAACCTCCTCTGAACCCTCTCCAGGGCCAGCACATCCTTCCTGAGATACGGGGCCCAAAATTACTCACAATATTCTAAATGTGGTCTAACCAGAGCCTTATAAAGCCTCAGCAGCACATCCCTGCTTTTATATTCTAGTCCTCACGAAATAAATGTCAACATTGCATTTGCCTTCCTAACTACCGACTCAACCTGCGATTTAACCTTGGGAGTCCTAGTCCAGGATTCTCCTAAGTCCCTTTGCACTCCAGATTTCTGAATTCTCTCCCCATTTAGAAAGTAGTCTATGCCTCTATTCTTCCTACCAAAGTGCATGACCTCACACTTCCCCACGTTGTATTCCATCTGTCACTTCTTTGCCCATTCTCCTAACCTGTCCAAATCCTTCTGCAGCTCCCCACCTCCTCAATACTACCTGTCCCTCCACCTATCTTTGTATCATCTGCAAATTTAGCCAGGATGCCCTCAGTTCCTTCATCTAGATCATTAATGTATAAAGTGACAAATTGTGGCCCCAACACTGACCCCTGCGGAACTCCACTAGTCACCGGCCGCCATCCTGAGAAGGACCCCCTTATCCCCACTCTCTGCCTCTTGCCAGACAGCCAATCTTCTACACGTGCTAGTACCTTGCCTCTAACACCATGGGCTCTTATCTTACTGAGCAGCCTCCTGTGCAGCACCTTGTCAAAGGCATTCTGGAAGTCCAAGTAGATAACAGCCATTGGCTCTCCTTTGTCTAACCTACTCGTTACCTCCTCAAAGAATTCTAACAGATTTGTCAGGCATGACCTCCCCTTGATGAAACCATGCTGACTTTGCCCTATTTTACCATGCACTTCCAAGTATTCTGAAATCTCATCCTTAATAATGGACTCTAAAATCTTACCAACGACCGAGGTCAGGCTAATTGGCCTGTAATTTCCCGTCTTTTGCCTCACTCCCTTCTTAAATAGGGGGGTTACATTAACGATTTTCCAGTCCTCAGGAACCCTCCCTGATTCCAGTGATTCCTGAAAGATCACCACTAACACATCCACTATCTCTTCAGCTATCTTCTTCAGAACTCTGGGGTGTAATCCATCTTGTCCAGGTGATTTATCCACTTTCAGACCTTTCAGTTTTCCTAGCACCTTCTCCTTGGTAACGGCCACCATACTCACCTCTGTCCCCGCCCCCCTCCGACTCTCTTGAACTTTGGGGATGTTACTCGTGTCTTCCACCGTGAAGTCTGATGCAAAGTACCTATTCAGTTCCTCCGCCATTTCTTTGTTCCCCACTACTACTTCTCCAGCGTCATTTTCCAGCAGCCCAATGTCCACTTTTGCCTCTCTCTTACCCTTTATACATCTAAAAAAACTCTTGCAATCTTCTTTTATATTACTGGCTAGTTTACCCTCATATTTAATCTCCTCCCTCCTTATTCCTTTTTTAGTTGTCCTCTGTTGGTCTTTGTAGGCTTCCCAATCCCCTGGTTTCCCACTGCTCTTCACCGCATTGTATGCTTTCTCGTTAGCTTTTATGCTGTCCCTGACTTCCCTTGTCAGCCATGGTTGCCTCGACCTCTCTTTAGTATGCTTCTTTTTCCTAGGGATGAATTTTTGCTGTATATCCCAAATTACTCCCAGAACCTCCTGCCATTGCTGTTCCACTCTCTTTCCTGCTAGGCTCATCTCCCAGTCAATTCTGGCCAGCTCCTCCCTCATGCTTCTGTAGTTGCCTTTATTCAACTGTAATACCGTTACATCTGATTCCAGCTTTTTCCTCTCAAATTGCAGGGTAAATTCTATCATATTATGGTCACTTTCTCCTAAGGGTTCCTTCACCTTAAGCTCCCTTATCAAATCTGCCTCATTACACATCACTAAATCTAGAATTGCCTGTTCCCTAGTGGGCTCCACCACAAGCTGCTTCAAAAAGCCATCTCGTAGACATTCCACAAATTCCTTTTCTTGGGATCCACTACCAACCCAGTGGCTGTGAAAGTGACTGTGGCACTCAATTTTTACATCAGTGGCTCCTTTCAGGGCTCCACAGGTGTGACCTCTGTGGGATCTCACAAGCCTCCATCCACAATTGCATCCATAAGGTTACAGATGACATCTGCACGAGGGCATAAAACTTTATGCATTTTGCCCGGGACCAGGACAGCCAGGGTGAAAGAGCAATTGGATTTGCCCAGATCTCAGGATTCCCAAAAGTGCAGGGTGCAATTGAATGCACTTATGTGGTGCTCAGGTCTCCATCGCAACACACAGTTAACCACGAGGGGTTCCATTCACTGAATGGGCAACTGGTGGGCAACCACCACATATCTGGTGTGCGCATGGTTTCCAGGGAGTGTGCATGACTCCTACATTCTCAGTCGGTCACAGATCCCTGACATTTTCCAGGGTCCACAGAGGATGCAGGGTTGGCTCCTCGGGGTGAAGGGCTACCCGCAAAGGCTGTGGCTGATGACACCCATGCGGCAGCTTCAGACTGCAGCAGAGCGACACTATAATGAGACTTATGCTGCAGCTCACAACTTGGTGGAGCGAATGAGGTTCTGGTGCCTGGACCAGTCTGGTGGAGCCCTGCAATACTGTCCGCAGAAGGTGTCACGCATCGTCATCATCTGCTGCACCCTTTATGACCTGCCGCTGCAATGGGGTGAGGAGCTGGGGGTCCTCTCCAAAGAGGAGGACAGCAATGGGGATGAGGGTGAGGAGGTCCTCGAAGGCAACGATGATGGCAATGAGGCCCTCGCACTGGCCAGATGAGGCAGGCACACTGGGAGGCCTTCATAGCTGCTAGATTTGTAGAGGAGGAGGATGACGACATGCAGTGAGGTGACACCATAGATCCTCACATTGCATCGATGAATGTTTGACTCCAGCCTGGCTTATGGCAGCACACATAACCTCTGTGATTATGCTCCTGTCATGGAGACACAGTGGAGGCCCTAATAGTCACTCGATTGCAGGAGGTTGATGACAATATGCAGTGAGGAAACTCCATAGATCTTCACATTGCCTCTGAGTATGTCTGACTCCTGTCTGGACGAGGGCAGTTAACTTGCGCTCTGTGATCAGGATCATATCATAGAGACGCAGCCATGAAACTTTTAAAGCATCTGATACTTTGTCCGCCTTCAGTACCTGACCCCTTCAGGAGCACAGCATCACTGGTCACAGATGCTGAAGAGATGGGGACCAGACCCACCCTAAAAGGTGCTGGGAGCACACCAAGAGAATGAGAATTCTGTGATGCCTGCCCACAACATTCTGGCAGCAATGACCAGCACTGCTGAGGTGCAGGCATCTGTAATATTTCCAGGGAGTGTGCAGCTGGGCCATCACTTTGGTATGAAGGCTGCACAAAGCACAGGGAAGAGGCCCTGGACTGACACACCTGCCTTTATCTTGTGCAGAAAGGTTACACATCTGAGTGACATGAACACTACTCATCAGAGCAAGGAGCCATAGGCAGGGAAACATTCTTGTGAGTTTATTGACAATAGTGAACATTATGCACAGGTGATTAACACTCATGCCCAGGCTGTGCAACTACATCTACTTCAAATGCTTGGCCTAAATAGCCAAGTGGTTATGGTACTGGGTTTGTAATCCCAAGATCAAGAGTTCAAATCTCACAATGGCAAACTATGAAACAATGTAACTTCATCTGAAACAGATGGAAACGGGTTTGTACTCGATAGAGTTACATCTACCAAGTGGTTATGGTACTGGGCTTGTAACCCCAAGATCAAGAGTTCAAATCTCACAATGGCAAACTATGAAACAATGTAACCTCATCTGTAAAAACAGATAGAAACATGTTTGTACTCGAGCTTGACCTGAATAGCCAAGTGGTTATGGTACTGGGTTTGGAACCCCAAGATCAAGAGTACATCTACTTCAAGCTTGGCCTAAATAGCCAAGTGGTTATGGTACTGGGTTTGTAATCCCAAGATCAAGAGTTCAACCCTTTAATCACATTTTGATTTAAAGTTTGTAAGGTTCCTTTAAACTTTGTCTTTGGTTTTACAGCTGACCTGAATTAGGGGCTGTGCCTGATTTATCCCAATTTTGTTGATTTGGTTTTCATTTAAAAGATTATCAAGAGTTCAAATCTCACAATGGCAAACTATGAAACAATGTAACTTCATCTGAAACAGATGGAAACAGGTTTTTACTCGAAAGAGTTACATCTACTTCACCTTTCTAACCCTGCCGCTATGTGTTGGTGATCCCCGGACATCCACAGGGGAGGTGGAGGCAGCCTGCTGACTGCCACGTCCTGTCTGTGATGATCTTGGCAGGCGCCCTCTAGAGGGCCGAGGCTTGGAGGGCCCCGGCCTGCTTTCGGGCTCCTGCTGTGTGGCAGTGGCACCCTCCTTGGTCTGGGAAGCTGGAGCTGGTGGGGTCAAAAGAAGAAGGGATTTGGATGGCTGGACAAACCCGCAATCACCTGGATAGATGGCCCTGGAGTGTGCACCTGCTGATCCTCCTCCCTATGGGTGGCCAAGGGCCCCTGGCTGACTCATTGAGGAGCAGGGGTAGCTGGAGTGAGATCGAGCTGCCCCGCACCCCTCTCACGTACACACTGTTGGAAGCCAGCTATGGCATCAGCAATGGAGTTCAGCCCGTGCAGCAGTGCAGGACTGACATCCTGGACCAAGGTCTTCATGGCAGCTGCCATCCTACCAGTATTGACCTTGGTGCATTGCAAAGCCGCTATCACCTTAGCCTGAAGACAGATGGACTCCTCCATCATGCCTTGCAATCTGAGGAGTGCAATGGACATCTTTTCATGATGTTCCCAAACTTGCCTTTGCAGCTCCAGCAATTGTGACATGACCGGGTCCAGAGGCTCATCATCTGACTTGGAATCAGCAGATTTCTGGCCTCCATCAGTCCTCCAAGTGCCAGGCACCTGGGAAGTCCTTGATGTCACCTGCTGTGGAGCAGAAAGTTTGATGTGCTCACCAGTTGTGAGCCTGAGGCCACTATAAAGCTAGGTCCCACCGAGAGGTGTGTATCTGCGCTGGTGGAGGGTGTGGGTGAGCACTGTGATGGGACTTCAGGGAGGGTGCCTTCAGATTCCTCTTCAGAGGTTTCTTTGAGTCTTGAATGGAGGCCCTGGGTCGTAGACTCCATCGGCTGTTTGGAAGATGTGCCTGCGAAAGCAAGGAGAGATAATTAGTGCATGTCAGTGATCTGTGAAACAGGACAAATCACTCATGGTATGGCTGTCTGTTGGATGTTGCACTGCTGGATCCTTTCTTGGTAGAGCAGCACCAACCTCACCGTCAGCACAGGACTGGTCCCAGTCATTGCCAGCCAGCTGGATGGTTCTGTTTTCCAAATCAGTGAGAACCTTGATTCCAGGCATTCCTCCACCGGTCTGTGACCTCTCCCTCTTGTTATGTGCCAGCTTGTCCTGCCTAAGTAGAGATGGGGAGAGTGTAAACAGGATGCCTACCAAGCCAAATGGTAAGTGTGCCTGGCCTGTGTGTGTAGTGAGTGGTACCATGGACGGGATGAGGACAATGATGGTGAGTGTGAAAGAGTGAATGGTGACGTCCCTTGCACTGGCAGTGAGTGAGGACCCTGTGGATGTGTGATGGGTTTGAGAGTGTGTGAGTTGACAGTGATGAGAAGAGTGACTGACCCTGGCGGAACGGGAGGGGAGATCATTCATCCTCTTGCGGCACTGGGTGACTGTCCTCTCTTGTAGGGCATTGGGTCTGACCACTGCTGCCACTGCCTCCCAAGCTAGATTAGTGAGGTTGCTGCCAATCCTGCAGCCAAAGCAGGGGTAGAGCACATAACGGCAATCCTCCACTGTGTCCAAAAGGCACTCGAGGGATGCGTCATTAAACCTGGATCTACAGTCTTTTTGTCTTTCAGGGCCATCCTGCCTTCCGTGCAGCAGTCGTGGGCTGGAAGCACTGAGAGTTGTGCGTGCGGCTGAACTTTAAATATGGCACCCGGCATGATGAAGTGGCGAGGTGATGGCATGGTGGGTGACTATGAGGCCCCACTCACCATGGAAACGGTGTTTCCAGGGAATGCATAATTAATGCGACGAGTTTGGGACGATATGGCATGAAAAGCCACTATTGCGGCCAATGGTTAACATGTCGTTTTACCCAACCACTACAGCACGTATTGCAAATCTGGGATGATTCCACCCACAGGCTCAAGCAACATTGGGGACAATTAGAGGGGGAGATCAAAGCCAGTGCAAATCTGGGATGATCCCACCCACAGGCTCAAGCAACATTGGGGACAATTAGAGGGGGAGATCAAAGCCAGGTTGCTCAAAGAACATGGAAGTAGTGCAGGTAAAAGTTTAACGATCTGTCAAGATGGACCCTCAAATGACACATCCTACTAACTGCACCACTCACTTCATCCACAACATCAATGAGGCCATGGCCACTGGCTGGCCTGAAGTGATCAATGATAAGAGTATCAGCAAACCTAATGTTCCTTTCACCCAACATCCCTCAATCTCTTTTCACTGAAGTTACAGGTGATATAAGCACACACTTCTTTCACTCTGCTGTCCTCTCACCACAGCCCAAACTCCATCTCTTTCTAGAACTGGATCCTTCTCAGTAAGTGGAGGAAGAGAAGAATAGTGCGACAATGGAGAAAGGGCATCACTCGATTTTACATTCGGAGTCTGCGGCTCGGAGACTAGCACTGTATATATTTTAGATGCTAAAAAGAGCCATTCCAACTCAATGGTGCAGCATTCTACAACAAATCTTGATAGCTGCTCAGATGAGTACAGCACGGCTTCTCCAGAGCTGCCCAGCAGCAGCAGAAACATTAGTTGAAGCTGCTGCTGGTGTGCTCTGTACTGTTCCTTGTGGCAGCTTGGCTCTCATTGTGGGCCTGCTGAGCATGTGTGCATGGCTTCCAGACCAGAGCCATGAGTCACATCATCAGCACATAAAGGTTGTTGCCCAGTAGCCAGCCTTTGACTCGCAGTTGTGGGTAAAATACAAGTGGCACAGAGGTTTGCTGCAAAATGGAGGAATCGTGACTATGCCAGGATACTGACATTCACCTGTATGTTGCACAGCCTGTGGTCACACACCAGCTGCACAGTGAGGGATTGAAATCCCATTTGGTTCATGAAAATGGTCATGTTCACATGAGATGCAAGTAAGGCATTGTGTATGGAGACAATGGCACCCTACATCATGGGACCCCTGCAATCCATGCAGACCCTTGTGCTCACTGCACCTGCTTGTTGTGGCAAGAGGGACTGAGATGAAGTTATATCTTTGTATATGAAAGCCTCAGTGACTTCTTACACAGCAATATACTGCAAACTGCTAGATGTTGCTTGCTTTTCCAATAGCATTTTGGAAGGGGCCATAAAAGTTAAGAATCATGAACAATTTGACAGGCACAGGCAATGCTGTCCTTGTCCTGCATTGAGCCATAGAGTCATAGAGTTGAATTGTACTGGCCCCTGGGAAGAAGTCTAGGAGATGCAGGGGCTGGTGAGTTCACAGGGAGCTAGGTTCGATAGTCTCCCTGGCGTGGTCCCACCATCGGAGCATTTTACTGATATTGGGACTGGAAGCGAACACAATGTCTGTTCCAGGCAGGCAAGCAGCCAATTTACATTGAAGGCCCTATTAAGGGCCATTTCTCGGTGCCATCAGCCAATGGGAGGGCAGCCACCCCACGGCATGGGGAAGTCACTAGTTAAATGGAAGTGGTCACTCAGGAGAGAAGGTCTTACAGGCCAAAGAAAGGTCCACAGGCAGAGAATACAGCACCTGTGACCCCAGCGGTGTCCCCGAAGTGGTTTGCCCTCTGTCCCTCGGCCCTGTGAATTTTTAAAATTTTCCTTCCTGCATACTTCCAGAGCTGCTGAGGTCTCCAGCATTCCCCAGCAATGACCACCTCTCTCAGTGGCGCTGCTGAGGCCTCAGTACTGCTGGCCTTGTGATTGGGCCAGCAACACAGAAAGCCCACCCACCATCCTTAATTGAAAGGTGGGCCTACAGGCAGAAAATTAGGAACCCACCTGTGGTAAAATTGCTGAGCAGGTTCCGCTGCCAGCAGGCGGAGCCTCGAGCACTACTTTTCACCCCATTGTTGGGGTCCCCACTCACCTAGTAAAATTCAGCCCATTCAGTCAGAGTCATTATGGCAGAGTGTTAGGAAATAGGGATAGTTTAAGTAAGTTATATTTGTATTTGTGGGTGTTAGGAATGAGCTTTAGCTTTAAAGTTTAAGTTTGTTTTGTATTTCTGTGTGTGTTAAGAAAAGGTCAAATTGAATTTTAGTTTCACTTTAGAAGGTGCCTGCATTTCTAATGAGAGTTTTGCAACTATAAGCTAAGTTAAGCAAACAATGGTAGAAAAAAAACCAGCGCTATTGGGGATTCAGAGAGGCAGGTCCCTCCCACAGACACACAGAAGAAGAAAAACAGCAGTTTGATTTTGAAAGCTGTTTGAGTTCAGTTGGTTTTTAAAGTAGCTGCTAGTAGCTGCTTGGAGCAAAGGGGACCGATATCCAGTTCCAAGCTAAAGAAAATACCTCAAAAATCCAGGGGAGTGGAACCGGAGAAAGTCCTAAGCAGGCATTCTAATCAAAAGAAGAGCAGGAACCTGGAAAAGGTCATACTAAGTGAAGTTAAGAATGAGGGCCAGAGAGAAAGGCTCCATAATTCAGATTTAAATATTTACAAAGACAAAAGCTGCAGAAAGCAGATTTAAAGTGAGAACAGCTTGCAAGAGGCAAGAAGATCCAAAGAGACAACCAAGCGCTGGAATTCCACCTCTAAACCCCTCTGCCTCTCTTTCCTCCTTTAATACCGTCCTTAAAATTTACCTCTTTGACCAAACTTTTGATCACTTGTCCTAATACCTCTTCTTGTGGTTCAGTGTCAAATAGTGTTTGATAGCATCTTGGAACACTCTATTACATTAAAGGTGCTACATAAATGCAAGTTGTATGTTGTTGTTGCTGCAACTTCATTCTGCTCTCTATGCAAGTCAAGATTACAATGTAATTATTAAGCTTTTTGACTACTTTTTTAAAATATTAATTCTTGGAATAATGGTATTGCTGATCAGGCCAGCATTTATTGCCAAAGCCTAGTTGCCTTTGAGAAGGTGCTGGTGGGCCACTTTCTTGAACTGCTGGTTGGAAGGGAGTTCTTGACCCAACGATATGAAGGAATAGCAATATATGTCCAAGTCACATTGGACTTGGAGAGAATCTTGAGGCGCTGATGTTCCCATTCATGTACTAACTTTGCCCTGCTAGACGGTTGAGGTCACAGGTTTGCCAGGTGCTGTTGAAGAATCCTTGGTGATTACAGGTTTTCAAGGGGCCACAACCTGTATCAGCCAGTCTGAGGTCGAGTGCTATGGCTGACAAGTTCCTGATGCATCATTTATCAGGGTGAAGCCATTTTTATTTTCCCTTTGGATTCCAGGGAGCAAGCAGTATCCTTGGCTTCTAAAAATGGGAAAGCTTCCCACACATTCAGGAAGTCATGGATAGAACCCATAGGGGAATTACTGCTCCTCTGAAGAGGAATACCTATTCATAGAAAGGGATATTTCTTCCTGAATGCCCAATATGTCCATGGTCATTGTATAAAATTATACAGGGCAATGCTACGTTCCCTCGTATCTCACCATTTGGTGCTTTATTTCCAAAGTGGCAAAGGACTGCAGCAGCCTATAATGCACAGGAAGCAGTTGTCTGTTTATAGCATGTAGGTCTTGTAGACCTGCATCTGTAGATCCAGGTGCACTGCTCGTGAGTTGCTGCAAAAGTCTTCCTTTACCTCTGGTGAGAAATCTCCTCTTCTCCTGCTCTTACTCTCCTAGGATTCGTAAATCCAGCTGTGTTTCCTTCATTCTCCCAATTTGTATCCTGCCAAGTGGGCCGTTGAGTGCCAAATCATGGGATTATGGCAGTGTCCAAACTGCTGCTTCCTGAAAATTCTGAACAAGGTTCAGCATTTTCATCAGATAATCATAAGAACAAAAAAATACTGATTGAACCTAATGTGTAATAAAAACAGCCTGAGGCCATATACTCCAGTAGCATTGTCCATAGGACATGGGCACATTTCAAAAACAAACTTAATGCCTCAACTAGAAAGGAAAGTGTAAGTATAACACTTCACACATATAAAACTGATTTTGAGAATTTTGGAAATAATTTATTGAATTCAATCCTACAACCTAATGTTCACCGTCAAATTAAATAATTAAAGCTGGCAAATTCTCTTGCTTATTTAGGAATGCCTCCCTCCACAATCTCAACGCATGACTCTACTCAATTATTTGGAATGGGCTAATGGATCTGCTACTTCACTGCAATTCCTTAATGCATAGGAAGAGGCCCCTAATATAAGCCCCTAATATCTAATATAAGAGGGTGTGCCAATCAAAATAATCCTGTTAGTAATAAAAGTCTCAATGTTTTGGCAAGAGAAGGTGACTTTTAACAAAAAGCAGGCAATGCTACCAGTAAAGGAACAACTACTACCCAAGAAGTCAATCAGTTGGAAGAAAAGGCTTCGAACTGCCGGGAGCATGAGTGCTGAGAGAGGGCAGCAGTTCCTGTGTCAAAGCACTACTCCCACACCAATTCATTGGAGCATTGAGATCTGCATCCATGATGGCATCAGTCTGCTTGGCTGTCTTGTGGTAACTATTTTAAGTACAAACACATTTCCATCTGTTCCTATTCAGATGAAGTTACATTGTTTCATAGTTTGCCATGGTGAGATTTGAACTCTTGGTAATCTTTTAATTGAAACCAATTAAACCAAAACAACAAAATTGGGATAAATCAGGCACAGCCCCTAATTCAGGTCAGCTGCAAAACCAAGGACAAAATTTAAAGAAACCTTACAAACTTTAAATCAAAATGTGATTAAAGGGGTCAACAAAACACCCCAGTCCCCGCGATGCCCACCGAGCACGGAAGGCCTCGAGCGTGTCAGCAGACACCGCGTGCTCCCTCTCCAGGGACATCCGGCAGCGAACGTAGCGGCGGAAGAGGGACAAACAATCGGGCGGGCCTCCCCCGTCGGTCACCCACTGCCTGGACCTGTTAATGGCCAACTTGGCCAGGCCCAGGAGCAGGTTCATGAGGAGGTCCTCCTCCTTCCCGACCCCCTTCCGTACCGGGTGCCCATAGATCAGGAGCGTGGGGCTGAAGTGCAAACAAAACATCAATAAAAGGTTTTTCGAATAACTAAAAAGGGAGTGCAGCCTATAACACCCTATATATGCATGCTCCACGGACTCCACAAGACCGCAAAAAGGGCACATGTCCTGAGAGTCCATGAACCTATGCATCCTCTAATTATACGGGACTGCTGCATGCAACACCCTCCAACCCAGGTCCCCGATAGGAAGGGGAGGACACCTCCGTAGAGGGCCTCCCATCGGGGGCCTCCGCCACCGAACGGCAACAAGGCATGCCAGGGCGTATCCGGGCGGCGGACAAGGGCGAGAAAATGGAAGGTGTGCAGCAGCAGTCCGTACAAAAAGCGCCTCTTTGCCGTGCCAAAAGGCACAGAGGGCATGTCCCCGAGGCTGCTCATATTGCGGGGCACCAGCACCCGAGGGAGGGTTCGGGGCATAGGGCCAATGTGCAATTCTGCCCGAACAGGGGAACGTTCAGACGGAAGACCACCGCGCACCTGGGCCACCTCAAGACCCAAAATAACGTCAGGTCCGAGCACGACCGTTCTCAGGTCTTGGATGGCATCGGCTGCGACCTGGACACTCACAGACGCGCAACGCGCCAACTCCTGCAGGAGCATCCAGCCCAGTCCGCTGCCTCCCAGCACGTCCCCGATCTTGGTCACCCCTGCGGCCACAGCCCTCCTCTCTGCCAACCACTGAAAAGGACGGAGGGGCGGATTCCTGAGCAGCGGCTCTCTGACAATAGCCGCTACTCCTGACGGGGGAGAGCTGCGTCGCGAGGCGACCACTTTCCAGACTTTGATCAGGTCCTGGTAAAAGACGGGCAATGCCTGCAAGGAGCCACCGAGGCCCAGCTGTTCTATAAACAGGAGCTGCACGTCATAATTCAGGCCGTGCACCTGACGGAAGAAATACGTCATCAGGGCACACCATCTAGGAGGAGGCTCGACGTAGAGGTATCGCTGCAGGGTCTGAAGGCGGAAAGTCACCACCTGTGTGCGTAGGCACACTAGCGCCTGACCACCCTCCCTAAGCGGGAGACTCAGAAGCTCAGCAGCGACCCAGTGCAATCTTTTGTCCCAGAAGAAGTCGACTAACAATTTCTGGATTCTTGTGACAAAGTCCGGGGGAGGGGTCAAAGTGACCAGCCGATACCACAACATGGCGGCGATCAGCTGGTTTATGACCAGAACTCGACCCCGGTAAGATAGCACTCGGAGCAGTCCTGTCCAGCGCCACAGGCGAGCGGTGACTTTCGTCTCCAGTTCCTGCCAGCTTGCCGGCCAGGATTCCTCAGCGGGGCAGAGATGGACCCCCAGGTAGAGGAGGCTGATCCTGCTACAGGTGAAAGGCCTGAGCTCCTCGGGTAGGGGAACCATTTGCCACTGACCGACCAGGAGTCCAGAACATTTCTCCCAGTTGATCCTGGCAGAAGAAGCGGCAGAATAGACCTCCTGGCACTCGCGCATCCTCCGCAGGTCAGCCGGGTCACTAAACATAAGGAGCACGTCATCGGCGTAAGCCGAAAGGACCACCCCGATGCCCGGCCCACGCAGAACCAATCCCGACAACCTCCTACGCAAGAGGCGCAGGAAAGGCTCCACGCAAATAGAATACAACTGGCCAGACAGGGGGCAGCCCTGACGTACCCCTCTCCCAAAGCGAAGGGGCGCCGTCAGGGACCCGTTAATCTTCACTAGACACTCCGCGGCAGTGTACAGAGGTCGGATCCGGGGGACAAAATGCGTCCCGACCCCGAGCGCTCGCAGAGTTCCGAGTAAGTATCCGTGATCCACCCTGTCGAACGCCTTCTCCTGATCGAGAGACAGGAAGGCGCTCGACAGACGAGCCCTCTGGGAATGGTGGATGATGTCCCGGACCAGATGGATGTTATCATAAATGGTTCGGTCCGGGACGGTGTAGGACTGGTCACGGTGGATCATGTGGTCCAGCACGGTGCCGAGTCGAGAAGACATGGCTCGGGCGAAGATATTGTAGTCCGTGCAGAGGAGGGAGACCGGGCGCCAGTTTTTCAGAAGGCGGAGATCCCCCTTCTTCGGCAGCAGGGCAATCACTGCCCTGCGCCCTGAAAGGGGCATCTCCCCGGTAGCAATGCTCTCCCCCAGGACCCCCGCGAAGTCGCTCTCCAAGACGTCCCAGAACGCCCTGAAGAACTCCACGGTCAGCCCGTCTAGTCCCGGGGTTTTGCCCCTAGAAAGACCGTCGAGTGCGCCGGTCAGCTCCCCCAGACTTATAGGGGAGTCGAGCATTCCGGCGCACTCCGGGCCGACCTGCGGCAGGTCCTCCCACAAAACTCTGCAAGCTTCCTCCTGGACGGATCCAGAGAGAACAGGGCAGTGTAGTAATCTCGGGCGATGGCCCTGATGCCCTCCGGGTCCGAGACAAGGGATCCGTCGTCGGCCAGCAGCGTAAGGAGCTGCTTACGGACCCTGTGCCTTTTTTCCAGCGAGTAGAAGAAGGGGGAGCCGCGGTCCATCTCCTTAAGGAAACAGATCCGCGACCTCACGAACGTGCCCCGAGACCTGACCAGTTGCAGGTCCTGCAGCGCACCCTTCGTCTCATCGTACACCAACGCAGGGCCGGGTCCGCGTCGGGCTGACGGAGACGTGCCTCCAGGTCGAGCACCTCCTTCTCCAACTCCTCGACCCTGGATTTGCGTCTCTTTGTCGACCCCTTCGCGTACTCTTGACAGAAAACTCGGACCTGAGTCTTGCCCACGTCCCACCATAGCCTCAAGGAGGGGAAGCCTCCCCGCTTCCTTCTCCAGCCGGCCCAGAAGCGATGGAACGAGTCCAGGAACCGCTGGTCTTCCAACAACAGGTTATTAAAATGCCAGTACGCGGATCCCGTCCGAGCGCAGAACGAAGTGAGCTCCGCCCACACCAGACGGTGGTCCGTGCACGGAACCTGCTGTATAGAAGCAGCCGGAACGCAGGACACGTACGCCTTTGAAACTTAAAGGCGGACACGTCTGGACGCTCCGACTCCAGGTGACACAAAGGTGAACACGCTGGAGTCAGGATGGAGATTTCGCCAGACGTCCACCAAGTCGAAGGACCTGACCAGGTCACGCAACTTACTCACACTTCGCGTGCAGAGCAGGGTACCGTGACGGTCCTGGAACCCGAGGGTGCAATTGAATTCCCCCCCCCGAGGACGACACACTCGCCAGCGTCGATAGAGCCGAGATGAGTGGACACTTCTTCAAAGAAGCTCGCTTGCTGCTGCGTGCCCAGGGGAGCGTACACATTCACAAAGTGAAGCACCGCCCCCCCCCCCCCCCCCCCCCCCCCCAGACACACAGTCAGGTGGAGCAACCGGCCTGGCACCGCCTCCTAGACCCCCAAGATCTCCGGCTGAAAATGCGGGGCCAACAATATAGCCACCCCGCCCGAACTGGAGGCTAGGTGACTCATGTAGACCCCCCGTCGCCACTCCAGGAGCCACGTGGCTTCATCTCCCAGAACGGTATGGGTTTCTTGCAGGAAGCACAATGCATATTTCCCGTCCCTGAGGACCGAGAAGTTCTGGAACCTGCGCTGTGCGCCCCTGCTGCCACGGATGTTGAGGCTGGCTATAGTCGTCTTCATTGTCAAAGGTACATCAAACCTTCACCGTAAGTAATTAAAAAAAGAGAACTTTTTAGTCCTTCCTCTCCTTCAGGATCCCAGCGAGAAACGTTTAGACCCTCCGCCGCGCGTTCCTATCCAACTTGGGAGACTTGAGAGCCTCGCGAGTGGACCAGAACACCAGCGGAAACGAATGCCACCGGTCCAAGGCCAACTGAACCCTGTCTCGGCGACTGCGGTGCCCCGACAAAAAGTCCGGGAGTTCCCTTGGGGGGATGAGGGAGGAGTCAGTGGAGGGCACCAGTGGATCCACCGCCTCGCTTGAGACGACTCTGCGTAATCCTCAACGCTCACCACCGACCCCCCGTCCTCCTCCGGGTCGTCGCCTCCAGCTTCCGAACCCTCCCCCGCATTGAGTACGGGGGCTGATTCGGAGCTGCCAGCTGGCTCTATCTGTGCCTCGATCCCACCCCCAGGATCAAGGCCAGAGGAGTCCTCTCTGGTCTCCTCTAAACTTTTTGGGCCAGAGGGCAGCGGCAGTTCTGATGCCCGCTCTCCTCCCTGCACCGGGTCGTCCGGGGAGATGAGGACAAGCTCCTGACCTAAACATATGACGCCCGGTGTCAAGGTTTGGGAGGGAGCAGGAAGGCCCTCCTTTTCGCCGCCACCCAATGACCCATTAACATCTTTAAAAATTTAAATCTGCAATCTCCCAACAAGCCAGAAGGTACCTCGGGGGTATTAAGTGCCCTGGAGTCGGACACCACCTCAAGGGAGGTGCCCTCAGTGACCCCCGAGGGGCCCTGTTCAGGGGTCTGCAGCAGACTGGAAGGGGGAACAGTGGTAGGGGTAGGGGTTTCGGGTTCCCCCAGAGGGCAGGTCGAGGTTTTACTGGGTGGAGATGCCACCACTTCTTCATCAGGGGGAAGGGACAAGCCCAACTTCTTCAGTTTGGACGTCGCCCACTTCCTCCTCCAAAGCGTAACATCTCTTCCGGGTCAGGCTGGGGGCTAGGGAGACCTCCATTTCCGAGGGCCCCTCCTCCTTGCCCAGCCCTCCCGGACACTCCACCCTCTGGGTTTTCAATGTTTGTTTCCCCGACTCGGGGTCCCGCGTCTTTTCCCCGCCGGCCCCGGGAGCACATGCAGGGACGACACCGGGCCCAGCACTTGGCGCCTTAGCACCCATGGACCCGGGAGCACACGTGGACACGACGCCGGGGCCAGATGATGTTTTCTCCCCTGAGCCGGTTTTTCCAGGTGTTTGGGGGGTTTGGGGCGTTTCACGGGCCGCCTCCAAATTTCGGGTCTTCCTCCGCGCCTTCTTACGGCGCGGGGGCTCTCCCCCCGCCTCACCGGCAGCCGAGATGGCAGCTGCTGCCGGGGTCGCTTCCCCTTGCGGGGACGGAGATGGAGTGGTGGCGGGGGGAGGAGGGGCGGTGCCAGCCGCGGCTGCTTGGGTGGGGATCGTGGCCTTGGAGGCGGGGCAGCTATTTCTTATGTGCCCCACCTCCTTACAGGCATGGCACCGCCGTCGTCCGTTGTCCAGAAGACCCGATAGGCGGTCCCCTCAAAATTAACCGAGAAGGCCCCCTCCAGGCACTCCTCCCGGGCCAAGCGGACGAAATCTTGGCGCCGGAAGGAGTACACGTGGTGGAGGGCCGAGTCTTTGAGGCCGAGCAGGACTGGCGCAACCCCTCATCTGACCTCCCCCAGCTTATTAAGGTGGGGGAGGAGAAGCCCACATGGTATAAAGGGCGGGACATTTGAAATAACAATCTTCTGGGCGGTGGCCTCAAGGGGATCCACCGCCAGAAAAGTCCCGCCCACAGTGAGCCCCTTCTGCAGGGCGAGTTGCACCGCCCGCTCGGACCTCAAGAAAAAGATGGCCCTCCCATACATCTTTGAGGCTGCGACAATGGCTGAGAGGCCAACGACCCCAGCCATAGCCTTTACGCAGGCCTCAATAGTCATCTCAGGGTGAGCGTAGCATTTTACCCCGAGGGCCCTGGTGAGGAGACGGAAAGGCGACAGGGCAGCAGGAGCAGCAGGAGCTGCAGAAGCAATCACCCCCACATAGGTCTTTTTTGTAGGCTCTGCCACCGGTGACAAAGCCGCCTCCACATTAGCCCCCGAGGGCCCGGCCACAGGAGATGTTGAACTGGCCTTAGGGCCAGAGCCACGCCCACCCTGGGAAGGATTGGCCATTTTTTTTTAAATTATATATATATTTTTTAAATATACAATGTTCCTCCCTAGGGAGAGAGGTAGTAATAACCTCCCCCTTTTGTACAGGAGAGGAGAGGAGGGAGAGGAGTGAAGGACAGGGAGGCACAGGAGGGAAAAGGGAAGAGTCCAGGTGGGTGTCTCCAGTGAAAGGTGGACGTTGGGTGGGGGCCTGATGATCTTCTTGCAGGGGGAGGCAATGTCTTCACCAGCAACCGCTGGCCTTACTGGGAAAGGGCTGGGTGGGGCGGGGGGGATAGCAGAAAGGTGGTTTTAACCACACACCCCCCTCTCTTCCTTCCCCAAACCTTCCTGCGGTCTTCTTTCCTCCCCCTACAAAGCACAGTCCTTTATTGCCCCCACCTTACACAAACAATAACGTTGGACACCCACCTAGGATGTTGTTTTTAGACACAGTCCTGGCCTCCTGGCCTTCCTGTCTTGAAGCAGCAACAGAAGCTGTTCTTCTTCTCTCCCTCTCTCTCCTTTTGCTACACACGGGCAGGGGCAGCAGCAGCAGCAGCAAACACCCTCGAGTGCAGGTCCAGCAGCAGCAGCAGCAAACACCCTCGAGTGCAGGTCCAGCAGCAGCAGCAGCAAACACCCTCGAGTGCAGGTCCAGCAGCAGCAGCAGCAAACACCCTCGAGTGCAGGTCCAGCAGCAGCAGCAGCAAACACCCTCGAGTGCAGGTCCAGCAGCAGCAGCAGCAAACACCCTCGAGTGCAGGTCCAGCAGCAGCAGCAGCAAACACCCTCGAGTGCAGGTCCAGCAGCAGCAGCAGCAAACACCCTCGAGTGCAGGTCCAGCAGCAGCAGCAGCAAACACCCTCGAGTGCAGGTCCAGCAGCAGCAGCAGCAAACACCCTCGAGTGCAGGTCCAGCAGCAGCAGCAGCAAACACCCTCGAGTGCAGGTCCAGCAGCAGCAGCAGCAAACACCCTCGAGTGCAGGTCCAGCAGCAGCAGCAGCAAACACCCGCGAGTGCAGGTCCAGCAGCAGCAGCAGCAAACACCCGCGAGTGCAGGTCCAGCAGCAGCAGCAGCAAACACCCTCGAGTGCAGGTCCAGCAGCAGCAGCAGCAAACACCCTCGAGTGCAGGTCCAGCAGCAGCAGCAGCAAACACCCTCGAGTGCAGGTCCAGCAGCAGCAGCAGCAAACACCCTCGAGTGCAGGTCCAGCAGCAGCAGCAGCAAACACCCTCGAGTGCAGGAGCAGCAGCAGCAGCAGCAAACACCCTCGAGTGCAGGAGCAGTAGCAGCAGCAAACACCCTCGAGTGCAGGAGCAGCAGCAGCAGCAGCAAACACCCTCGAGTGCAGGTCCAGCAGCAGCAAACATCCTCGAGTGCAGGTCCAGCAACAGCAGCAGCAAACACCCTCGAGTGCAGGAGCAGCAGCAGCAGCAGCAAACACCCTCGAGTGCAGGAGCAGCAGCAGCAGCAAACACCCTCGAGTGCAGGAGCAGCAGCAGCAGCAAACACCCTCGAGTGCAGGAGCAGCAGTAGCAGCAAACACCCTCGAGTGCAGGAGCAACAGCAACAGCAAACACCCTCGAGTGCAGGAGCAGCAGCAGCAGCAAACACCCTCGAGTGCAGGAGCAGCAGCAGCAGCAAACACCCTCGAGTGCAGGAGCAGCAGCAGCAGCAAACACCCTCGAGTGCAGGAGCAGCAGCAGCAGCAAACACCCTCGAGTGCAGGAGCAGCAGCAGCAGCAAACACCCTCGAGTGCAGGAGCAGCAGCAGCAGCAAACACCCTCGAGTGCAGGAGCAGCAGCAGCAAACACCCTCGAGTGCAGGAGCAGCAGCAGCAGCAAACACCCTCAAGTGCAGGTCCAGCAGCAGCAAACACCCTCGAGTGCAGGTCCAGCAGCAGCAGCACACAGCAGAAGCAACCCCAAAAGCAGCAGCAGAAACAGTTGAAACACTGAGGAGCAGCAACATCAACACCACACACCTTCTCTCTTCAGTATCAGGAAACAAACTGAATCCACAATGGCCTCCACGAGATCGTTAAGAAAATGAACTCTTGATAATCTTTTAAATGAAAACCAAATCAACAAAATTGGGATAAATCAGGCACAGCCCCTAATTCAGGTCAGCTGTAAAACCAAGAACAAAGTTTAAAGGAAACTTACAAACTTTAAATCAAAATGTGATTAAAGGGGTCAACAAAACACCCCAGTCCCCGCGGTGCCCACCGAGCACGGAAGGCCTCGAGAGTGCCAGCAGACACCGCGTGCTCCTTCTCCAGGGACATCCGGCTGCGAACATAGCCACGGAAGAGGGACAAACAATCGGGCGGGCCTCCCCCATCGATCGTCCGCTGCCTGGACCTGTTAATGGCCAACTTGGCCAGGCCCAGGAGCAGGTTCACGAGGAGGTCCTCCTCCTTCCCGACCCCCTTCCGCACCGGGTGCCCATAGATCAGGAGCGTGGGGCTGAAGTGCAAACAAAACATCAATAAAAGGTTTTTCAAATAACTAAAAAGGGAGTGCAGCCTACAACACCCTATGTATACATGGTCCACGGACTCCACAAGACCGCAAAAAGGGCACATGTCTTGAGAGTCCGTGAACCTATGCATCCTCTTATTATAAGGGACTGCTGCATGCAACACCCTCCAACCCAAGTCCCCGATAGAAAGGGGGAGGACACCTCCGTAGAGGGCCTCCCATCGGGGGCCTCCGCCACCGGACGGCAACAAGGCACGCCAGGGCGTGTCCGGTCGACGGACAAGGGCGAGAAAATGGAAGGTGTGCAGCAGCAGTCCATACAAAAAGCCCCTCTTTGCCGTGCCAAAAGGCACAGAGGGCATGTCCCCGAGGCGGCTCATATTGCGGGGCACCAGCACCCGAGGGAGAGTTCGGGGCTTGGGTCCAATGTGGAATTCCGTCCGAACAGGGGAACGTTCAGACGGAAGACCACCGCGCACCTGGGCCACCTCAAGACCCAAAATAACGTTGGGTCCGAGCACGACCATTCTCAGGTCTTGGATGGCATCGGCTGCGACCTGGACACTCACAGATGCGCATCGCGCCAATTCCTGCGGGAGCATCCAGCCCAGTCCTCCGCCACCCAGCACATCCCCGATCCTGGTCACCCCTGCGGCCACAGACCTCCTCTCCGCCAACCACTGAAAAGGACGGAGGGGCGGATTCCTGAGCAGCGGCTCTCTGACAATAGCCGCTACTCCTGACGGGGGAGAGCTGCGTCGCAAGGCGACCACTTTCCAGACTTTGATCTGGTCCTGGTAAAAGACGGGCAACGCCTGCAAGGAGCCACCGAGGCCCAGCTGTTCTATAAACAGGAGCTGCATGTCATAATTCAGGCCGTGCACCTGACGGAAGAAATACGTCATCAGGGCACAGCATCTAGGAGGAGGCTCGACATAGAGGTATCGCTGCAGGGTCTGAAGGCGGAAAGTCGCCACCTGTGTGCGTAGGCACACTAGCGCATGACCACCCTCCCTAAGCGGGAGACTCAGAACCTCGGCAGCGACCCAGTGCAATCTTTTGTCCCAGAAGAAGTCGACTAACAATCTCTGGATTCTTGTGACAAAGTCCAGGGGAGGGGTCAAAGTGACCAGTTGATACCACAACATGGCGGCGATCAGCTGGTTTATGACCAGAACTCGGCCTCGGTAAGATAGCACTCGGAGCAGTCCTGTCCAGCGCCGCAGGCGAGCGGTGACTTTTGTCTCCAGTTCCTGCCAGTTTGCCAGCCAGGATTCCTCAGCGGGGCAATATGTAACTCTTTTGAGTACAAACACGTTTCCATCTGTTCCTATTCAGATGAAGTTACATTGTTTCATAGTTTGCCATTGTGAGATTTGAACTCTTGATAATCTTTTAAATGAAAACCAAATCAACAAAATTGGGATAAATCAGGCACAGCCCCTAATTCAGGTCAGCTGTAAAACCAAGAACAAAGTTTAAAGGAAACTTACAAACTTTAAATCAAAATGTGATTAAAGGGGTCAACAAAACACCCCAGTCCCCGCGGTGCCCACCGAGCACGGAAGGCCTCGAGAGTGCCAGCACAACACCGCGTGCTCCTTCTCCAGGGACATCCGGCAGCGAACGTAGCCATGGAAGAGGGACAAACAATCGGGCAGGACTCCCCCGTCGATCGCCCGCTGCCTGGACCTGTTATGGGCCAACTTGGCCAGGCCCAGGAGCAGGTTCACGAGGAGGTCCTCCTCCTTCCCGACCCCCTTCCGCACCGGGTGCCCATAGATCAGGAGCGTGGTGCTGAAGCGCAAACAAAACATCAATAAAAGGTTTTTCAAATAACTAAAAAGGGAGTGCAGCCTACAACACCCTATGTATACATGGTCCACGGACTCCACAAGACCGCAAAAAGGGCATGTGTCTTGAGAGTCCGTGAACCTATGCATCCTCTTATTATAAGGTACTGCTGCATGCAACACCCTCCAACCCAGGTCCCTGATAGAAAGGGGGAGGACACCTCCGTAGAGGGCCTCCCATCGGGGGCCTCCGCCGCCGGACGGCAACAAGGCACGCCAGGGCGTGTCCGGTCGACGGACAAGGGCGAGAAAATGGAAGGTGTGCAGCAGCAGGCCATACAAAAAGCCCCTCTTTGCCGTGCCTAAAGGCACAGAGGGCATGTCCCCGAGGCGGCTCATATTGCGGGGCACCAGCACCCGAGGGAGGGTTCGGGGCTTGGAGCCAATGTGGAATTCCGTCCGAACAGGGGAACGTTCAGACGGAAGACCACCGCGCACCTGGGCCACCTCAAGACCCAAAATAACGTCGGGTCCGAGCACGACCGTTCTCAGGTCTTGGATGGCATCGGCTGCGACCTGGACACTCACAGACGCGCGTCGCACCAACTCCTGCGGGAGCATCCAGCCCAGTCCTCCGCCACCCAGCACGTCCCCGATCCTGGTCACCCCTGCGGCCACAGACCTCCTCTCCGCCAACCACTGAAAAGGACGGAGGGGCGGATTCCTGACCAGCAGCTCTCTGACGATGGCCGCTACTCCTGACGGGGGAGAGGTGCGTCGCGAGGCGACCACTTTCCAGACTTTGATCAGGTCCTGGTAAAAGACGGGCAACGCCTGCAAGGAGCCACCGAGGCCCAGCTGTTCTATAAACAGGAGCTGCACGTCATAATTCAGGCCGTGCACCTGACGGAAGAAATACGTCATCAGGGCACAGCATCTAGGAGGAGGCTCGACGTAGAGGTATCGCTGCAGGGTCTGAAGGCGGAAAGTCGCCACCTGTGTGCGTAGGCACACTAGCGCCTGACCACCCTCCCTAAGCGGGAGACTCAGAACCTCGGCAGCGACCCAGTGCAATCTTTTGTCCCAGAAGAAGTCGACTAACAATCTCTGGATTCTTGTGACAAAGTCCGGGGGAGGGGTCAAAGTGACCAGCCGATACCAAAACATGGCGGCGATCAGCTGGTTTATGACCAGAACTCGACCTCGGTAAGATAGCACTCGGAGCAGTCCTGTCCAGCGCCGCAGGCGAGCGGTGACTTTCGTCTCCAGTTCCTGCCAGTTTGCCGGCCAGGATTCCTCAGCGGGGCAATATGTAACTCTTTTGAGTACAAACACGTTTCCATCTGTTCCTATTCAGATGAAGTTACACTGTTTCATAGTTTGCCATTGTGAGATTTGAACTGTTGATAATCTTTTAAATCTTTTAAATCAAACCCATTTCCATCTGTTTATTCAGATGAAGTTACATTGTTTCATAGTTTGCCGTTGTGAGATTTGAACTCTTGATCTTGAGTTTACAAACCCAGTACCATAACCACTTGACTATTTAGGCCAAGCTTAATTAGTAACTCTTTCGAGTACAAACACGTTTCCATCTGTTTCAGATGAAGTTACATTGTTTCATAGTTTGCCATTGTGAGATTTGAACTCTTGATACTCTTTTGAGTAAACCTGTTTCCATCTGTTTCAGATGAAGTTACATTGTTTCATAGTTTGCCATTGTGAGATTTGAACTCTTGATAATCTTTTAAATGAAAACCAAATCAACAAAATTGGGATAAATCAGGCACAGCCCCTAATTCAGGTCAGCTGTAAAACCAAGAACAAAGTTTAAAGGAAACTTACAAACTTTAAATCAAAATGTGATTAAAGGGGTCAACAAAACACCCCAGTCCCCGCGGTGCCCACCGAGCACGGAAGGCCTCGAGAGTGCCAGCACAACACCGCGTGCTCCTTCTCCAGGGACATCCGGCAGCGAACGTAGCCATGGAAGAGGGACAAACAATCGGGCAGGACTCCCCCGTCGATCGCCCGCTGCCTGGACCTGTTATGGGCCAACTTGGCCAGGCCCAGGAGCAGGTTCACGAGGAGGTCCTCCTCCTTCCCGACCCCCTTCCGCACCGGGTGCCCATAGATCAGGAGCGTGGTGCTGAAGCGCAAACAAAACATCAATAAAAGGTTTTTCAAATAACTAAAAAGGGAGTGCAGCCTACAACACCCTATGTATACATGGTCCACGGACTCCACAAGACCGCAAAAAGGGCATGTGTCTTGAGAGTCCGTGAACCTATGCATCCTCTTATTATAAGGTACTGCTGCATGCAACACCCTCCAACCCAGGTCCCTGATAGAAAGGGGGAGGACACCTCCGTAGAGGGCCTCCCATCGGGGGCCTCCGCCGCCGGACGGCAACAAGGCACGCCAGGGCGTGTCCGGTCGACGGACAAGGGCGAGAAAATGGAAGGTGTGCAGCAGCAGTCCATACAAAAAGCCCCTCTTTGCCGTGCCTAAAGGCACAGAGGGCATGTCCCCGAGGCGGCTCATATTGCGGGGCACCAGCACCCGAGGGAGGGTTCGGGGCTTGGAGCCAATGTGGAATTCCGTCCGAACAGGGGAACGTTCAGACGGAAGACCACCGCGCACCTGGGCCACCTCAAGACCCAAAATAACGTCGGGTCCGAGCACGACCGTTCTCAGGTCTTGGATGGCATCGGCTGCGACCTGGACACTCACAGACGCGCGTCGCACCAACTCCTGCGGGAGCATCCAGCCCAGTCCTCCGCCACCCAGCACGTCCCCGATCCTGGTCACCCCTGCGGCCACAGACCTCCTCTCCGCCAACCACTGAAAAGGACGGAGGGGCGG
This sequence comes from Carcharodon carcharias, assembly GCF_017639515.1. Classification (NCBI taxonomy): domain Eukaryota; kingdom Metazoa; phylum Chordata; class Chondrichthyes; order Lamniformes; family Lamnidae; genus Carcharodon; species Carcharodon carcharias. The sequence continues at coordinate 86,112,437 of NC_054473.1, forward strand.
ATTCCTGACCAGCAGCTCTCTGACGATGGCCGCTACTCCTGACGGGGGAGAGGTGCGTCGCGAGGCGACCACTTTCCAGACTTTGATCAGGTCCTGGTAAAAGACGGGCAACGCCTGCAAGGAGCCACCGAGGCCCAGCTGTTCTATAAACAGGAGCTGCACGTCATAATTCAGGCCGTGCACCTGACGGAAGAAATACGTCATCAGGGCACAGCATCTAGGAGGAGGCTCGACGTAGAGGTATCGCTGCAGGGTCTGAAGGCGGAAAGTCGCCACCTGTGTGCGTAGGCACACTAGCGCCTGACCACCCTCCCTAAGCGGGAGACTCAGAACCTCGGCAGCGACCCAGTGCAATCTTTTGTCCCAGAAGAAGTCGACTAACAATCTCTGGATTCTTGTGACAAAGTCCGGGGGAGGGGTCAAAGTGACCAGCCGATACCAAAACATGGCGGCGATCAGCTGGTTTATGACCAGAACTCGACCTCGGTAAGATAGCACTCGGAGCAGTCCTGTCCAGCGCCGCAGGCGAGCGGTGACTTTCGTCTCCAGTTCCTGCCAGTTTGCCGGCCAGGATTCCTCAGCGGGGCAATATGTAACTCTTTTGAGTACAAACACGTTTCCATCTGTTCCTATTCAGATGAAGTTACACTGTTTCATAGTTTGCCATTGTGAGATTTGAACTGTTGATAATCTTTTAAATCTTTTAAATCAAACCCATTTCCATCTGTTTATTCAGATGAAGTTACATTGTTTCATAGTTTGCCGTTGTGAGATTTGAACTCTTGATCTTGAGTTTACAAACCCAGTACCATAACCACTTGACTATTTAGGCCAAGCTTAATTAGTAACTCTTTCGAGTACAAACACGTTTCCATCTGTTTCAGATGAAGTTACATTGTTTCATAGTTTGCCATTGTGAGATTTGAACTCTTGATACTCTTTTGAGTAAACCTGTTTCCATCTGTTTCAGATGAAGTTACATTGTTTCATAGTTTGCCATTGTGAGATTTGAACTCTTGATAATCTTTTAAATGAAAACCAAATCAACAAAATTGGGATAAATCAGGCACAGCCCCTAATTCAGGTCAGCTGTAAAACCAAGAACAAAGTTTAAAGGAAACTTACAAACTTTAAATCAAAATGTGATTAAAGGGGTCAACAAAACACCCCAGTCCCCGCGGTGCCCACCGAGCACGGAAGGCCTCGAGAGTGCCAGCAGACACCGCGTGCTCCTTCTCCAGGGACATCCGGCAGCGAACGTAGCCGCGGAAGAGGGACAAACAATCGGGCGGGACTCCCCCGTCGATCGCCCACTGCCTGGACCTGTTAATGGCCAACTTGGCCAGGCCCAGGAGCAGGTTCACGAGGAGGTCCTCCTCCTTCCCGACCCCCTTCCGCACCGGGTGCCCATAGATCAGGAGCGTGAGGCTGAAGTGCAAACAAAACATCAATAAAAGGTTTTTCAAATAACTAAAAAGGGAGTGCAGCCTACAACACCCTATGTATACATGGTCCACGGACTCCACAAGACCGCAAAAAGGGCATGTGTCTTGAGAGTCCGTGAACCTATGCATCCTCTTATTATAAGGTACTGCTGCATGCAACACCCTCCAACCCAGGTCCCCGATAGAAAGGGGGAGGACACCTCCTTCGAGGGCCTCCCATCGAGGGCCTCCGCCGCCAGACGGCAACAAGGCACGCCAGGGCGTGTCCGGTTGACGGACAAGGGCGAGAAAATGGAAGGTGTGCAGCAGCAGTCCATACAAAAAGCCCCTCTTTGCCGTGCCAAAAGGCACAGAGGGCATGTCCCCGAGGCGGCTCATATTGCGGGGCACCAGCACCCGAGGGAGGGTTCGGGGCTTGGGGCCAATGTGGAATTCCGTCCGAACAGGGGAACGCTCAGACGGAAGACCACCGCGCACCTGGGCCACCTCAAGACCCAAAATAACGTTGGGTCCGAGCACGACCGTTCTCAGGTCTTGGATGGCATCGGCTGCGACCTGGGCACTCACAGACGCGCGTCGCGCCAACTCCTGCGGGAGCATCCAGCCCAGTCCTCCGCCACCCAGCACGTCCCCGATCCTGGTCACCCCTGCGGCCACAGCCCTCCTCTCCGCCAACCACTGAAAAGGACGGAGGGGCGGATTCCTGAGCAGTGGCTCTCTGACGATAGCCGCTACTCCTGACGGGGGAGAGCTGCGTCGCGAGGCGACCACTTTCCAGACTTTGATCAGGTCCTGGTAAAAGACGGGCAACGCCTGCAAGGAGCCACCGAGGCCCAGCTGTTCTATAAACAGGAGCTGCACGTAATAATTCAGGCCGTGCACCTGACGGAAGAAATACGTCATCAGGGCACAGCATCTAGGAGGAGGCTCGACGTAGAGGTATCGCTGCAGGGTCTGAAGGCGGAAAGTCGCCACCTGTGTGCGTAGGCACACTAGCGCCTGACCACCCTCCCTAAGCGGGAGACTCAGAACCTCGGCAGCGACCCAGTGCAATCTTTTGTCCCAGAAGAAGTCGACTAACAATCTCTGGATTCTTGTGACAAAGTCCGGGGGAGGGGTCAAAGTGACCAGCCGATACCACAACATGGCGGCGATCAGCTGGTTTATGACCAGAACTCGACCTCGGTAAGATAGCACTCGGAGCAGTCCTGTCCAGCGCCGCAGGCGAGCGGTGACTTTCGTCTCCAGTTCCTACCAGTTTGCCGGCCAGGATTCCTCAGCGGGGCAATATGTAACTCTTTTGAGTACAAACACGTTTCCATCTGTTCCTATTCAGATGAAGTTACATTGTTTCATAGTTTGCCATTGTGAGATTTGAACTGTTGATAATCTTTTAAATCTTTTAAATCAAACCCGTTTCCATCTGTTTATTCAGATGAAGTTACATTGTTTCATAGTTTGCCGTTGTGAGATTTGAACTCTTGATCTTGAGTTTACAAACCCAGTACCATAACCACTTGACTATTTAGGCCAAGCTTAATTAGTAACTCTTTCGAGTACAAACACGTTTCCATCTGTTTCAGATGAAGTTACATTGTTTCATAGTTTGCCATTGTGAGATTTGAACTCTTGATACTCTTTTGAGTAAACCTGTTTCCATCTGTTTCAGATGAAGTTACATTGTTTCATAGTTTGCCATTGTGAGATTTGAACTCTTGATCTGGGGGTTACAAACCCAGTACCATAACCACTTGGCTATTTAGGCCAAGCTCAAAATAACCAAGAGTAACTCTTTCGAGTACAAACACATTTCCATCTGTTCCTATTCAGATGAAGTTACATTGTTTCATAGTTTGCATTGTGAGATTTGAACTCTTGATCTTGGTGCTACAAACCCAGTACCATAACCACTTGGCTATTTAAGCCAAGCAAAAGTTGTAACTCTTTCGAGTACAAACCCGTTTCCATCTGTTTCAGATGAAGTTACATAGTTTGCCATTGTGAGATTTGAACTCTTGATAATCTTTTAAATTATCAAGAGTTCAAATCTCACAATGGCAAACTATGTAACTTCATCTGAAAGAGTACAAACACGTTTCCATCTGTTTCAGATGAAGTTACATTGTTTCATAGTTTGTCATTGTGAGATTTGAATTCTTGATCTTAGGGTTACAAACCCAGTACCATAACCACTTGGCTATTTAGGCCAAGCATCAGTCTGCATGGCAGTGAGCATGAATCACATTACTGTTAATTGTTTGTTAATTGACTATTTAATTGTAAACAGATGGTGGGCATTAATTGGGGGCTCATGTTTGGTAGCTTAAACTATGGTGGTTGCTTTTAGAAGTTGTAAGAAATTGGGGCCTTGAATGAACAGATATTTTCTGCATAATATAGAACCTTCATAGGATTTGTTAAACAGCCTTGATTCTCTCTCTGGAAATAGGCTTTCTAAACGCTTTGACCTCTAAACAGTCTTCGTTCAGGCTGTCATGTTGACATTCCTAAAATGGGAGGATGGCATCTTGTGCACCCCCTTATCTATGCAAGTGTTTAGAAAGGACCAAGATGATGATCCTCAGCATGATGTAAACTAAAAAGCTGACCTTGAGAAGGATGCCGAACAGGGGAGGTAGTAACACCCTGACAGTTTGGGTACCTGTCCTGTGTCCATTGGTCAGAATGGTTTGAATAGATGATTGACACAGGGTAAGCTCCCAGCCCCTAGAAAAATGGTATTTTAACAAGTGCTCAGTCACAGGTCACGGGTTATAAACAGGTGAGGTCCTGGTGAGGGGTCCTGGTGAGGTGGCAGTGCTCGCTGGAAGCTGTCTTCTTCAGCTGGCCAAGGAGAAGGAGGAGAAAGATCAGGGGAAACATTCCCTAACACTTTGACTAGAGAGCAGAATGCTGCTATCACAAGCTAGTGAGATCAACATACTCCGTTCCTACCGTCTGTCGGTCCTCTGGGGTCAGCAAACAGCCCTCAACGGTCACAGATCGTATAACTTTTCTGTCTAATTACTTAATGCGTCATCTCTAAACTGTTGCTTCTTAATAAATCATCTTAAAATTACTTACAAACAGTCGACTGCTTATCTTAGGCATCTGTGCCCCAGATCCAAAAATCTTACAAACTGTATGATGTGTGATGTATTTCTCAGTAAATAAAAGCTTGGAAGTATATAAAGGTTAGGTTCCAGTTGTATCCTTCACTGCCTGACTATCCAAATTTTAACAATAACCTACATCTGAACATCCATTGAAGCACTGAATCCACCCGTGCTCCAGTGGAAGCTCAGGCGTTTGGCATGTAGACACTCCATCACAACTGGGTCTGCTAGCGCAGTCATGGAGTTGGTCACCACATTGACAGGGAAAGGGATAAGTTCTAAGCTCTATACGATGCCCGATGCCAAATTGGAGCTGGACTCCGCCACGCAGATAAGAGACTTCTGGCAGGCCTGCCAATGCAACAGAGCATCTCAACTTGAATGTTCATACAGCTTCGCCTGTCTGCTGCCCCATCTAAGAACATTGCAGCAGCTCATCTGTAACATCGCCATTCAGGGAGGTAGCACATGAGCTGCCCATTCCTCTGGCCTGGCTGCAGCCCACCCATGTTCAGTGACTCACCACATGCACCACTGACTGTATAGCAGCCTCTAAGCCATGTGCCATGTCAGTTTCTGAGCTGGAGGCGCAGATTGTCAGGTTGAATGATGGTGCTTCCTGTTCATTGGTAAGGGATTGCTCTCTCTATTCCTCCTGGCCAGGTAGCCTGGATATCTGAAAGCATAAAAGCAGAAAAGGAGGGTTGGGTTCAGGGCAGTAGGTGGTAAAGAAAGCAGGAGGTCCAAGTTTGCACCATCTCCATGTCAAATCTCAGGATGGGGCTGAGGAGGGAATTGAGAAGAGGCATAAGGCTGTAACTTGTCATTGTTTGCGATGGTCTCAGCAATGGCAGATACCATGGGCTCTGTTACAGCCAGCCCAGTGATTTGGAAGACCATCTTCTCCATCATGTTCAATGCATGGAGATGTGGCAGATCCCAGCCAACCCTCTGGCAAGATGAAGGGCAGAGACAGTGATTGTGTGGCATTGTGTTTGGGTGATGTACCTGCCACAGCAGAATAGCTGAGGTATGTCAAAGTGGGTGTGAGGTTGGCATCAGTGAAAGGTGTGTGTAGGTGAACTGGAGTATCGGAATTTGAGGCAGGAGTCGTGAATGCTATTAAGTGTTGCTGGTTGTGTGATGAGCGTGTGCTCCATCGAGCAGCATGAAAGGTTGCTGGGTTGGCGGATAGGAGATGCAATGTGAAGATGCATTCACTGAACTTGACCAAACATGTGAAGTCATTAAACCTCTTTCAGCACTGCTGCCAGGTCCTTGAGGCCAAACTCTAGGCATTTAGCTGCTCACAGTCCCTTTGGACACTCTGGTATGAGACCCTCTTGGCCTGCTGCAGAAACATGGACACCAGTGCCTCCTGCACGACATCTGAAAATCTTGGTGACCTCCCTGCCCTGTTGTTCCATCTTTCTTCGCTTTGATTGTATCAACACAAGTTATCCAGTGCATTTTCCCTTTAAGAAGGACAGACTACCTTTAAGAGCTGCAGGCTAGCTGGAACACATTCTAACCTCACACGCTATTAAACCTTGAGTGTGAGCCAGCTGGGAGTATGAGTTGGGCTGCACTGCATGCCACAATCATTTAAATGAGGTGGCAGTACAAAATTTACATGCTGGCTACCTCCACCAGACCAGTGGCTGCAGGTCATAAATCGCAACCCCTATGCCAAAAAAATTGCAAACCAATTTGTAGCTTTCACATTTGGTAAAGTTGAACCTGGGTGCTGTACTGTACCACAAGAGGAACTATTCATAAGCTGCAGCATATGATGGGCAAATATGACAATGAACAATCAAAAGTATAAAAGCATTGGGCTGAAATGACTATTAACACCATATTGATCTCCCAGTGTTGGTCGACAATGAGTCCTGAAAGTACCAGCCGTAGCTTAGTGCGTAGTCAGAAAGTTATGGATTCAAGGCTCATCCTAGAGTACGTAATCTTGGCTGACACTTCAGTGCATTACTGAGAGAGTGCTTCACTATTGAATGAGATGGATGAGACGTTGAAATGAGGTCCTGTCTTCCCTCTGAGGTGGATATAAAACATCCAGTACAATTTAAAGAAGAGCCAGGGTATTGCCCCTAGTGTCCTGACCAACAGTTATCCTTCAACCAACATCACTAAACATCATAACATCACTATCTGGTCATGATCTCATCATTTGCAAATGGGCTGCCATGATTCCTACATTACAATGGTGACTACACTTCAAACGCACTTCATTCCCTGTGAAGTTCTTCGGGACATCCGGTGAAAGGAACTAAATTATTGCATATTCTTTTCATAAACAGATTTCAAAACAACAACAAAAACAACTTCCTAGCTCGAGGGAGCATTAAAAATCATTAATATTGAGCATGATTTCTCCTTATTCTAACATCTAACCTTTCTAGTCCTTTATCGTGTAGCTGGAACCAACCAACTTTCACAGAGGGGTAACTGGCCTAAGGCGTGGGATGGAGTGCAAGGCTAGTGCTGAACTGTGGGGTATGAATGGGGAAGGTTGCACTCAGACAAATGACTGGGGGAAGAGTGCAGGGAGTTACAGAATGGCAAAAGCCACTTGGGGTCAGAATGGGAGGAGCACTAAGTCAAGAAGCATTTCAGTTTACATTGTTGAGCTTGCAAAGACTGTCCTTGTCCCAGTCCAGGGAGAGGGAGGGCATGTCAGTCCAGTCTCAGTCATGCCCAGGATGCTGTGTGCAGGGCATTGTCGTAACATCACTCAACTCTGTCTGTGGGGTTTCTGATCATACCAGGCTGTAGATGGCACACTCACACTCACACAGAGAGGGTCCAAGCTGGTCTGGTAATGAAATCTCAGCACCACCATCTTCCCAACTGCAGCAATGGCGCAGCGCAAAATTAAAATGAGGAGAAGTTCTGCTGGTGAGAACTCTGTGGGCAGATTGGAGGGCAGGTGCATGCATGGGGGGGCAATTAAAGGGACACCCAACTGAACTGTGCATTCCCAAATGAGGAGAGAGTCACAGCTGAGATACATTAGGAGACATTCAATGACAAAGCAGGGAATCAGGAAAGTGAAACAAGATTGTGCTTTCATGCGAGACTAATCCCACAAAGTGGCAGTAATCAGTCTCCTTGTTTTAACCCCTTGTTCACACTGTAGAAATTCCCCACAGTGATAATGAACTACAGAGCAATTGGGCGACTGGACAAGCTTCAGAAGCATGTTAGAATTGTGGCGCTGGATGGTTCCGAGAAGAGAAGCCTCAGGCCCCCCCTCAAATAACCTCATTTCCTGAGTAAACAATAACCCTCATATTTATTCCAAAGAGTTTAGTATTAGAGTGCAGTGAGTGAGGATCCGAGCGCCTGGGCTGAAAGAAGCACACCTAAGTGCCTGGCCAAAGCAATGTCATAGAAATTGGTCATGTAAGCCGGGGTGGGGCAGGGGGGAAGGGAGACACCACCTTGATACTCACCCCGCACAGGCCATCATTTCAGGCATGAGTAGTTTCCAACACGGGAACAAGGCCTTTGAACTCACATTCACCGACGAGTCATTGACAGAATTAGGGCCTTCAGCCTGATGCTGACTCTTGTCTGTTTCTCATTGATGCTGAGAGTGGAGACCATCAGCAAGATGGACCCTGGATTTATTGCTGCCTGCATAATCTCATACAGGCAGTAGAAAAGAAGAAGATTGTGATGGGGGCACCTGGTTCGCCAAAAGTAGGAGCAAAGCCCTCAAAGCTAAAGGGCCAGCAGGGTCTCCCCCAGACGCAGAGGACAAGGCTCACAGAAACGTTGTGCATAGGCAGCTCGCAAGGCGAAACTCACAGAACTCACACGCCTTATCTGCAGATTAGCACGAGACAGTGTCATCGACACCTCCATGTGTCCAAGGATTTGGTTGTTCAAATTTTCCACATTCTCCAGGAATTGGTGCCACGGGGACTGGGAGGGAATCCATTGCCAGTGGCTGTGAAAGTAATGGCCACTCTGAACTTCTACGCCAGTGGCTCCTTCCAGGGCTCCACTGGGGACCTGTGTGGAATCTCTCAAGTGTCCATGCACAAATGTATTCATGAAGTGACAGATACCATTTTTTTGCAAGCCCCACAATTACATCAACTTCAACAGAGATCAAGAAAGCCAGGACATCATAGCACTGGACTTTGCAACGATTTCTGGATTCCCACAGGTGCAGGGTGTCATCAACTGCACTCATGTGGCTATAAAAGTTCCCTGGCTACAAGCATTCCAATACATAAACAGGCAAGGCTTCCACTCGCTTAATGTTCAGCTGCTCTGCAACCACAAGAAACAAATCATGCAGGTTTGCACCAGATACCATACATCTTGAGAAGATCACAGGTCCAGGACACCTTCAAGGGACACTGATGATCCAGGGCTGGCTCCTCAGTGACAAAGGATGCCCACAAAGGAAGTGGCTGATGACACCCATGTGGCAGCCTCAGACTCCTGCAGAGAGAATGTACAACAAGGTTCATGCCGCTAACCAAACATTGATGGAGCACACCACAGGGATCTTAAAGATGCAACTCCAATGCCTGGACAAATCTGGTGGAGCACTCTAGTGCACTCTCCAGATGGTCTTACAGTTCATCATGGTTTTCTGCACGCTGCACAACCTGGCACTGCACAGGTGGAAGACTTGCCAGATCCCGATATGGAAGAGTTGTACATCTCCTCTGATGAGGAGGAGGACATCGAAGGGGATGATGGCGTTGAGTTGGAGACAGCTGAGGCTGCAGGGCAAGAGGCTGTAGCATAGGCTAGACGTGGCAGGCATGTGTGAAGCCATCATTGCCAACAGATTCCACGAGGAGGATGATGTGTTATAGTGAGTACCCTCTTGGACAAGTGCCTTCCATCATGGACCAACATTAACATCAGCGTTGCTATTTCCCTCATTTCAACAATGCACTTCAATATGAGAGTGAACAGTTACATTGTTCTGATCCTTTGAAGGGTGATGAATCCTCGGGAGCATGTGCCCTTGCTGAGATTAGTATGCCCTGTACACAAAAAGCAGGACAAATCCAATATGGCCAATTACCATCCCATCCTTCTACTCTCGATCATCAGTAAAGTAATGGAAGATGTCATCAACAGTGCTATCAAGCGGCATTTGCTTAGCAATAACCTGCTCACTGATGCTCAGTTTGGATTTCGCCAGGGCCACTCAGCTCCTGACCTCATTACATTCTTGGTTCAAACATGGACAAAAGAGCTGAACACCCAAGGTGAGGTGAGAGTGACTGCCTTTAACATCAAGGCAGCATTTGACCGAGTGTGGCATCAAGGAGCCCTAGCAAAACTGGAATCAATAGGAATCGGGGAAAACTCTACACTGGTTAGATTCGTACCTAGAACAAAGGAAGATGGTTGTGATTGTTGGGTGTCAATCATCTCAGTTCCAGAGCATTTGTGCAGGAGTTCCTCAGGTTAGTGTCCTAGGTCCAACCATCTTCAGTTGCTTCATCAATGACCTTCCTTCCGTCATAAGGTCAGAAGTGGGCATGTTCACTGATGATTGCACAATGATCAGTTCCACTCCTCAGATACTGAAGCAATCCATGTCCAAACGCAGCAAGACCTGGACAATATCCAGGCTTGGGCTGACAAGTTGCAAGCAACATTCACACCTCATAAGTGTCAGGCAATGACCATCTCCAGCAAGGCAGAATCCAACCATTGCTGCTTGACATTCAATGGCATGATCATCACTGAATCCCCCACAATCAACATCCTGGGGGTTACCATTGACCAGAAACTGAACTGGACTAGCCCATATAAATACTGTGGCTACAAGAACAGGTCAGGAGCTAGGAATCGTGTGACAGGTAACTCACCTCCTGACTCCCCAAAGCCGGTCCACCATCTACTAGGCACAAGTCAGGAGTGTGATGGAATACTCCTTACTTGCCTGGATGAGTGCAGCTCCAACAACACTCAAGAAGTTTGACACCATCTAGGACAAAAGCAGCCCACTTGATTGGCACCCCATCCACAAACATTCACTCCCTCCACCACCAACAAACAGTAGCAGCAGTGTGTACCATCCAGAAGATGCACTGCAGGAATTCACCAAGGCTCCTTAGGCAACACCTTCAAAACCCACGACTGCTATCATTTAGAAGGACAAGGGCAGCAGACACCTGGGAACACCACCACCTGGAAGTTCCGCTCCAAGCCACTCATCATCTTGACATGGAAATATATCACTACCCCTGTCCTGTCGCTGAGTCAAAATCCTGGAACACCCTCCCTAACAGCACTGTGGGTGTACCTACACCACATGGACTGCAGCGGTTCAAGAAGGCAACTCACCATCACCTTCTCAAGGACAACTAGGGACGGGCACTAAATGCTGGCCCAGCCAGCGATGCCCACATCCCATGGATGGAGTCCTGGAATCAGATGTCAGAAGGTGCTTCCTCTTCGAGCAGCTCCTGTGATAAGTGGGGGCAGATGTCATGGTGTCACACCTGATTCACAGCCACATAGCTCATCATAAAAAGGAGGCAAACACAAGAGGAGATGTGAAATAGGTACGATTCTATTTACATTTTTGAACATTATATACAAGTTGTAAACACACTTGCCACCATTGTGCTCCTAAATCTTTTAACTTTTCTAACCCTACTGCTACATCTTGGTGCTTCCCTGGCATCCAAGGTGGAAGTGGAGGCAATCTGCTGACTGCTACCCTGTTGTCTTGGCAGGCATCTTCTGGAGGGCCGAGACCTGGACAGCCCTGGCCTACTTTGGGTGTCCTGCTGCGTGCCAGGTGCACCTTCCTTGGCCTGTAGAGATGGAGTCACAGGAAGAGGGGATTAGGTTAGGCCACACAGTCCTGGAGTCACCTGGCTGATGGCCCTGGCGTGTCAATTTACTGGTCCTCCTTCCTATGGGTGACTGAGGGCCCCTGGCTGACTCTTTGAGGAGAAGGGGAAGCTGGAATAAGATCAAGGCACTCCACCCCATCTTGTGTAGCCACTAATGGATGCCACCAATGGCTACAGTGATGAGTACAGCTCCTGCAGTTGCGCAGAACCCATGTCCTGGACCAAGGTCTCCATGGCAACTGCCATCCTACCAGTGTTGGCCTCGGTGCATTGGCATGCCGGCGCTATCACCACGGACTCCTCCATCGTCCATTGCAATCGGAGGAATGCAGCTGACAACCCTTCCTGATATTCCCATGATTGTTGTTGCAGCTCTACCAACTGATTCAGGACTGAGTCCAGAGGCTCATCACCTGACTCGGACTCCACAGATTCCTGGCTTCCAACAGTCTTCAGAGTGCCGGCAACCTCAGATGACCCTGCCTCCGCCTGTTGTGGGCCAGATTGCGTGCTGTGGTCACCATATTGCAACCCCAGCCTGCTCTTAAACTAGATTTCTCCGTGTTGCGTGTCACTCGATGCTGGAGGGTGTAGGTGAGCGCTGTGACTTATCTTCTATGGCGCTCTCCTCTGGTTCCTCATCCAAGGTGTCGTTGGGACTGGAGCTGAGGGCCTGGCTTGAGGGTGCCCTCGGGCACTTTCCAGAGGTGCTTATGAAAGAAAGGAGAGATAATTGGCATGGCAGATGATCAAAACAGGAAAATACACTCACAGTATGGCTGTCTGAGGGATGAGCTGGTACAGGACCCTCACTTGGGTGTGCACTGTCCACTTCACCATCACTGCAGGCATGGTCCTTGTCTTCTCCAGCCAGCTCGATGGCTCAATTCTCGTTGGGAGTTAGGACCTTGACTTCAGCCACTCCGCCCCCGATCTTAGACCTCTCCATTCAACTGTGTGCGAGCTTGTCCTGCATAAAAACAGATGGAGAGTGTGAGCAGGACGCATGTCAGGGGAGATGATAGGGAAACCAGCCATGCGTGGGTGGTGAGTGCAGCCATGGACGGGATGAGGATTAACTGCAGACGAGTTGAGGCGAGATAGATATGTGAAGGTGTATGTGAGAGAGTGAGTGGTGATGTCCCTTGAGCTGGCAGTGTGTGAGATGCCAGTGAATGTGTGATGGGCTGGTGAATATGAGTTTAGAGTGATAAGATAGTTGACTTACTCTGGTGGCACAGATGAGATCATTCATCTTCTATCTACATCGGATGGCCAACCTCTTCTGTCCAGCGTTGGCACTGATCACTACTGCCACCACCTGCCAAGCCAGAGTGCTGAGGTTAGCCATCACGGGGGTAGAGGACATCGTGGCAGGCCTTGACTGTTTACAGCAGGCATTCCAGGGTGGCGTCACTGAATTTGGGCACAGCTGTCTTCTCCCCTTTTGGGGAAAAAATCCCTCTCTCATCTGTGGCAGACCCGGGCTCCAGATTGACAGAGCTGAGCATGGTTTAAATATGGCGCCTGGAGTGAGGAAGCGATGAACTCACGGCTGGGCAGGTGAATGAGAGGCTGGCCGTCCACAATCCTGTATGCATAATGAATGCAGCGGGAAGTGGACAATACAGCGTGAAAACCCACCATTGCAGCTGGTGGGGACACTGCGACTTTTCACGCTTGCTGCTGCACATAGTGCAATGAGGGGAAAATCACACCCTAAAGTCTCTGCCGATTCCTGGTTTCCCATTATTAATCCCCAGTCTCACCCTCTAAGGGACTAAGACCCATTTTAACTACTCTCTTCCTTTTTATATACTTATAGAGGCTGCCAGGGAAACAATTGCAATCTTGCTCTTAGTAAACACTATTTTGCTTTGTGACCTGATCCAACCTCTGAATAATGACCTCAGTCTACAGTATGATGTACTGCTGTCCTTGTTTCTCCCCTAACAAGGGATGAAAGGTTAACAGATGAAAGAGCATGAAGAATGCAGTCCTCACAATAAATCCAACAAGCACAGCTATTTTCCCTCTAACAGTTGCATTTAGAGTCGGGTGCCTGTCTCAATTGTGACACACACACACACGCGCGCGCTTGCGCATGCATGCACGTACATGCATATCTCTGAACAAGAACTGGTGGTACGAAAATAGGATTTTTCTTTTGAATTTTAGGAGGAAGTCAAAATTTACCAATGCACCACTAGGAAACATTCAGGAATATATGAGTGGAAATGGGTAATTGATTTTTTTTGAACCTTTCCTCAAAATGATAACCTCTCATTCTTAGTATCATTCTTATGAATCTTCGTGTGCTCTTTCTATAATGAGGTACTTCTTTTTGTTCTTTCTTGGGATGTGAGCATCCCTGGCTAGGCCAGCATTTGTTACCCATCCCTAATTGGCCTTGAGAAGGTGGTGGCAAGCCACCATCTTGAACCACTGCAGTCCATGTGGTGTAGCACCCATGGTGCTGTTAGGATGGAAGTTCCTGAACTCTACAGACGACTGTGACCGAACCAATACCTTTATATAAAATTACAACAACAACTTATATTTATATAGCACTTCCCAAGGTGCTTCACAGGAACTTTACAAAATATAACACCAAGCCACATATTAAGATTGACCTAAGCTTAATCGAAGAGGTAGGTTTTAAGCAAGGCCTCAAAGAAGGAAAGTGAACTAAAGAGACAGGTGTCTGAGAGGGTTTTCCAGAACTTGAGACCAAGGAAACTGAAGGCACAGCCACCAATGATGGAACAATTATAATTAGGAATGCACAAGAGGCCAGAATTTGTAGGAGTGCAGATATTTTGGAGGGTTATGGAGTTGGAAGAGATCACAGAGATAGGGAGGCAGGAGACTATGGAGGGATTTGAAAACAAGAATGAGAATTTTAAAATCCAAACACCACTTGACTGGGAGCCAATGTAAGTCAGTGAGCACAAGGCTGATTGGGAAGCTGGATTTTATGCAAGTTAAGACACAGGCAGCAAAGTTATGGATGACCTCAAATTTCCAGAGGGTAGAATGTGAGAGACCAACCAGGAGTTTGTTGCAATAGCCAAATCTAGATGCAACAAAGGCATGAATGATGGTTTCAGCACTGGATGAGCGACGGCAGAGGTGAAGTCAGACAATGTAAAGGAGGTGGAAATTAGGCTGTCTTAAAGATGGTGTGAAAATGAAGTCTGAAGATCATTCTGGATCACAATCATTTACTTTTTTTGTATGCATTGCTATGACTCAAACAATCATTTTTATCTGTATATCTTTTCCTTTCTGCATTCCCATCTTTAAAGAAATATAATTCCTAGATGTCTATGTCCTTCCATTCTTTAAGGAGATTTACCATTTAGGTTATGTTTTATATCTCTGGCCCTTTGCTCAAAATTAATCAAGTGCCACATCTATTTTGCCAGAAACCCATGACTGCAAGATATATTTATGTACTGGCTGCTGCACACTACAGGGAATATAATTATTGTCACAGTACACACCGGCCTGGATTTTGCAGTCAGCAGTTCTGTGACATGAATTTTACCTTTCCCAATGTTAATTTGAACCTGGCGCTAAAAAAGAGGATCTCCAGGCATTCAACAACAGCGATGTCATCAAGCAGGGTAAGCAGCCGATCATACTTTGAAGTATTCTCACATCAAACCAGGAAGTAAAATGTACTGTTTATCCTTCACTTCCTTATCAAATTTTACAGACTACAAAATCAGTGATTGGGACACACACTTTGGAAGCTGAAATATTACAAACAAATGTAAAAAAAAAATTATTCTATTAGAAAACTTTGATATTTTTTTATCAGAATGGAAAAATAAATATTACACAAATATAAAATTAGTTTTTCAGGGCCAAGGAGGTTTTTCCGTAGTAGTTATGGCTTAGTACAGTGTTAAAAATCCAGTTACGCCTCATTAACAAGTTGTAACTTTTAAGGGTAGTTACAGCAGACTAATAGCATAAAAGGGCAAATTCCCATCAGGTCAGTGATTTATAATAGATTTCAATCTGTAGAGATTTCAACCGCACTCCCTATGGGGAAGTATGTAATCACTGATGGCAACTTCTGGATTTCTGCATCAAACTGCACATATGTGGACCCCAGAAGTTGCTTTCAGTTTCAGGGGAATAATGCAGATGCACGCCAGGTCACTGTTTCACATAATCACCTCAGTCAGAATATACTTAGTATGATACAACCCACTTGTTTTCCATACATTCAGTGTCTGGTTATAGCAATTGTCTATTCTCATCAAGTAACTAACTGTCACACTACAAATCTAGGTAGGCATATGTCCCCACTCAACAAGACCATGAATTAGGCAGAACCCCAGTATTTCCTTCACCAGTTCTCATTGCAGGTACAACAATCCCAAAAAAATCTTTCATATCAATGTATCTCTCATGCACCATGCAATCAAAATAGGCAATAGTTTCACAAAAATATGTAATCTGCTTGCAAATACTACAAAGTTGAAATTTAAAAACTGTCACTGGCTTTAAATTTTGTGAACACTCTGAACAAGTATGCTATTCAGTAATACTCCCAGCAGAATGATACACACATTGATAACATTGCCAGTAGACATATAGTCAGTAAATGTTGGCCACAGTCTTCATTGGGAGGCCAGTTATCTCGGTTGGCTAGAAGGCTAGCATGTGGACCTGAATAACACCAACAGTATGGAGTTCATTCCCATTCCAGCTAAGGTAGACTCAGAACTTGCCTTCTCACCCTACCTGTGCTAAAGAGTCATGGAACCTTGCTACAGTTCAGCAAATAATTACCAAGCACCTGCCTCTGGCCAGAGGACTGAAGAAGATCATCTTCGTTAATATTCCAGCAAGTATACTGTACAGTAACAGATAAAATCTTTAGTGCACTTGATCCAGTGGACTTTCTGCTAAACTGCCATTTGTGGTTATACTTCCTGTTAACTTCCCATAGGTTGTTCTAATACTCTACAAATACCTGTCTCTCACTCTGACCCATTTCTGATCACCTTTCTTTCAAATCTCTATTCCATCTCCATTTTACTCACTATCAGCCTCTATCTCTGTCTCGCACTAAATTTAGTTCTAGACATTCAGAATGATTTATCCTCCTCGCTATGAATTGAATTACTCTGTGAACAATAGCATTTAGTGTACCTGGAAAGAAAATGGATTAGGGAAGGGGTCTACACAAGGTTAATTGGAAGAATATCTGTAACTTTGCCATAAAAGTGTAGAAAGATGACTCTGCTGAATTCAAGGCAAGTGGCAACTCCTACTGTTGCCTAAATATGACAAACCAGCACATTACTGACCCAAAACCAGTGTTTGTTGATCTCTCCTGATGAGCCTGCAATCTGTTCCAAGAAATGATATTGTAAGTATTAACTAATGCAATGCAACCTGTGATAAATGGAAAATCTGTTCCAGTTCAAATGCAGACATGCATTTAGTGACCCTCTGAGCAGGTGTGCACTTTGAAGCTATTTGCCAATGTTTCCAGAAAAATCTTAAGACAGGCATAATGCTACTGGACAGTACAGTGGCACACTGACCTGCCCCTAAAGCTATCCAAAGTGCTTCTAACCTGGCTCATGACAGTTGTTGAAACACTCCTTTGTGATTCAGAGTCCACATAGGGTTGGGGAGAAGTGCATGGAGAAGATTGGCCAACAGACCACCCCAGGGCTCAGTGCTGGCCCTAGCCCTGTTCAACAGATATACAAATGACCTAATAACAACCACATCCCGCAAGTTCATCAATGCTGATGACATCTGTTGTGACACTCAAGCTTCATCCTCTGCACCCTGGATTAGGCCCTTAACGAAGACGTTACAAAGTTGACGGACTACTGCAGCACATGGCATCTCATGCCGAATCCCTCTAAAACCATATCCACTGTATTCCACCTCCACAATGCCAGTGCCAAAATAATTTGCAATTCTTCATGGAAGGCCAGAGACTAAAGCATGATCCCAGCCCAGCATACTTGGGAGTGACTCCAGATAGCACTCTGTCCTTCCAGGAACATCTGAAGAAAACAGCAGCAAAGGTCAAAGCCAGAAATAACTTAATAATCAAACTTGCTGGATCTGCGTGGCCACACAGCTGCTGCCACAGCACTCCAAACCTCAGCACTCCCCTATCATACGCCACAGCAGAGTACTGTACACCTGTCTGGAAAAGGTCATCACATACACATCTTGTGGGCACAATTGAACACAACAAGGCGCATCATAACTGGAACCCTCCACTCAACAACCCTCCTCTGTCTGTTAAATCCAATATTCCTATGTTAAGCAAAGAATGAATCTGAAGCCAGACTGTACATTAAGACAGATTTATTTCTAAGCTGCAAGAGTAAAGACACAGAATCTTCCAATTCCCCCGAGCACCCAGTGTGAACACCTTTTTATACTCCTGTAATGAAGCCCTAATACTTCCCCAAATGGGGACAACTGCTCTTGATTACCAACTTAAAGCATGTAATCCATTGCAGCACAATTCCAACATTAACACTGGCTCCCTATCCTCGCAAACATCAATCCCCCACACATCTGCCAACTGATGAAAACCCACAAGCTGGTTGAAACCATCCGTGCTACACTTCACTTATCAATCCATGATGACCTGTTTAACTCACCTACTGCCCACCTTCCATCTCGGTGTCCCATACAGAGCACCCTTCCTGAGTAAGGTCTACCAGCAGACATCCTTTGGATCAAGGAATGAGAAACACAAGAAGTCGCAAACAAGTTCCTTGTCACAAACCCCATCTGTCTAATGGGGCAGGTAGTGAGAATGGTCCCTGCTAAACATGTTCAGGACAGGTACAGCCAACCTCCACTGCTGGGACCTCAGTACAAAGCCCTTCTGCACTGTGGAGAGACAAACAATGTTGCATCCAATGAAAAGCCAATGAACAAGGTTTCAGTTTTTAAAATAAAAGCGAAATACTGCAGATGCTGGAAATCTGAAACAAAAACAAAAATTGCTGATAAAACTCAGCAGGTCTGATAGCATCTGTGGAGAGAAAGACAGAGTCAACGTTTTGAGTCTGTATCTTTCTCTCCACAGATACTGTCAGACCTGCTGAGTTTTTTCAGCAATTTTTGCTTTTGTTTTAGTTTTTATAATTTTTACTTTAACAATCAAACCAAATTCAGCATAAGCTAAACATGATCTCGCAGACAAATCATGGTCAATATATATTACAAATGGCACAATGAATAGCAGATATAACAAAGATAGATCTCATGAATTTACTAGGTAATGCATGCAGCATATATGCCACCAATTTCAGTCACAAAGTCCTTCAACACTTCGTCAAGTAGAATCCCATTTCCTTTTCCTCAAAGACTTAGCCACTGATTCCCATCTGACAGTTGCTTCAAATCAACCTGAGTTTCATTTGTACAACCTTCAGAAAAATGGCATACTTCTCCAGAACATCTTCAGCTCTGCTCACAACAGTCTTGATGGTGTGGATGCACTAGTAGCACCCTTACCCGAGCCCTCAATGGCAATCTATGCACTGCATGTCCGAGTCTTGTCAGTCAATGTAAGTGACAGAAACAGCTGCAGCAATCTTGTTTTCCTATTGCTAGCTCCTGGGTCCAGCCTTCATTTTCTCCAGCCTGCCTGCGCTGCACCACTGGATGATGTGACCTCAGGTGACTAGGTGTCTTTTATCTGGTTTCACCCAGTTTCAATTTCCCTAGAAACCTGAAAGTTTCAGTTTCCCTTTCAGTTAGAGTCTGACTCAAAAAAATACAAGCTTTGAAACCATGGTCAGGGCACCTAACAGAAAATTTGACAAGTCATCTATTCAGAAAACAGTTCACACATATGTTCCCCCACTGGTCCCACAAACTGAGGATTTCATCACAAAGAGACAAAGTGAAATAGAAATAAAGAGAGCAGAATTACAAAGAACAAAGGAAAAGAGGGAGCCAGAAATAGAAGGGATTGACAGAATTAGAGATTGTAATGTTGTAAATTGCAAGGGGCTCCTTAATCAATTTGCTGACTTAAGGAGACATTCTGTGGAAAGATTTTCAGAATGCAAGCTTTCAACCAGAGGCGGTGAAGTATCCATGGCAACTATCACTTGAACATTCAGTTTACAAGGATGCAAAATCTTTTTTGAATGCCTCATTAATTCATAAATAATTTTCAAACCAAAATGAAACACAATTTATAAAATACTACAATAATGCATTGAAGTACTTACCAATGGACTGAAAACACTTTCCTATAACTCCTGCCTGTTGCTGCTGTTTAACTACTGGAAGTCTTGAGAAGGTATACTCAACACAAATGTAAATATCTTTATTTATCTGTCTATAAAATTAAAAGTCTTACACCAGGTGCACATCTGTTGTGCTAATGCTTTTTAAGGCTTCAAAACTGAAAGTGGCACAATTGCACATCCATAAGACAAAAAAAAAGCACTTGATAATCTAACAGCCAAGTGCTAATTTCAGCCAATGAAGTACACAATTGACTCAACACAAATGAATCAGACGGAATGAGGAATTGGTAAGCAGTAGAAAAACTTTGAAATTAAACGCATACCCCGTACTCAGTGTTGCCTTTATATAAGCTATAAATCCCTAATAAATGTTTTTTTGAGAGTCCTCCTTCAGCCAGGGGCTCAGAGTGGGGTCTGTCATTGGAACTTCAATTACTAGAAGGGGCTTTGTTGTCCATTAGTTTCTGCAAAAACCTTTGGTAGTTATAATTGGGGAATGATGAAAACAGATGTGAAATGGATGCCATGTTACTAAGACATACCTGTTAAAAGTCTGGTTTTAGCCAGCAATTTGGAGGCTAAATGCTGATTACCATGGTTTAAGTGTACTGGATGCTGCCAGACCTGCTGGGTTTTTCCAGCACTTTCTATTTTTATTTCGCAATATTGTATCCTTCACAGGCACCACTCACACCTCAGACACAGCTAGACATATAAGAAATAGGTGCAGAAGTAGGCCATTTGATTGTGACCTTAAGTCCGCTTTTCTGCCTACCGTTTCCTGTCAAACAAACCAGCACATGCACAACAACAACTTGTATTTTGCTATAACTGTGAGGTTTATAAGGTTATTATGTTTTGGGTAAATGAAGTGGGTCATGTGACCTCGCAGTAAACCTCGATGGTTTAATTGTTAGAGGTCAAAGGTAGGCTTAGATTGTTTTACTGAGAAGAAGGTGTAAGGTATTTACCCTTGTAGACAATGGCAGCAGACTCTGAGTTTATAATGAGTATACACTGAGCTTCCCAAATTCTCAGAAAGGTGTTGAAGGTACCGCGTTATAAACAGCTGTGTTGTAAACTGTCTGTTTACTCTAAGGTGAAAGGGAGTTGAAGTCAAGGATAGCCAATAAGCATTTCTACCTGGATCAAAATTAATGTGTTATATGTTGCCATGGGAAATAGGGAAGCCATTTTTGAGATCAGGTTACAGCTTTCCCTACAAATCAATGAATATCACAGACGGACAGCAGTTCTGTATGGTGAGCTAAGAGAAGAAGCTGCTTGGCTTTAAGAACTAACACATCCAGGTTCAGGAGAGAGACAGTCTCTGGATGGCTTCAAGTTTACAGAATATGAGGTTGACTTTAACTCCCTTTTATCTCAGAAGTAAATGGACAGTTTATTGCACAACTGTTTATATCTCATTACCTTCAACATCTTTCGGGGTCTTTTGGAGACTCAGACTCGGGTTTTTGCAGAGTTGTGGAGATTCCAGAGATCTTTTAAAAATGGTGGGTGGGATCCAGGTCTAGAAATCCCACCCTCATTTCCGACGCATCTTATTTTCACCTGTAGGGAAAAGGAATGCACTGGAATAGTTAATCTAGAGCTAACAAATGATTTAGGCAGCAGATGAGTGGAGGCAGGGTCTGAGTTGCGCAATGCCATGGATGTGTAAATAGGTGGTCTTGGTGATGGCTTGGAAACTGATCCCAGGGTCAAATGTGACACCCAGGTTGCAAACAGTCTGGTTCAACCTCAGACAGCTACCAGGGAAAGGGATGGAGATGATTGCTGGGGAAAGGAGTTTCTGAAGCGGTCTATAGATTATGGCTTTTGTCTTCTCAATTTTTAGTTGGAAGGAATTTCTGTTCATCCAGTGCGAGATGTTGGACAAGTGGTCAAGAGGTGTTGGAAAGGTAAAGCTGCATATCATCTGCGTACATGTGGAAACTAACACTTTAGGTAGAATTGTCCCAAAGTTGCACTAAGTGCGGTAGCGAGAGAGGAAAGGGATGTTTTACCTGTCAACTGCAATGGCGGCTTTCACGCTGTATTGCCCCAATCCTGCCTCATTAATCATGCATTCCTGGGGAACATGCTGGGTCATTGGCAGGGCAGCTCCTCATTCTCCCACCCCACCATCACATCAGGCTTTCAGTAAACTGGGCACCATATTTAAAGGCCACCCCCTGCAAAGAGGTATCACTCTTCAAAGGATAGGAAGCTGCTTCAAAATCATGGCTGCTAAAGGGAGGAAACAAACTGCCCCCTCATTTACTGACGCCTCCCTTGAGTGCCTACTGGATGCAGTGGAGGCCCACTGCAATGTCCTCTACCCGAACTCTGGGCAAAGCCCAGCAAGCATGGTGACAAATCCAGCATGGGAGCCGATGGCAGCAGTGGTCAGTGCCAACGCCCTGCAAAAGAGGACAGCCACCCAGTGCCATAAGAGGGTGAATGATCTCCTCTATTCCGCCAGGTCAAGTCACTCTTCCCATGACTCTCAACTCACACACAAACCCACCACACATCCACAGGGATCTCACTCACTGCCAGTTCAAGGGACTCTCTCATATACACCTTCATTGTCCTCATCCAATCCATGGTACCACTCACCACCCACACATGCCAGGCATACTTATCACCTGGCCTGGCAGGTGTCCTGTTTACACTCTCGCCATCTGCATTCATGCAGGACAAACTGGCACACAACAAAAGGGAGAGAAAGCAGGCTGGTGGTGGAATGCCTGAAAACAATGTCCTCACAGACTTTGAAAACAGAGCCATCTAGCTGGTTGGCGATGACCGGGACCATTCCTGTGCTGACGGTGAGGTCGACGCTGCTCTACTAACTGAGGATCCAACAGTGCAACATCCATCAGACAACTATGCTATGAGTGATATGTCCTGTTTCACAGGCCACTGACATGCACTAATTATCTCCCCTTGATTTCGCAGGTACATCTGAGAAACAGCCGAGGGAGTCCACGACCCAAGTCCTTGACACAAGCCCCAAAGACACCTCAGAAGAGGAATCTGCTCAAGCCATCATTGAAGTCCCATTACAGCCGTCACCCACACCCTCCACCAGTGCAGAGACACACATCTCAGTGGGCCCTAACTTTAGAGTAGCCTTGGGGTCACAATCTGGCGAGTACATCACACTGTCTGATCCACAGCAGACAGCGGCAGGATCTTCCCAGGTTTCTGGCACTCGGAGGACTGCTGGAGGCCAGAAGACTACTGAGTCCAAGTCAGGTGATGAGTGTAGTAATTATAGTTTTGATAAATGCAGGACTGTAGCCTTAAGACTAATCTTGTGTTATAAGATCACATGATCTGTGTAAACCAATGAACTAGCAGCATGGGGATCCTCTAGGAGAAAGTTCTTCTTCAGTTGTAGAGTTTGATGCACATGTGTAGTTGCTGCTGCTGTCTTGTAAATAAAGTTTAATATATCCACGAAGAAAGGTTGCCTGGAAAATCAACTCTATAACTAACTGGCGGCAAGAATGAATCAGATCATTACTGTACCTCGCTCAGTGATTGTGGGTATCTTAGTTCATTAAAAAGAAAAGAAGATATACTCATCCAAGATGCCACAGTTTGGCAAAATCAATCCCTTTGAACCAGCCACAGATGACTAGTCTCAATATGTGAAATGTCTGGCGTTCTTCTTTCAACGAAATCACGGGAGAGAAAAACAGGAGAGCAATTCTCCTGAGTATTTGTGAGAGCAAGACCTACAGTTTAATTCGAAGATTGATGGCCCCCAGTGCCCCAGATTCGAAAACTTTTAGTCACAATGCAGAGGTTCAGATTCAATTCAAAGAATAGAACCCCTGGAGAGACCACTGCTACCTATGTGGTGAAATTAAAACAACTAACAGAATATTGTGATTTTGGTAAAACACTGAATGACATGCTCAGTGGTCGTTTGGTATGCAGCGTGCAGGAGGATCTATTCAACGAAGATTGCTGACTGAAGTGAATCTTGATTTTAAGAAAGTGTTAGAAATAGCGCTGGTGATGGAAAGTGCTGTAAAGGATTCACAAACAATTCAGGGGCCGCAAAATGGCGCTGTTCTCCTAGTTGGGCGGGAGTAGTCAGCCGAATGTGGTGTGAAAAACCGGGACTCTGCCGTGAAATGGGAAACAGCCCCCGCTAACCAAAAAATGAGAGGAAATAGCTTAGCAACAAATGCGAAAACTCATTTTTATCGACGTAGTAACAATCATACTCTTAACAATTGGCAATTTAAAAGAGTAGAGCATTATTTTTGTCACAGAAGTGGACGCACAATGAAGCATTGCAAAGTGAGATTTAAACAGGCTTCCAGACAACAAACAAGTCCAATGAAGTCTATAGTGTGGAAGAGCCAGAAACAACCAATCCTGACATTGAATCATTATTCAATTTGAAAATTGGGAAGACAACCAATTATTGTCACATGAATGATAAACCCTTAAAAATGGAAGTAGACCCGTGTGCTTCCACCACTATAATAGGAGGACACACTTTCAGATATATAAATAAAGGTGAGCAACAATTAAATTTGGAACAAACATCTGTCAAGTTGAAAATGTACACAGGTGAAGAAATCCAGGTAAAAAGTATCAGCAGAGTAACTGTTCATTATAGACAGCAATCGGCACAGCTACCGGTGATAGTGGTAGAAGGTGAAGGACCAAGCCTTCTATGTCATGATTGGTTGAAAGAGATTAAATTAAACTGGTCCGAAATCTTCCAGTTGAAAGCTGTGGGACAGTCAGAGCTGCTAAAAAAAAATGACACCATCTTCAAGGATGAACCAGGGAAAATCCAAGGCCTAAAGACCAAGATTTACGTGGACCTAGAAGCAACCCCTCGCTTCTTAAAAGCAAGGCCAGTAACATACGCCTTGAGAGAGAAGATTGGTGCTGAGCTGAACCAGCTAGAGAGGTTGAATCGGCTAGAGAAAGCAGCTCAGAACACAGACCAGACCTTCTGGGTTTGCGGGGTCTATAACCTAATGGTCAATAAAGCAGCCAAACTGGACAAATACCCTATTGCCATGGTTGAAGGCCTATATGCCAAACCAGCAGGAGGGACAACATATACAAAGCTTGACAAGAGTCACACATTTCAGCAACTGGAGCTGGATGATGCCTCCTGGGAATTTATGACCATAAATACGCACAAAGGGTTATACCAATATACACGCCTGCCCTTCGGTGTTTCCTCAGCCTGTGCCATTTTTCAGAGGACAATGGAGAGCTTGCTACAGGGACTACCTCAGGTTGTGGTCTACCTGGACATGCACTGATAACTGGATTTGCAGAAAAAGAACACTTGGCTAACCTGGAGGAAGTCCTGAAACACTTTTTAGAGGCAGGAATGCACCTAAAGAAGGAAAAATACACTTTTCAGGCAAATAAAGTCATTTATTTGGGCCAACAGGTAGATGCCCAAAGGTTACACCTTGTTGAAGAGAATGTTAAAGCAATCAGAGAGGCACCCGCACCTTAGAACATCTCTGAACTTAAATCATTGTTAGGGATGGTAAATTATTATGGGCGATTTCTACCAAAGTTAGCAATGGTTCTAGCCCCTCTACATTCACTGCTAAAGAAAAACCAGCGTTGGGGTTTGGGAGTCATCCCTAGAAGAAGCCTTCATGAAAGTAAAACAGTTCTTACACTCTTCAAATTTGTTAGTGCATTATAACCAGACAAAGGAATTGGTGCTAACCTGCGATGCATCCCCCTATGGAGTGGGAGCGGTGCTATCTCACAAGATGCATGATGGCCCAGAGAGGCTGATAAGTTATGTATGCAGGACACTTACCACAGCTGAAAAAGGATATTCTCAGATCGAAAAGGAAGGTTTATCTATTATTTTTGGTGTAAAAATATTCCACCAATTCGTGTATGGGTGACATTTCATGATAGTATCTGATCACAAATCACTTCTGGGTCTGTTTAGTAAGGAAAAGGCTCTACCTCCCAAAGTCTCTGCATGAATACAAAGATGGGCTCTAATTATGGCAACATATGAATACACTTTGTACATAGACCAAGATAGACCATAGCAAATACCAATGCCCTAAGCCGCCTTCCTTTGCAAGAGAACAATTCCTCAAGAGCTCGTGTTAGTGATGAATTCCTGGATTTCTCGCCAGTCTGTGCCAGGCAGGCAAGAAACTGACGAACCATGATCCAGTCCTGTCTCAAGTGAGAGACCAAGTGTAACATGGTTGCTCGCGGGAACCAGTCTCTGATGAATTGAAGCCGTTTTTCAACCGGAGACACGAGATGAGCAGTCAAGATGGTATTCTATTACGGGGTGCACGGGGAGTAGTTCCTGCACAAGGAAGGGAACTGCTTTTAATAGAGCTACACAGTGCCCATACAGGAATCTCCCAAATGAAGATGATAGTGCAGAGCTACCTTTGGTGGTCAGGGATGGATGGTGATATTGAAAAGATGGTAAAGCACTGTGTGCAATGTCAACAGCTACAAAAGTTGCTGGTGGCAGCCCCATTACACCCATGGGAACGGCTTGGTAGACCCTGGGTACAATTGCACATTGACTATTTCGGTCCTTTCCTTGGAACCATGTTTCTACTGATTATAGATGCTCATTCCAAGTGGTTAGACATTTATGAGGTAAAGTCACCAATGTCAGGTGCTACTATGGAAAAACTACATCAGAGCTTCACCACCCACAGATTTCCAGAGGTAATCATCTCAGACAATGGTACTGTGTTTACGAGCACTGAGTTTCAATGATTTGTCAGCCTGAATGGTATCAACCATGTGAAGACTGTACCATACCATCCGTCATCAAACAGACTGGTGGAAAAAGCAATACAGACTTTTAAGGCAGGAATGAAAAAGTTAACAGGTGAATCGTTGGAAACTAGACTTGCTCATTTCATATTTCACTACGGAACCCCCCTACACTATGACAGGAGCAACATCTGCAGAATTACTGATAAGGTGCCATCTTCAAACAAGCCTGATATTTCCCAATTTGGTGGGGAAGGTGGAGGAAAGTCAAGGGAACCAAAAAGCGACTCATGATTTGCATAGTCATAAGCAACAATTTATATTGGAGAAACAGTACATGTAAGGTATTTCAGAGGAGGACCTAAGTGGTTAGCTGGTAAAGTAAGCTCTGTCACCGGACCATTGTCGTACCATGTGGGGAGTGGAGGGCCGGATCACCTGTAAACATGTGGATCATTTAAAAGAAAAAGAGATACCCCAACAAAATTATGTTCCATCATTACTGAACCAGTGGTTCCTGTTGAAGTTGCTCAACCAAGGATAGATATGCCCAATATCTCTGTCAGAATGGAAGTCACTGAACTGCATGTGCCTGATGAGGTACCTGTTGTAAATGCGGTTTCAGAGAATGTGGTTCCTGCTAAAGAATATAAAGTTCCACACGGATCAGGAAACCATCTGAAAGACTGAACTTGTAATTTCTTGACCTGTGTAAATATTGTCATGTCATGAGATAAATATCTTGTAAATACAACATATACAGAAAAGTTAAAGGGGTGGAATGAGTAATTATAGTTCTGATAAACATAGGGCTGTAGCTTTAAGAATCATCCTGTGTTGTAAGATCACATGATCTGTGTAACTCTAGCAGCACAGGGAACCTCTAGGAGAAAGTTCTTCTTTAGTTATAGAGTTTGATGCACACGTGTAGTTGCTGCTGCTGTCTTGTAAATAAAGTTTAATGTGTCCACTAAGAAAAGTTGCCTGGAAAATCAACTCTGTAACAACAAGCCTCTGGACTCGGTCAAACCTCAGTTGTGTAAGCTGCAAAGGCAAGTTCGGGAACATCAGGAAGGGATGTCCACCACGCTCCTCAGGTTACAAGGCATGATGGGGGAGTCCGTCCGCCTTCAGTCTGAGGTGATAGTGCCGGCATTGCAATGCACCGAGGTCAACACTGTAGGATGGTGGCCGCCATGGAGACCTTGGTCCAGGACATCAGTCCTGCACTGTTGTGCTGGCTTAACTCCATCGCTGATGCCATACTTGGCTTCCAACAATATCAATGTGAGAGGGGTGCAGGGCAGCTCAGTATCACTCCAGCTTCCCCTTCTTCTCAAGGAGTCAGCCAGGGGCCCTCGGGCACCCATAGGGAGGAGGATCAGCAAGTGCACACTCTGGAGCCATCCACCTAGGTGACTCCGGGAGCGTCCGCTCCATCTGAATCCCCTCTTCCTGTGACCCTAGCAAATCCAGCTCCACAGGTCGAGGAGGATGCAACTGCCACACAGCAGGACCCTGAAAGCAGGCCAGGGTCCTCCAAATCTCAGCCCTCCAGAGGGCACCCGCCAAGGCCATCACAGCAGGCTGCCTCCGCCTCCGCTGTGAATGTCCAGGGAGCACCAAGACGTAGTGGCTGGGTTAGGAAGGTTAAGATGTAAGTGCACAACCCGTACAAAATGTTCACTTTGTTAATAAATTTCCAACATTGTCACCCTGCCTGTGGCTCCTTGTCCTGATGAGCAGTGTTTGTGTCACTCAGATGTGAAACCTTGGTCCCTGCACAAGATAAAGGTAGGTGTCTCAGTTCAGGGCCTCTTTCCTGTGCTTTGTGCAACCTTCCCAACACACTCCTGGTGCGCCTTCACTGTCACTGGTCACAACGAGCCTGCATCTCGATGGGGCTTATCAATTGCTGCCAGAATGTCCTGGGCTGGTGACACAGAGTTCCGTCATTCTCTCTGTGTGCTCTCAGCACCTTTGAGGTACAGCCAGCACCCCCATCTCATCAGCATCTGTGTCCGGTGACAGTGTGGTCCAGAAGGGTTCGACTCACAAAGGATGCCATAGGCTCAGGAGGAGTTAAAGTTTCCCCATTGCATCTCCATCATATGACCCTGTTCACAGAGCGCAAGCAACCTGCCAACAGCCAGACAGGAGTCAAAAGTTCATAGCTGCAATGAGAGGATCTAGGGAGTCTCCTCATTGCATGTTGTCATCATTCTCCATGAATCTAGCAGCTATGAGGACCTCCCGAGCACACCTGCCTCATCTAGCAATGGCCTCTCATCATTATCCTTGCCTTCAAGGGCCTCCTCACCCTTATCGCCATTGACGTCCTCCTCATCAGAGACCTCCAGCTGCTGCATCTCCTCCTCAGCCAGCTCCTCTTCCCGTTGCAGTGCCAGGTTATGAAGGGTGCAGCAGATGACAATGATGCGTGACACCCTCTGTATTGCAGGGCTCCGCCAGACCAGAACCTCATCTTCAGCATCCCAACGGTTTGTTCCACCAAGTTGCAAGCTGCTGCATGAACCTCATTGAACTTCTGCTCTGTTGCAGTCTGAGGCCACTGCATGAGTGTCATCAGCCACATCCTCTGCGGGTAGTCCTTGTTCCCGAGGAGCCATCCCTGCAGCTCCTGTGGACCCTGGTAGATGTGAGGGATCTGTAACCGACTGAAAATGTAGGAGTCATGGATAATCATGAGATCCGTGCGCAGACCTGGGGGTTGCATTTGTGTTGGTCGCACACCAGCTGCACATTCAGCGAGTGGAAGTCCTTGCGGTCGATGTAGTTGACCGCTTGTTGCCATGGAGATCTAAGCGCCACATGAGTGCAGTCAATGACACCCCGCACCTGTGGAAAACCTGAGATCTGGACAAATCCAAGTGCTCTTGCTTCCTGGCTTTCCCGGTTCCAGGTGAAATGCACAAAGTTGTGTGCCCTCAAGAAGATGGCATCCATGACCTTACAGATGCATTTGTGGGTGGAAGCTCATGATATCCCACAGAGCTAACCTGTGAAGCCCTGAAAGGAACTACTGGCTTTAGAAATTGAGCGCCACAGCCACTGGCAGTGGGCGCTCTCCATGTCCCCATGGCGCCAAATCCTGCAGAAGGTGGCAGATGTGACTGACCAGTTCTCTAGACATGCGCAGTCTTCAGCGACACTGGTTCTTGGTCATCCGCAGGAATGACAAGTGCCACTTATAGACCCCGGGTCTAGCTAGGCGCCAACCAGTGATGGCTCTCTGTAGTTCTTCAATGGTGTGCACGGGAGCCCCAGCCACCCCTTCTTCCTGAGGATGCTGCTCCTCCCTCTACCCAGCCAGGAGTCTCAGTCACTCGCTTCTCCTTCGTTTCTGCTCTCTTTAAGTCATGAAGTATACAGCTAGGTCACCAGGCTCCATGCTCCTGAAGTAATCCTCCTGCAGGATGAAAGAGAGAGACATGTGAGTTAGCTTCGATGTACTAAAAACCTCTCTTGGTTAAGTCTGAAAATCCCTTAATGCATCCAAGAGAGTGCTGGCCACCACTTGAGTGGCCAGAGATCAGTGTACTGCATGGCTGCCCAAAGCCCAACCCATCTCCATCTCACTCCACCTGATCAATTGGTGGCAGCTTTGCCCATTTGCCAAGGCTGCACTGTTAGTTGAAGCATGAGGGAGACTGTTCCAAACTGGGATGCTGACATTGCAAGGGGCTGTGAGCGCCTCCACCAGTGACTGCTCCATGGCTAGCTTTAGCAAGGAGATTGTACAGTTCCCAGTCATGCAATTATTCTGCAGTCCCTAAAACAATCATTAATTTGCAGTCTGTGCCCAAGGGTGAAAAGCTCTGAAGCATTTGGTGGCACTTTAATGCTGCTGGATTGCTTGAGTTGGCAGATAAGCTAGAGGCCTGACTCCATGCATGTCAACATGGCTGCGCCTGAACTGTCTCAGCTGTGGAGGAATGGTCACTTTATACAAGACATCCCTAATGTGTGATTGGTTCCCTCCCCCAGCCCACATGTGCCTATGCACTAGTGTCAGAGTGGGCTGCCTTGCCACCCCCAACTTGCTCCAACCACAAGTGCAGTCCTTGCCCTGGCACTGCACTGTCAGCCAGCCGGGGAAAAGCGACATGCCTGAGCCCTCACCTGAAAGTGCAGCACCTCATACTGAAAACTAAACAATGATATGGGAGATGATGGGATGAATTTTACTGAGGTAGGTAGGGGAATGTGGGGGGTTCAGGAGTGTGGATTGGAGGCCAGGGTGGAGGCACAAAAGGGGTGTGGGAGATTAATCACACCGAGGCATCATTTCGTGCGTAGAAACCCCATTTATTACTTGTGCACAAGGGACACAGCACAATGAGAGCTACTGTACAGACTCGTAACAGAATACACGCCAACTTGTTAAAAGCATTTTTACAGCCAATCAGTAAATTTTGCAACAAACCTATCTGCCTATTTGCATAAGTTAACTGACCAGTCCATGTTCCAGTAAATTTCCATTTCCCTCACAACAGATGCAGTTGCTTATCGCAACCCTGATTACATTCAGCCTGAGAAAGAACAACATGGAATGTCTCAGGGCTCATCCTACAACTGTGGTCAGACAAGATGGTATTGTTTCTCAAGGTTGGAGTATTTTTCTCTTAGGCCTAGGCATACATTTCAACTTCTCCATTAACCCTTCCAGCACCACATGGATTCCCTGCAGTTGCCTAGGCCACCACAGGGGGACTACCATCTTGGGAGGGAACCCCTAGTGCACACAGGGCACCCACAAAAGGAGGTACCCCCATTCCTTCCCTCCTTTTCATCTCAGATGGTGAAAGAATGGGCTTCCCACTCTCGTCTGCTGGCCACTGCCCAGAGTTTTATGGAAGTGGAGGCAGCATGATGCCCTTAATTGGCACCTAATTGGGCAGCTAAGGGTCTCAATAGGCCCAAGGGTGGATGGCCTAGTGGGCGCCATCGTATTATGGGGAACGGGTTGGGGGGGGTTGCGTGAGCAAGTAGGTGGGCTAGCCAACCGTCATATTTTACACGCCTACCCCCACCACTGAAAATACATATAGTGGAGATGCAGTAAAATCCACCCCGACAACATGTTCAAGAACTTCAGAGAGGAAAGGGAGTTTGGAAATGGAGCAGCAAGGGAAATGGGGTGGAAACAAAGGAAGAAGGGGTTTAAGAAGACTACTGAAAGAATTTGCAGTAGAGAAAGGAAACGGGGGGGAGGGGGCATGGAAATTTAGCAACATTTAACAGTAATTTCTAAAAAAAATATATACAGGATAGCTCACCACCACCTTCTCAAGGGCAGCTAGGGAGAGCAATAAATGCTGGCCCGATCAGTGAAGCCCGCGTCCCATGATTGAATTAAAAAAAGATCTAGGTAATAACAGTGCACAATAACCTATCTTTAAAATGCTTATTTGAGCCATCTAAACAACAAGACCATTTAATATGAGCAAACAGTGCTTTGTGGGTGGAGTCCCATCATGAGAAAACTCAGCCAAGAGATGAACCATTTGATAAATATTGAAAGCAACTGAAGTCCATGCACGCTAGTCTGTGGCTTAATTCTCATCCCCAAAATGGCTTGTCAAGATATTTGGCCTGTTACAGATGGAGCTTGTGATGTTGGAGGCTGGGTTTTACCAGCGGCAACTTTAAGGTTACATATTGTATGAAGACTAAATCCCCATTAATCTGCTGGCATGTTATATAATACAGAATTAATGGGAAAAGGTGTGGTCTGTTGGAAAGTCATATGAGGCAGAGTGAAAAGTGATTTGCTTCAGTGGAATTTCCTGCTAGTTTAAACAAAGGTAAATTATTTTTGGTTTAATAATAGAGCTGTATTTTAATTATGCTATATATCCTCTATAAGTGTCAATACTGTCACTGGAATGGAAATAAGTCAAATGTTCAGAGTGTGTTGTTGATTGTTTCCCTGATGCATCCCATCTTTTATAATTATAGGAGAGATGGGTAGACCTCTTTACATCATTGCTCAAGGGTAGGATGAAAACTGGAGTGCAGTTTTTGATGTTTACCACTTACTACTGCCCAACACAACAATTGTTTTCCAGAACTTTAGTACTGCAAATTTACTGGGACAATGTATCACAAGATAAATATATTGCACCTAAGGGGAGGTGATGGCATAGTGGTATTGTTGCTGGATGAGTAATCCAGAGACCTTGGGTAATGCTCTGGGGACCTGTGTTCATATCCCACCATGGAAGACATTTGAATTTAATAAAATATCTGGAACTAAAAGTCTCATGATGACCACAAAACAACTGTTGTAAAAACCCATCTACTTCACTGATATGAAAGCAAATAACTGCAGATGCTGGAAATCCAAAACAAAAATACCTGGAAAAACTCAGCAGGTCTGGTAGCATCTGCAAATAGGAACACAGTTAACATTTTGAGTCTGAATGACTTTTCAACAGAACTGATGCCCTTTAGGGAAGGAAATCTGTTGTCCTTACCTGGCCTGGTCTACATGTGACTCCAGACCCACAGCAATGTTGACTCTGAAATGGCCTAGCAAACCACTCAGTTGTACCAAACTGCTACAAAGCCTCGCAAAAAAAAGGAATGAAACTGGACAGACCACCAGGCTTGGAACTAGGCACTGGAAACAGCTGAAGGCACTGGATATGGCAAATGCTGAGTCCTGACAATATTCTGTACTCCAGAACTTGCTGCACCCCTAGTCAAGCTATTCCAGTACAGCTGAAACACTGGCAACTACCCAGCTATGTGGAAAATTGCCCAGGTATGTCTTGTACACAGAAAGCAGGACAAATCCAACCTGGCCATTTACTGCCCCATCAGTCTACTCTCGATCATCAGTAAAGTAATGGAAGGGGTCATCAACAGTGCTATCAAGCAACACTTCCTTAGCAATAACCTACTTATTGACGCCCAGTTTGGGTTTTGCCAGGGCCACTCAGCTCCTGACTTATTACAGCCTTGGACATGGACAAAAGAGCTGAACTCCAGAGGTGAGGTGAGAGTGACCACCCTTGACATCAAGGCCACATTTGACCGAGTGTGGCATCAAGGAGCCTTAGCAAATCTGGAGTCAATAGGGATCAAGGGGAAAACTCTCAGCTGGTTGGAGTCATATCTAGCACAAAGGAAGATGGTTGTGGTTGTTGGATGTCAGTCATCTCAGCTCCAGGGCATCACTGCAGGAGTTCCTTAGGATAGTGTCCTTGGCCCAACCATCTTCAGCTGCTTCATCAATGACCTTCCTTCCTTCATAAGGTCAGAAGTGGGGATGTTCACTGATGATTGCACAATGTTCAGCACCATTTGCGACTCCTCAGATACTGAAGCAGTCCATGTCCAAATGCAGCACGACCTGGGAAATATCCAGGCTTAGGCTGACAAATGGAAAGTGCCAGGCAATGACCAATTCCAACAAGAGAGAGTCCAACCCTTGCCCCTTGATGTTCAATGGCATTACCATCACTAAATCCCCCACAATCAACATCCTGGGGGGTTTCCATTGACCAGACACTGAACTGGACTAGCCATATAAACACTGTGGGTACAAGAGCAGGTCAGAAGCTAGGAATCCTTTGACCTATCTACTGTTTTAGGAATTTCCTCAAAAAATTCAGATGTGTTCAGCAGACGTGCGATACTCTTCACAAATCCATGTTGGCTCTCTCTGACTAGTTCAGTCACTTTGCCCCATAAGATCAATAGATTCCAATAACTTACCCATAGAGGATGTTAGACCAGCAGGTCTATCATCTCCTGGTTTCTCTTGCACACATTTCTTAAATAATGGAGTTACATTTGCAATTTTCCTGAATTGAGAAAGCTTCGGAAGATTATGGCTAAAGTATCTGCAATTTCCTCAGCTGGTTCCTTTAAAACCCTGGAGCGGATTCCATCAGGTCTTAGGGATTTATTTGTCAATCTTGACGTTATTTTTCTTATACTGTTTTCACACTTACGTTAATTTTATTTAATTCAGTTTTTGACTAATTTGAAAACTGACGCAAAATAATTTTCAACAATGCCATTTCCTTATTTAGATTTGTAATATTAACCTGCATCTATTTTTAAAAAGCTCACATTACACTTAACTAATATTTCTGCATTTATAATTGCAAAACATTTTGTCTTGATCTTGCTATCCCACATAAACAGGAAGATGGGGGAGTATTTGGGGATTGGGGGTTGGAGAAGCCTGGGGAGGGAAAGACCAAGATTTCCTTGTACTCTCTCCTGTCTCACCCATTAAGTATTTAAAGATCTTTTTCTGGCTGGGTCTCCTCTGGACCTGAAACCATTTGGAGATAGTTTTTCCTAGTGCAGAAGGCACCATGTTTTGGGATTTATATGATGCCAACAACTATGGACATTTAAATATGTATGAAGCTCTTCCGTCTCACGTGCCTCCCAACACCCTAGAATTAAGAGTAGCCAACGGGAGTATGGCATGTTAAATAATCTGCCACCAATTTAACTTCCCGCGTGGTCAATGATTGTGGGTACATTGAGTTAAAATCAGGGTTAAAGGTTTTAAAAAAAAAGCATTAACGCAAAGAAGCTTCAGAAGAAATTTCTTAATTGAATAAAGTCAATCAAAAATGATGATAGACTAAATGTATTCCATAAGCAATCTCTTGTTTTATTTTTAAATTTCAACAAACAACAAATAACTGGTACTATTTCTACTGCCATTTCTCATGATAACAGCTGTTGACATCATATGCATTGGTTCTGTTTTTGAGGAGTTCATAATATTACAAAGAATCCACAGCACAGAAAAAGACCATTCAGCCCAACTGGTATATGCCAGTGTTTCTATTATTTACAAGCCTCCACCTACATTTTGACATTTTCTCACTCTGCATCAATGCTATCTCCTTTAACCACTCCATGCGACAGTGAGTTCTGCATTCTCACCACTCTCAGAACAAATAAATCAATTTTAAATTTTTCACTTGATCTGTTCGTGGCTATCTGATGTACACCCTTGTTCTGGACTCACCCACATGAAAACCAACTGGCCACAACTATCCAATCAAAACCTATCAAAATGTTAAGGATCCCTATCAGCTCTCTTCTCAATCTTCTTTTTCCCATAGCAAAGAAACCGAGCTGCTCATCTGCTGGTAAATCTTTTCTGCATTTACTCTGGTGCTTCGATATCAGCTTTGCAGTACTCCAGGTGTGGTCTAATAAAGATGCTATAGAAATTTTACATGGTGCCCCAACTTATGTATTTTATTTCCCTAGAAATGAATCTCAGTACTTTAGAGCCTGTTTAATCTATGCAGAGGTAGGTTGCAGGGAAGGAGAGATTAGCAGACAAAAAACTTCATGGTTCAAAAGGCAAAGGGAGCAATAGTTGTAGCAAAGAAACAAAAAAATTGTCCAGAGTGAGTGTGAATGGCAGAATAACAAACAGCTGTGTTTGTAGGCCAAAAACATGAAAATCAAGACTAAACTGGCCTAAAAAACAAAGACAAAATGACAGAGATTATGGTCGGAAATTGTTGAACTCCATGTTGACTCCAGAAAGCTGTAAGGTGCCTAATCAAAAGATGAGGCGCTGGTCCTCAAGCTTATGTTGAGCTTCATTGGAACACTGCAGCAGGCCGGGGACAGAGATGTCAGTGTGACAGCAAGGCAGTGAATTAAAGTGACAGGCCACCAGAAGATCAGGGTCATGCTTGCAGACTGAGTGGAGGTGTTCCACAAAGCAGTCGCCCAATCTACATTTGATGTTCCCAGTGTAGAGGAGGCCGCCCCATTGTGACAACAAATACAGTGTAATAGATTGAAAGAGGCAAATCACTGTTTCACCTGGAAGGAGTGTTTGGGGACTTCTACAGTGAGGAGAGGGGAGCTAAAAATGCTGACATTACAACTCCTGCGTTTGCATGGGAAGGTGCTGTGGGAAGGGGGCAAGCAGTTGGGAATGATTGAGAGTGGACCATGGTGTTGCAGAGAGAACGGTCCCTTCAGAATACTGACAGGGGAGGGGAGGACGTGTTTGGTAGTGGCATCATGCTGGGGGTGGTGCAAATGGCAGAGGATAATCCATTGGATGCAGAGGCTGGTAGGGTGGAAGGTGAGGACAGAGGGAATCCTATTGCGGTTCTGAGCAGTGGGGGAAGGGGTGACAGCAGAAGTGCTGGAAATGGATCGAACATGACAGAGGACCCTAGCAACCAGGGGAGGGGGATCCTTGGTTGAGGAAAAAAGAAGACATATCAGAAACGCTGTTATGGATGCAATAGAGACAGAGAAACTACAAGAATGGAATGGAGTCAATTCCATTACAGGAAACAAGGTGTGGGGAAGTGTAGTTGAGGTAGTTGTGGGACTCAGTGGGCTTATAATGAATATTAGTTGACAGTCTATCCTCAGAGTGGACACTGAGAAGTCAAGGAAGAGAAAGCAAGAGTCAGAGATGGATCACGTGAAGG
The DNA here is from genome assembly GCF_017639515.1 of Carcharodon carcharias. Taxonomy (NCBI): domain Eukaryota; kingdom Metazoa; phylum Chordata; class Chondrichthyes; order Lamniformes; family Lamnidae; genus Carcharodon; species Carcharodon carcharias. Next base: position 86,149,383 of record NC_054473.1, read on the forward strand.
TGAGAGAAGGGCAGAAATCAGAAACAAAGTTGACGTTTTTGAGCTCTGGACAAGAGAAACATAAACTCCGCCCCCATTTCATTCATTTTTTTGCATGTGCTGGTCTTAATTTTGTTTTTTATGTTTTTGCTTTCTAACACCTCCAAGGATCGTAACCTTGTCGTGTTGTGGGGGCTTGTGTGATCCAATGAATCTTGGATCTATGTCTTCTGGAGTCTAGAACTCCTGGTAGGGTATCCCTTGGCAATCAGGCCCAAGGTGAGGTTCTAGACAAGAAGTGATCCACCAAAGACCCCCATGATGGTTCTAGAAATAACTGAGAACCTCGCTGGAACAGGGATACCAGGGCTCACCCCTGGAGGCAGGTCTTGGGGGCGGTATTCACTGGCAAGCATCTGGTGACCAGGCCACCTATGTAACCTGGCCAGGCTCAGCCCAAAATGGCTTTGTGGAGCTGCCTTGTGGGCCCACCACGCACAAGGCGTAGGGTAGGGATTGGATGCGATGCCAGTATGGCAGTGAGTGACAGCGGGACAGATCAAGATTGTCTAGACCTTGGCAATGGAAACTAGCCCTTGAGATGTGGAATGACACCTCTCACTGGCGGGGAAGGAGCTGCAATTGATGGAGGAAATGGAGAGGTACCGACTAGATATAGTTGATCTCACCACCACACATAGCGTTAGCTCTGGAACCAAACTTCTTGATTGAGGGTTGTCTCTCTCCTACTCTGGAGTGGGACCCCCATGAGAGAGCCTGGAGGGTGTGAGGATACTCACAAGCCCCCAGCTGGGTGCCACACAGTTGGTGCACGGGATGGGCCAGACAGTCATGGGAGGCCCAAACGTGCTGTGAGGGCCACCTGGGAATGTCTGGCAGACGTTTCTGTGCATGAGAGATCACACTCCTCAGCCTCCCCGGTAAAGCCTATGCCAAAGTGCTAGAGAGGAGAATTCATCCATTTGTCGAACTTCAGATTGAAGAGGAACAATGCAATTTTTGCCCTGGCTGTGGAACAGTGGATCAGTTCTTTGCCCTCTCACGGATATTTGAGGGTTCGTATGAATTTGTTAATCTGGGCTACTTCTGTTTTGTAGACCTGGGGAAGGCATTTGACAATGTTCCTCTGGATATTTTGTGGGAGGTGCTGCAGGAATATGAGGTGATGGTGCCGCTTCTGCATGCTATCAGTTCCTTCTATTTGCAGGTGAGAGTTATGTCCACATTTTCGGCATTAAGTCGAATTTGTTTAAGGTGAGCGTTGGACTCTGCCAAGGAGGCATCTTGTCTCCGCTTCTGCTCATGATTTTCATGGCCAGGATATCAAGGTGCAACCGAGATACGGAGAGTATCTAGTCTGGGGGCAAGAGGTGGCACCTCTGCTGTTTGCTGTGTTGTGATAATGTTGTGCTTCTTGCATCATCTGACTATGACCATGAGCACTCGAACGTTTCGCTGCCAAGTGTGACGCGGCTGGGATGCGGATCAGCACCTCCAAATCCGAGGTCATGATTCTCTCCTGGAAAAGAGTGGGTTGCTCTCTCCAGGTGAGAAGGGAACAGCTTCCCTTAGTGGAGGAGTTCAATTACCTCAGGACCTTGTTCGCAAGTGATGGTGGGGGGAGCTTGAGATTGACCAGCGGATCAGTGTGGGTGGCTGCATTTCTGAGGACACTCCACCGGTCCACGGTGGTGAAGCAGGAGCTGAGTTTTAGGACGAAGTTATTGGTTTAACGGTCGATCTAGAGCCCCATGCTCACCTATGATCAGGTGGGTAATGACCGAAAGGATAAGATTGCCGGTACAAATGGTGGAAATGAAATTTCTCCACAGGGTTACTGGGCGTGTTCTCCAGGGCAGGGTAAGGAGAGCCTCATAGTAGAGTCGCTGCTCCTCCCAATTGAGAGGAGCCAGCTGAGGTGGTTCGGGCATCTAATTAGAATGCTCCCTGGTGAGCTCCCACTGGAGCTGTACCAGGCACGGCCCACTGGACAGAGACCTCGAGGCCGATCCAGGACACGCTGGAGGAATTACATCCCTCGGCAGGCCTGGGAACACCTGGTAATCTCACAGGAGAAGCTGGAACCTATGGCTGAGGAAAAGGAAATCTGGTCAGCCCTGCTCAGCTTATTGCCACCGTGAGCTCACCAGGAGAAGCAGTGTGAAAATGGATGAATGGATGTGTGGATGGATGGATGGATGCTTTCTATTTATTATTCTGCCATTCACATCCATGCTGGACAATTCTTTTGTTTCTTCACTACAACCATTACATTCCCTTTGACTTTGCACCATGAAATCTTTTATCAGTTAATCTCTCCTGCCCTCCAACCTATCATAGACCTTCCCTTTTGTCCTTCCTCCCCATTCCCCCTTTCACTTGCTCAAAGTTCATTACATTTCTATCCTTCTTGAGTTCTAAAGAACGGTCCTTGACCTTAAGCATATAATTCTGTTTCTCTCTCCACAGATGCTGCTGACCTGCTGAATACTTCCAGCATTTTCTGTTTTTATTTCAGGTTTCCAGCATCCACAGTATTTTGTTTTGTTGCACTCTATGCTGTACCTTTCCATGATTTATGTATCTGTTTTACGTATGGATCGCTTTGCATCTCTATCCCATTTAATTTCTTTTCTTCTAAGGAATAAGTGCGAACTTATTCCTCCCATCAAGCCAACCACCTCATACTTGGCTATGTTGTTTGTTTTACATTTATCCACCTAATTTACAAACCTGCCATAGCTCAGTTGGTATCACTCTTACCTTGAAGTAAGAAAGTTATAGGTTCAAGTCCCACTCCAGGAGTGCAGTACAACAATCTAGGCTGATGCTCCATGCTGTCATTTGGATGTGTTATTAAACTGTAATTGCTAATATAAGGCTGATGTTTATCCTTCAATGAACATCATTAAAAATAAATGTTATCTGGTTATTATCATGATGTGATATTTCTTATGTGGCATCTTAAGGAAGGTGTTTGAGAAGTCCACTTAAACCCAATCCACTGCATTATCCATATCTATTTCTTCAAAGAATTCAACAAGATTGGTGAATCATGACCATGCTGACTATTTTTATTGCATGCTGTCTCTAGGAGCTTTGTTATCTGATCTTTATCCACAAATTCTAGTATCTTTCCTCCCCACTACCATTAATACTTTTCACTAACTATCTTCATTAGCTCCCTTTCATTTCCTGAAAGTTGATTTGATGCCAATCTATTACTTTGCTCTTTTTACTTCCTATATCCCTCTCAATCATTATCTAAAACCTTATTGTATTGTTTTGACCACTGCCAAAATATTATTTTATACGTACTTGTCTTATCTTCCCTGGTTTATTTCCCGTTGCTGTAGTAGTGTTCCTTCCTGTGTTGAGATTCTTACATTGAAAGTTGTCTTGTCCACACTGTAAAATCCCTTTCTCCCATTTCACTCCCTCTACGCGCCAGCTTATTTGGGGTAATTGAATTCCCCAACTTAAATATATTTTATCTCCATATATTTATATATAATCATATATTTCATATATTCATATATTTACCAACATATTTCTCCTTCTAAAATAAAAACAAAAATACCTGGAAAAACTCAGCAGGTCTGGCAGCATCACCGGAGATGAGCACGGTTAACGTTTTGAGTCCGAATGACCCTTCAACAGAACTAAGTAAAAATAGAAGAGAGGTGAAATCTCAGCTGGTTTAAGGGGAATGGGACAAGTAGAGCTGGATAGAGGGCCAGTGATAGGTGGAGATAACCAAAAGATGTCACATGTCACCAAAAGAGCCTGTGTGATAGGCAGAACGTCTTTTTGGCTTGAAGACAGCATCCTGTTAGTGGCGAATACCACTCGTGTTGCTACTGCTTCACCTGCTGCTCAAATTTTTCAGTTACCTCACGCTTCCAGGGTAAGCAGTGGTAGACTGGGCACTTTTCAGGGCTGAAAGTGACAGCCTCAGGCCCGTTCATGAGTTTGAGTGATACACAGCATGAAGTGATCTGATCAGGTTAGTTATTATCCTGCAAGGTGCCATTGATGTGCCATATTTCAGCATCAAGCTTGCATGGTGAGCAAATAGCTTGGGACCTATTTACAAGGTTGCCAATAAGACCAATCTTATAGTGTGTGGAACTGTAAGAATCCCAATGTGTATATTAACCAGTGAAGGTGGGCTTGAGGTAGACCATGGTAGAGAATCCCCTGGTAGATTTCTCAGCTAGTACATCAAGGAAGGGGAGTTCATTTGACTGCTCCATTTCATAGGTGAATTCGAGCGCAGGATGGGGCCCATTAAGAATTGTAAGGAAATTGTTACATGCAGCTGCAGATTTAAATATAGCAAAAGTATCATCCCCATGTCGGAAATGTGCGAGGGGCAGGAGGTTAAGTGTCATTCCATCGAAAACGCGTTTCTCATGGAACCCAGCCAAGATGTTTGCGGGAGCTGGGCCTAGAGGGGATCCCATGGCAATGCCATCTATTTGGGCATACTCGGTGTCATTAAAACTGAACTCAACTGTGCGAGTTGCCAAGTTCATAAGTTCAGTGAATATTGATTCACATAATGGTGATGGGTCTTGATCACCATGATATAGTGCTGTGGCACAAATATCTATGGATTCTTTAAGCAGAACATGGGTGAATAGGCTAACAATGTCAAATGAGCACATGGACACAGCATTGCTATTGATATGCAAGTACTGTATGGCCTTCGGAATTGTGAAGGAGTCCTTCACCCTGTGTGTGGAAAACTTGGTCAAAACTGGTTGAAACAATTCACCCAACCATTTGGCCAATTCATGTTGTGCAGAACTGGTCATAGATAAGATAGGGCGTAAAGGGACATCACTTTTGTGTGTCTTGGGCAGCCCATACATACATGAACATAGCAAACCATGAGTATGAACCCTGTCATATATATCACGCAGTAGCTCATCGCTCTTACACAAGTCCAGTAAGCGCTTTTAAGCTTATTTTCGGGCAAGGCTGCCCGGTCATGTTGAGCGGCAGGTCCAATGCATACGAATTTGGACCTATCATTAAGAATGGCAGGAATTTTGTTGATATAGTCATGCTTGTTAAGGATGACTATTCCCTTCCTTTTGTCAGGCTTACTGATGTGTGTGTCTAGGTTGGTCTTAAGGTTTCACAATGCTGTAAGACATTCACGTTGCATGTGAAGCAACATAGTGGCATAAACAGATCAAATCAAAAATGAAAGAAATTTGCACGTCTCAGGGCAAGCGCAGCGTAAATTAGTAACCCTATTACCAATCTTTTCAATCTCACCTCGTATAAACGCTTGCTCAATCATGGGACTGTGTCTCATTTTAGCATTATCGATAGGTTTTGAAATGAAAACTGGCACAACCTTGGGTTTAATACACACTTGGAGAAATTCAATAGATAGCTTACCTGTTCTGAGCTTAACTGTAAGTCAAACTATGTTGTTGATATCCCAAATTTGGTCTTTGCTGTCCTCTGTCTCATGTATACAAGTAGATGTTTGGTACTACAGAACTTGTGTACTGCAGAAAAAAGAGACACGTCTAAGCTTTATGTATTGCACACATCAGGACACTGGCAAGAATATCAATGTAAGGGATCTACTGCAAGCCTCCTTTCACTGGTCAATATATGCGTTTGGATTCTTACAGTTCCACACGCTATAAGATTGGTCTTCTCAACAACCTTGTAAATAGGGCCCGAGCCAATTGCTCACCATGCAAGCTTGATGCTGAAATAGGGCATATCAAAGGCATCCTGCAGGATAATAACTACCTTGATCAGATCATCCTGCACTGTGTATTACGCAAATTCATGAACAGGCCTAAGGCCATCACTTTCGCCCCTGGAAAGTGCCCAACCTACCACAGATTACACTAGAAGGGCAAGGGATCTCAAAAATTTGAGCAGCAGGTGAAGCTAGCTGTCTCACACTGCTACTATGTAGTAGCAACATGAGTGGTATTCGCCACTAACAGGATGCTGCCGTCAAGCCAAAAAAAAGTTCTGCCTATCACACAAATGAGTAATGTGGTATATGGATTTCAGTGCCAGTGTGATGATAGGTATGTAGGCTTTCTGTCCCAAAGGCTGACAGATCGCATCAAACAGCGTGTCCCTATTGCTCCTCGCAATGGGTAGGGCACAGACTGTTCCCAACCAGTCCATGCTTGCAAAACTCAAAACACAGTGTCCAACATTTGATGTGATTCCGCTTTGGACAACATTTGCTAAATAATCCTCAATGTGCTAAAAATTATACTGATGGCCACTTTAAGATTGTCAGTCAGGCTCGCAATGTGGCGCATTTGCGTGTACTGGAAGCTACATATGTTAATACACAGGACTTGCTCTTTGCAGACAGAAAGAACATGTATATACATTGCATCAGTTTAAGCTAATCAAAATAAGTGACAGCCAATCACTGACTCATTCCTCGGGCAAAACATTGATCAATCAGGATCAAGCTGCTTGCTTTAAATTTCAAATAATGTTTGGCAGTTAACTGTCAGCCACTATCAGTGGTGCATTCTCCATGGCAGCGCCACTTGCCAACTAATCAGCACTCTCTTCACATACAGTATAAATTGTTGTTTTCCGCCTTATATTGGTATTCTTGTGAATCAGTGCAAGACGAAAAGCTTAGACGGGTCTCTTTTTTCAGCAATACTCAAGTTCTGTACTACCAAACAACTATTTATTCATGTATGGGATATGGGCATTGCTGGTATTTGTAGCTGTGTTTCCACTGCCCCTACTAAATCTACTTCCTCAGTTTTAATTATTGTTCCCAATTTACCCATCTTGTTGGGTAATGCACATACATTGTTATACAAGAAAATTAATATATTCCTGCTTTATTCTTGACAGGTATTTTGTTATTACTTCTATAACCTTTGCTCTATCCTGAATATTTATCTTTATCTCTCTGTGTTCTGAATTTTGCTCTCATCTTTTTCCTCCAATATTTAAGTTAGAATTACATCCACAAGCAGAAAATGCACTGCAAAGGTCTTTTTTAAATTAGGATATCATGGTATTTTTTAATAAGGGTGAAGGAGCAATACTTTGTACAGATGTATTTCCCTAAACCTTTATCTTTTGTTACAATAGCACAGTACATAATGTTTTAGCACGTTTATGATGTTGGTAGTCCTTTAGCTAAACTGACTATTGAACCTGTAGGCTTTTCCTCATTCTGTGTAGATATCCCTCCATTAACTAATGGAGTTCAAACTGAACAGATCACACTCTGGGAAAACCAAAGTTCTAAAAATGTCTTACTTTATGACATTTTAATATCAGCATGAATCACCACTGGGGGAGCTATGCTTCAGGTCCCATCCTCCCATTGAGTATCCTGCTCTTTTTAAGAACTGCACACATGTTGGAATGTCATTTCATTTTTCCCACTACAAAAGAATATTCAAAGTTGGACCCTTTCAATATTCTCATTTCCAGTGGCAATTGTAATATTTGGTTGCAATACCAGACTGAGGCATTGTGTGTGATTTTAATGCATTTAGGATGGTCTGAGGTGATTGTTTTGGTTGAGTTGATAAATGAAGGATTCAATGGCTGTAGGACACTGTAAACTATTTATCTACAATGAAAAGAAATCCTTTTCCAAGCAGAACAAGATAGAGATGAATGTATCAGGATCACGCTATATTTCTTATCATTTTAAACAAGAAAAAACTCATAAAGTGATTATTTAGTATTCCTGTGCTGTCCAGCTAGCTGCCTTTGAAACAGAGTGACTTCTTTTCAAATACACTGTAATCTAGCTAAATGGTGGAACAGGCTGGAGGGGCTGAATGGCACAGACCAGAAGCACTCAGCTTTGAATGCAGTGCTGCAGTGGTTTATCTGGGTTGGTGGAGCAACTGGGCAGACAAGTGACAGATGGAATTTAATACAGAGAAGTGTGAGGTGATGCTTTTTGGCAGAAGGGAGAGGAGATTCGATAGAGGTGTTCAAGTTTCGATAAGGTAGTAAAAGAAAGCTAATGCCATCATGCATCAGTTGATGATAGAGATGCAAGGGGGACATGATGAAGTTTTTTTAAGTAATGAGTGATAATGACCTGGTTCTCATTGCCCATGAGGATGGTGAAAGCAGAGATGATCAATGGTTTCAAAAGGAAATTGGATGGGCACTTGAGGGAAATAAACTTTCAGGGCTATAGGGATTGAGCAGAGGGAGAAAGCACTAGAGCCAGAGGAAGGCACTGAGGAAGCAATATCCTCAGAGAAGGGGGATGATCACGAGGCACTTCAACAGGTGCCAGTGATGAAGTTGGCACCACAGAGTGCAGCTGACCTGCCAGTGGCAAGCGTGAAAAGGAGATTCGTGATTCTGCTCAGTAGACACTTCACATGAGGTCAAGTGCAGGGGATCACCAAACCAAGATGTTCTCTCTCAGAAGCAGCCTTGCTGACCTTTCATCAGAAACCCTTACCATCTCTCTATACCCATCAGCACTATATACCAAGGTTTACTGTCAACAGAGGCACTCATGAAGGACTCACCCTTATACATTTGACGTATTGTATATTTGATTCCGCATCTGGTCAACAGATGCACAAAATAAATACTTGAGTGATTGTACATCAAATGTCAAGACATCTCATGAAATATTATAGGCTTCTGCATTTAATAAATTATTATCACCTCGCGAAACCACAAGAGTTTTTCACGCATTTACTTGCACGCCTATATTAACCTCTACAGGGTGTTCCCCTGTGCCGAGAGTTGATATGGGGAAAGCCTGCTCTCTTCCTTCCTCTGTTCTGTGAGATAGATGTGGCCTATGTCCTCAGGGTGCTTGAGCCTCACTGGGTCCCAACGCATCCAGAGCTACCTGTATCTGTGCAGGGGCTGCCTCAATCAGAGCAGCAAACAGCTTTGATATTATTATCAAAGAGGCTGAGAATCTGCTTTCAGCAATCGAAGCACCTTGAGAGGACTCCCATTCAGCTTGCTCATCCTCAGCCCTTGCACTCCCAGCACCCCTGACTCCTGTAAACAACGGGCAAGCTGTGGAGAACACTGCTGCTCACTCACCTCAGTTCTCCCAAAGTGAAGGCTGTCAAGTGCACGTCACCTGTGTGCTGTTGTGAAACACATCGGTGTGCTTTCCCACTGATGTGGACAGACGATACAACGGGGTTCCAAGAGCCTGGTGGGATGGCCTTTTAATTATATGCTGATGTATTACTATTAGCTCCCCGCTGACCAGGCGATCACGACCTGCCTTCACGCCGTCCCTGACAAAGCCATGCTGACTATCTTTGATTAATCCTTGCCTTTCCAAGGAGATTAATTTTGTCCCTCGGAATTTTTTCCAAAAGTTTCCCTCCCACTGACGTTATACTGACTGGCGTGTAGATCCCTGGTTTATCCCTACCATCCTTCTTGAATAATGGCACCACATTAGCTGTCCTCCAGTCCTCTGGCACCTTTCCTGTGGCTCCATGATCAGGGACAGCTCAGAGACACAGCCATGAAACTTTAGAGGCATCTGATGCTGTGTCTGCCTTCAGCACCTCAGCCCTTCAGGAGTTGGTGCACAGCATCATTGGTTGTAGATGCTGGTGTGATGGGGCCAGCCCCACCTTAAAGATGCTGAGAGCACAGAGAGTATGAGAGAACTCTGTGGCGCCTGCCCACTACATTCTGACAGCAATGACCAGCACTGCCGAGGTGCAGGCATCACTAATGTTTCCATGGAACCTCACATTCTGAAGGTTATACACTGCACAGGGAAGAGATCCTGGACTGAGACACCTGCCTTTTATCTTGTGCAGAAAGGTTTCACATCTGAGTGACATGAACACTGCTCATCAGAACAAGGAGCCAGAGGCAGGGAGACATTCTTGGGAGTTTACTGATAATAGTGAACATTATGCACAAGTGATTAACACTTATGCCCAGGCTGTGCAACTACATTTATCAAGTGGAGCTTGGCCTAAATAGCCAAGTGGTTATGGTACTGGGTTTGTAATCCTAAGATCAAGAGTTCAAATCTCACAATGGCAAACTATGAAACAATGTAACTTCATCTGAATAGGAACAGATGGAAACGTGTTACTCGAAAGAGTTACATTTATCAAGTGGGCTTGACCTAAATAGTTAAGTGGTTATGGTACTGGGTTTGTAACCTCCAAGCTCAAGAGTTCAAATCTCACAATGGCAAACTATGAAACAATGTAACTTCATCTGAATTGGAACAGATGGAAACATGTTTGTACTCGAAAGAGTTACATTTATCAAGTGGGCTTGGCCTAAATAGCCAAGTGGTTATGGTACTGGGTTTGTAACCCCAAGATCAAGAGTTCAAATCTCACAATGGCAAAAACTATGAAACGATGTAACTTCATCTGAATAAGAACAGATGGAAATGTGTTTGTACTCGAAAGAGTTACATCCCCTTATAGCTTGGCCTAAATAGCCAAGTGGTTATGGCACTGGGTTTGTAACCCCAAAATCAACAGTTCAAATCTCACAATGGCAAACTATGAAACAATGTAACTTCATCTGAAACAGATGGAAAAGTGTTTGTACTTGAAAGAGTTACATCCACCAAGTGGTTATGGTACTGGGCTTGTAAACCCAAGATCAAGAGTTCAAATCTCACCATGGCAAATTATGAAACAATATAACTTCATCTGAATAGGAACAGATGAAAAAATGTTTGTACTTGAAAGAGTTACAACACAAGTTCAACATTAAGCTTGGCCTAAATAGCCAAGTGGTTATGGTACTGGGTTTGTAACCCCAAGATCAAGAGTTCAAATCTCACAATGGCAAACTATGGAAAAACAATGTAACTTCATCTGAATAGGAACAGATGGAAACGTGTTACTCGAAAGAGTTACATTTTGGCTTGGCCTAAATAGCCAAGTGGTTATGGTACTGGGTTTGTAACCCTGAGATCGAGAGTTCAAATCTCACAATGGCAAACTATGAAACAATGTAACTTCATCTGAAACAGATGGAAACAGCTTTGTACTTGAAACAGTTACCTGTAAGCCAGACCGAGGCTCCTTACCTTTGGCCTAAATAGCCAAGTGGTTATGGTACTGGGTTTGTAACCCCCAGATCAAGAGTTCATTTTCCTAACGATCTCGTGGAGGTAATTGTGGATTCAGTTGGTTTCCTGGTACTGAGGAGAGAAGGTGTGTGGTGTTGGTGTTGCTGCTCCTCAGTGTTTCAACTGTTTCTGCTGCTGCCTTTGGGGTTGTTGCTTCTGCTGTGTGCTGCTGCTGCCCCTGCACTTGAGGGTGTTTGCTGCTGCTGCTGCCCCTGCACTTGAGGGTGTTTGCTGCTGCTGCTGGACCTGCACTTGAAGGTGTTTGCTGCTGCTGCTGGACCTGCCCGTGTGGAGCAAAAGGAGAGAGAGGGAGGCCAGGAGGCCAGGACTGTGTCTGAAAACAACATCCTAGGTGGGTGTCCAACATTATTGTTTGTGTAAGGTGGGGGCAATAAAGGACTGTGTTTTGTAGGGGGAGGAAAGAAGACTGCAGGAAGGTTTGGGGAAGGAAGAGAGGGGGGTGTGTGGTTAAAACCACCATTCTGCTACCCCCCCCGCCCCACCCAGCCCTTTCCCAGTAAGGCCAGCGGTGGCTGGTGAAGACATCGCCTCCCCCTGCAAGAAGATCATCACACCCCACCCAACATCCACCTTTCACTGGAGACACCCACCTGGACTCTTCCCTTTTCCCTCCTGTGCCTCCCTGTCCTTCACTCCTCTCCCTCCTCTCCTCTCCTGTACAAAAGGGGGAGGTTATTACTACCTCCCTCCCTAGGGAGGAACATTGTATATTTAATAAAAAAAAAATATATATATTAAAAAATATATATAATTTAAAAAAAATGGCCAATCCTTCCCAGGGTGGGCGTGGCTCTGGCCTTAAAGCCAGTTCAACATCTCCTGTGGCCGGGCCCTCGAGGGCTAATGTGGAGGCGGCTTTGTCACCGGTGGCAGGGCCTACAAAAAAGACTTATGCGGGGGTGGTTGCTTCTGCAGCTCCTGCTGCTCCCGCTGCCCTGTCGCCATTCCGTCTCCTCACCAGGGCCCTCGGGGTAAAATGCTACGCTCACCCTGAGATGACTATTGAGGCATGCGTTAAGGCTATGGCTGGGGTTGTCGGCCCCTCAGCCATTGTCGCGGCCTCAAAGATGTATGGGAGGGCCATCTTTTTCTTGAGGTCCGAGCGGGCGGTGCGACTCGCCCTGCAGAAGGGGCTCACTGTGGGCGGGACTTTTCTGGCGGTGGATCCCCTTGAGGCCACCGCCCAGAAGATTGTTATTTCAAATGTCCCGCCCTTTATACCATGTGGGCTCCTCCTCCCCCACCTTAATAAGCTGGGGGAGGTCAGGTCGGGGGTTGCACCAGTCCCGCTCGGCCTCAAAGACTCGGCCCTCCGCCACGTGTACTCCTTCTGGCGGCAAGTTTTCGTCCGCTTGGCCCAGGAGGAGTGCCTGGAGGGGGCCTTCTCAGTTAATTTTGAGGGGACCGCCTATCGGGTCTTCTGGACCGCGGAGGGTGTGCGGTGCCATGCCTGTAAGGAGGTGGGGCATGTAAGAAAGAACTGCCCCGCCTCCAAGGCCACGAGCCCCACCCAAGCGGCCGCGGCTGGCACCGCCCCTCCTCCCCCCGCCACCACTCCATCTCCCTCCCCGCAAGGGGAAGCGACCCCGGCAGCAGCTGCCATCTCGGCTGCCGGTGAGGCGGGGGGAGAGCCCCCGCGCCGTAAGAAGGCGCGGAGGAAGACCCGAAATTTGGAGGCGGCCCCTGAAACGCCCCAAACCCCCCAAACACCTGCAAGCACCGGCTCGGGGGAAAAGACAACATCCGGCCCCGGCGTCGTGTCCGCGTGTGCTCCCGGGCCCGTGGGTGCTAAGGCGCCGAGTGCTGGGCCCGGCGTCGTCCCTGCGCGTGCTCCCGGGGCCGGCGGGGAAGGGACGCGGGACCCCGAGCCGGGGTATCTAACACCCAAAACCCAGAGGGTGGAGTGTCCGGGAGGGCTGGACAAGGAGGAGGGGGCCTCGGAAATGGAGGTCTCCCTAGCCCCCAGCCTGACCCGGAAGAGACGTCACGCTTCGGAGGAGGAGGTGGGTGATGCCCAAACTGAAGAAGTTGGGTGTGTCCCTTCCCCCGATGAAGAGGTGGTGGCGTCACCACCAAGTAAAATCTCGCCCTGTCCTCTGGGGGAACTCAAAACCCCTGCACCGACTCCCACCACTATTACCCCTGTCAACCTGCTGCAGTCCCCTGAACAGGGCCCCTCGGGGGTCACTGAAGGCACCTCCCTTGAGGTGGTGCCCGACTCAGAGACCCTCGATACCCCCGAGGTACCTTCTGGCTCATCGGGGGACTGTAACTTGCAAAATTTAAAAAATGTTAACGGGTCATTGGGTGGCGGCGAAAAGGAAGGCCTTCCCGCTCCCTCCCAAACCTTCGCACCGGGCGTCCTAGTTTTAGGTCAGGAGCTTGTCCTGAGCTCCCCGGACGACCCGGTGCCGGGAGGAGAGCGGGCATCAGAACTGCCGCTGCCCTCTGACCCAAAACGTTTAGAGGAGACCAGAGAGGACCCCTCTGGCCTTGATCCTGGGGGTGGGATCGAGGTACAGGTGGGGCCAGCTGGCAGCTCCGAATCAGCCCCCGTACTCAATGCGGGGGAGGGGTCGGAAGCTGGAGGCGACGACCTGGAGGAGGACGGGGTGTCCGTGGTGAGCGCTGGAGATTACGCTGAGTCGCTCTCAAGCGAGGCGGTGGATCCCCTGGTGCCCTCCACTGACTCCCCCCTCATCCCCCCAAGGGAACTCCGGGACTTTTTGGCGAGTCATCGCGGTCGCCGAGACAGGGTTCAGTTGGCCTTGGACCGGTGGCATTCTTTTCCGCTGGTGTTCTGGTCCACTCGCGAGGCTCTCAAGTCTCCTGAGTTGGATAGGAACGCGCGGCGGAGGGTCCAAACGTTTCTCGCTGGGCTCCTGAAGGAGAGGAAGGACTAAAAAGTCCTCTTCTTCTTTTTAATGACTTAAGGTGAAGATTTGATGTACCTTTGACAATGAAGACGACTATAGCCAGCCTCAACATCCGCGGCAGCAGGGCCGCACAGCGCAGGTTCCAGAACTTCTCGGTCCTCAGGGACGGGAAGTATGCGTTGTGCTTCCTGCAAGAAACCCATACCGTTCCGGGAGACGAAGCCACGTGGCTCCTGGAGTGGCGAGGGGGGGTCTACATGAGTCACCTAGCCTCCAATTCTGGCGGGGTGGCTATCTTGTTGGCCCCGCATTTTCAGCCGGAGATCTTGGGGGTCAAGGAGCCAGTGCCAGGCCGGTTGCTGCACCTGACTGTGCGTCTGGGGGGGGCGGTGCTTCACTTTGTGAATGTGTACGCTCCCCTGGGCACGCAGCAGCAAGCGAGCTTCTTTGAAGAAGTGTCCACTCATCTCGGCTCCATCGACGCTGGCGAGTGCATCGTCCTCGGGGGGGATTTCAATTGCACCCTCGGGGTCCGGGTCCGTCACGGTACCCCGCACTGCACGCGAGGTGTGAGTAAGTTGCGGGACCTGGTCAGGTCCTTCGACTTAGTGGACGTCTGGCGAAATCTCCATCCTGACTCCAGCGTGTTCACCTTTGTGTCACCTGGAGTCGGAGCGTCCAGACTCGACCGCCTTTACTTTTCGAAGGCGTACGTGTCCTGCGTTCCGGCTGCTTCTATACAGCAGGTTCCGTGCACGGACCACCGTCTGGTGTGGGCGGAGCTCACTTCGTTCTGCGCTCGGACGGGGTCCACGTACTGGCATTTTAATAACCTGTTGTTAGAAGACCAGCGGTTCCTGGACTCGTTCCGTCGCTTCTGGGCCGGCTGGAGAAGGAAGCGGGGAGGCTTCCCCTCCTTGAGGCTATGGTGGGACGTGGGCAAGACTCACGTCCGAGTTTTCTGTCAAGAGTACGCGAAGGGGTCGACAAAGAGACGCAAATCCAGGGTCGAGGAGTTGGAGAAGGAGGTGCTGGACCTGGAGGCACGTCTCCGTCAGCCCGACGCGGACCCGGCCCTGCGGTCGGTGTACGATGAGAAGAAGGGCGCGCTGCGGGACCTGCAACTGGTCGGGTCTCGGGGCGCGTTCGTGAGGTCGCGGATCTGTTTCCTTAAGGAGATGGACCGTGCTCTCCCTTCTTCTACTCACTGGAAAAAAGGCACGGGGTCCGTAAGCAGCTCTTTACGCTGCTGGCCGACGACGGATCACTTGTCTCGGATCCGGAGGGCATCAGGGCCATTGCCCGAGATTACTACACTGCCCTTTTCTCTCCGGATCCGTCCAGTGAGGAAGCTTGCAGAGTTTTGTGGGAGGACCTGCCGCAGGTCGGCCCGGAGTGCGCCGGAAAGCTCGACTCCCCTATAAGTCTGGGGGAGCTGACCGGCGCACTCGACGGTCTTTCTAGGGGCAAAACCCCGGGACTAGACGGGCTGACCGTGGAGTTCTTCAGGGCGTTCTGGGACGTCTTGGGGAGCGACTTCGCGGGGGTCCTGGGGGAGAGCATTGCTACCGGGGAGATGCCCCTTTCGTGGCGCAGGGCCGTGATTGCCCTGCTACCGAAGAAGGGGGATCTCCGCCTTCTTCAAAACTGGCGCCCGGTCTCCCTCCTCAGCACGGACTACAAAATCTTCGCCCGAGCCATGTCTTCTCGGCTCGGCACCGTGCTGGACCACATGATCCACCCTGACCAGTCCTACACCGTCCCGGACCGAACCATTTATGATAACATCCATCTGGTCCGGGACATCATCCACCATTCCCAGAGGGCTGGTCTGTCGAGCGCCTTCCTGTCTCTCGATCAGGAGAAGGCGTTCGACAGGGTGGATCACGAATACTTACTCGGAACTCTGCGAGCTTTCGGGTTCGGGACGCATTTTGTCGCCCGGATCCGACTTCTGTACACTGCCGCGGAGTGTCTAGTGAAGGTTAACGGGTCCCTGACGGCGCCCCTTCGCTTTGGGAGAGGGGTACGTCAGGGCTGCCCCCTGTCTGGCCAGTTGTATTCTATTTGCGTGGAGCCTTTCCTGCGCCTCTTGCGGAGGAGGTTGTCGGGATTGGTTCTGCGCGGGCCGGGCATCGGGGTGGTCCTTTCGGCTTACGCCGATGACGTGCTCCTTATGTTTAGTGACCCGGCTGACCTGCGGAGGATGCGCGAGTGCCAGGAGGTCTACTCTGCCGCTTCTTCTGCCAGGATCAACTGGGGTAAGTGTTCTGGACTCCTGGTCGGTCAGTGGCAGATGGATCCCCTACCCGAGGAGCTCAGGCCTTTCACCTGGAGCAGGACCAGCCTCCTCTACCTGGGGGTCCATCTCTGCCCCGCTGAGGAATCCTGGCCGGCAAACTGGCAGGAACTGGAGACGAAAGTCACCGCTCGCCTGCGGCGCTGGACAGGACTGCTCCGAGTGCTATCTTACCGGGGTCGAGTTCTGGTCATAAACCAGCTGATCGCCGCCATGTTGTGGTATCGGCTGGTCACTTTGACCCCTCCCCCGGACTTTGTCACAAGAATCCAGAGATTGTTAGTCGACTTCTTCTGGGACAAAAGATTGCACTGGGTCGCTGCCGAGGTTCTGAGTCTCCCGCTTAGGGAGGGTGGTCAGGCGCTAGTGTGCCTACGCACACAGGTGGCGACTTTCCGCCTTCAGACCCTGCAGCGATACCTCTACGTTGAGCCTCCTCCTAGATGGTGTGCCCTGATGACGTATTTCTTCCGTCAGGTGCACGGCCTGAATTATGACGTGCAGCTCCTGTTTATAGAACAGCTGGGCCTCGGTGGCTCCTTGCAGGCGTTGCCCGTCTTTTACCAGGACCTGATCAAAGTCTGGAAAGTGGTCGCCTCGCGACGCAGCTCTCCCCCGTCAGGAGTAGCGGCTATCGTCAGAGAGCCGCTGCTCAGGAATCCGCCCCTCCGTCCTTTTCAGTGGTTGGCGGAGAGGAGGGCTGTGGCCGCAGGGGTGACCAGGATCGGGGACGTGCTGGGTGGCGGAGGACTGGGCTGGATGCTCCCGCAGGAGTTGGCGCGACGCGCGTCTGTGAGTGTCCAGGTCGCAGCCGATGCCATCCAAGACCTGAGAACGGTCGTGCTCGGACCCGACGTTATTTTGGGTCTTGAGGTGGCCCAGGTGCGCGGTGGTCTTCCGTCTGAGCGTTCCCCTGTTCGGACGGAATTCCACATTGGCCCCAAGCCCCGAACCCTCCCTCGGGTGCTGGTGCCCCGCAATATGAGCCGCCTCGGGGACATGCCCTCTGTGCCTTTTGGCACAGCAAAGAGGGGCTTTTTGTATGGACTGCTGCTGCACACCTTCCATTTTCTCGCCCTTGTCCGTCGACCGGACACGCCCTGGTGTGCCTTGTTGCCGTCCGGCGGCGGAGGCCCTCGATGGGAGGCCCTCTACGGAGGTGTCCTCCCCCTTTCTATCGGGGACCTGGGTTGGAGGGTGTTGCATGCGGCAGTCCCTTATAATAAGAGGATGCATAGGTTCACGGACTCTCAGGACACATGCCCTTTTTGCGGTCTTGTGGAGTCCGTGGACCATGTATACATAGGGTGTTGTAGGCTGCACTCCCTTTTTAGTTATTTGAAAAACCTTTTATTGATGTTTTGTTTGCACTTCAGCCCCACGCTCCTGATCTATGGGCACCCGGTGCGGAAGGGGGTCGGGAAGGAGGAGGACCTCCTCGTGAACCTGCTCCTGGGCCTGGCCAAGTTGGCCATTAACAGGTCCAGGCAGCGGGCGATCGACGGGGGAGTCCCGCCTGATTGTTTGTCCCTCTTCCGCGGCTACGTTCGCTGCCGGATGTCCCTGGAGAAGGAGCACGCGGTGTCTGCTGGCACTCTCGAGGCCTTCCGTGCTCGGTGGGCACCGCGGGGACTGGGGTGTTTTGTTGACCCCTTTAATCACATTTTGATTTAAAGTTTGTAAGTTTCCTTTAAACTTTGTTCTTGGTTTTACAGCTGACCTGAATTAGGGGCTGTGCCTGATTTATCCCAATTTTGTTGATTTGGTTTTCATTTAAAAGATTATCAAGAGTTCAAATCTCACAATGGCAAACTATGAAACAATGTAACTTCATCTGAAACAGATGGAAACAGGTTTACTCAAAAGAGTATCAAGAGTTCAAATCTTACAATGGCAAACTATGAAACAATGTAACTTCATCTGAAACAGATGGAAAAGTGTTTGTAATCGAAAGAGTTACACTGCAGAGCCCATATGTAAAACTGCCCTGCAATCTTTACCGCTCGCCTGAGGTGCTGGACATGACTGCTCCGAGTGCTATATTACCGAGGTCGCGTTCTGGTCATAAACCAGCTGATCGCCGCCATGTTGTGGTATCGGCTGGTCACTTTGACCCCTCCCCCGGACTTTGTCACAAGAATCCAGAGATTGTTAGTCGACTTCTTCTGGGACAAAAGATTGCACTGGGTCGCTGCCGAGGTTCTGAGTCTCCCGCTTAGGGAGGGTGGTCAGGCGCTAGTGTGCCTACGCACACAGGTGGCGACTTTCCGCCTTCAGACCCTGCAGCGATACCTCTACGTCGAGCCTCCTCCTAGATGGTGTGCCCTGATGACGTATTTCTTCCGTCAGGTGTACGGCCTGAATTATGATGTGCAGCTCCTGTTTATAGAACAGCTGGGCCTCGGTGGCTCCTTGCAGGCGTTGCCCGTCTTTTACCAGGACCTGATCAAAGTCTGGAAAGTGGTCGCCTCGCGACGCAGCTCTCCCCCGTCAGGAGTAGCGGTTATCGTCAGAGAGCCGCTGCTCAGGAATCCGCCCCTCCGTCCTTTTCAGTGGTTGGCGGAGAGGAGGGCTGTGGCCGCAGGGGTGACCAGGATCGGGGACGTGCTGGGTGGCGGAGGACTGGGCTGGATGCTCCCGCAGGAGTTGGCGCGACGCGCGTCTGTGAGTGTCCAGGTCGCAGCCGATGCCATCCAAGACCTGAGAACGGTCGTGCTCGGACCCAACGTTATTTTGGGTCTTGAGGTGGCCCAGGTGCGCGGTGGTCTTCCGTCTGAGCGTTCCCCTGTTCGGACGGAATTCCACATTGGCCCCAAGCCCCGAACCCTCCCTCGGGTGCTGGTGCCCCGCAATATGAGCCGCCTCGGGGACATGCCCTCTGTGCCTTTTGGCACGGCAAAGAGGGGCTTTTTGTATGGACTGCTGCTGCACACCTTCCATTTTCTCGCCCTTGTCCGTCGACCGGACACGCCCTGGCGTGCCTTGTTGCCGTCCGGCGGCGGAGGCCCTCGATGGGAGGCCCTCTATGGAGGTGTCCTCCCCCTTTCTATCGGGGACCTGGGTTGGAGGGTGTTGCATGCAGCAGTCCCTTATAATAAGAGGATGCATAGGTTCACGGACTCTCAGGACACATGCCCTTTTTGCGGTCTTGTGGAGTCCGTGGACCATGTATACATAGGGTGTTGTAGGCTGCACTCCCTTTTTAGTTATTTGAAAACCCTTTTATTGATGTTTTGTTTGCACTTCAGCCCCACGCTCCTGATCAATGGGCACCCGGTGCGGAAGGGGGTCGGGAAGGAGGAGGACCTCCTCGTGAACCTGCTCCTGGGCCTGGCCAAGTTGGCCATTAACAGGTCCAGGCAGCGGGCGATCGACGGGGGAGTCCCGCCCGATTGTTTGTCCCTCTTCCGTGGCTACGTTCGCTGCCGGATGTCCCTGGAGAAGGAGCACGCGGTGTCTGCTGGCACTCTCGAGGCCTTCCGTGCTCGGTGGGCACCGTGGGGACTGGGGTGTTTTGTTGACCCCTTTAATCACATTTTGATTTAAAGTTTGTAAGTTTCCTTTAAACTTTGTTCTTGGTTTTACAGCTGACCTGAATTAGGGGCTGTGCCTGATTTATCCCAATTTTGTTGATGTGGTTTTCATTTAAAAGATTATCAAGAATTCATTTTCTTAACGATCTCGTGGAGGTAATTGTGGATTCAGTTTGTTTCCTGATACTGAGGAGAGAAGGTGTGTGGTGTTGGTGTTGCTGCTCCTCAGTGTTTCAACTGTTTCTGCTGCTGCCTTTGGGGTTGTTGCTTCTGCTGTGTGCTGCTGCTGCCTTGCCCCTGTGGTGCCAAAGGAGAGAGAGGGAGAGAAGAGAACAGTTGCTACTGTTGCTACAGGACAAGAAGGCCAGGAGGCCAGGACTGAGTTGAAAAACAACATCCTAGGTGGGTGTCCGAACTGTGTATTTTTGTTTAAGGTGGGGGCAATAAAGGACTGTGTTTTGTCGGGGGAGGCAAGAAGACTGCCAGAGGAGTTGGGGAAGGAAGAGAGGGAGGGTGTGTGTGTGTGCTGAAACCATCTTTCTGCCACCCCTCCCCCCCCAACCCAGCCCTTTTCCCAGTAAGGCCAGCAATAGCTGGTGAAGACATCGCCTCCCCCTGCCTGAAGAACATCAGGCCCCCACCCACCGTCCATCCACCATCGAGGACACCCACCTGGACATTTACCTCTTTCCCTTCTGTGCCTCCCTGTCTTTTACTCCTCTCCCTCCTCTCCTCTCCTGCCTAAAAGAGGGGAGGTTGTTTCTACCTCTCTCCCCCACCCCCTTTCCTCCCTATATATATAAAAAAAATATATAAAAAGAAAGAAACAAAATGGCCAATCCTTCCCGGGGTGGGCGTGGCTCTGGCCCTAAGGCCAATTCACCATCGCCTGTGGCCGGGCCCTCGAGGGCTAATGTGGAGGCGGTTTTGTCACCGGTGGCAGGGCGTCAAAAAAAGAAAACTTATGCGGGGGTGGTTGCTTCTGCGGCTCCAGCTGCTCCCGCTGCCCTGTCACCTTTCCGCCTCCTCACCAGGGCCCTTGGGGTAAAGAGCTATGCTCACCCTGAAATGACAATAGAGGCCTGCGTAAAGGCTATGGCTGGGGTCGTCGGCCCCTCAGCCATTGTCGCGGCCTCTAAAATGTATGGGAAGGCCATATTCTTCTTGAGGTCCGAGCGGGCGGTGCACCTCGCCCTGCAAAAAGGACTCACTGTGGGCGGTGGACCCCCTTGAGGCCACCGCCCAGAGAATTATTATTTCGAACGTCCCGCCTATTCTATCCAGTAAGCTCCTCCTCCCCCACCTTAATAAATTGGGGGAGGTCAGGTCGGGGGTTGCACCAATCCCGCTTGGCCTCAAAGACTCGGCCCTCCGCCATGTGTACTCCTTCCGGCGCCAGGTATTTGTCCGCTTGGCCCAGGAGGAGTGCCTGGAGGGGGCCTTCGTTATCAATTTTGAGGGGACCGCCTATCGGGTCTTCTGGACCGTGGAGGGCGTGCGGTGCCATGCTTGTAAGGAGGAGGGGCACGTGAGGAAGAACTGCCCCGCCTCCAAGGCCACGAGCCCCACCCAAGCGGCCACGGCTGGCACCGCCCCTCCTCCCCCCGCCACCACTCCATCTCCCTCCCCGCAAGGGGAAGCGACGCCGGCGGCCACTGCAATCTCGGCTGCCGGTGAGGCGGGGGCAGAGCCCCCGCGCCGTAAGAAGGCGCGGAGGAAGACCCGAAATTTGGAGGCGGCCCCTGAAACGCCCCAAACCCCCCAAACACCTGCAAGCACCGGCTCGGGGGAAAAGACATCATCCGGCCCCGGCGTCGTGTCCGCGTGTGCTCCCGGGCCCGTGGGTGCTAAGGCGCCGAGTGCTGGGCCCGGCGTCGTTTCTGCGCGTGCTCCCGGGGCCGGCGGGGAAAAGACGCGGGACCCCGAGCCGGGGTATCTAACACCCAAAACCCAGAGGGTGGAGTGTCCGGGAGGGCTGGACAAGGAGGAGGGGGCCTCGGAAATGGAGGTCTCCCTAGCCCCCAGCCTGACCCGGAAGAGACGTCACGCTTCGGAGGAGGTGGGTGATGCCCAAATTGAAGAGGTTGGGTGTGTCCCTTCCCCCGATGAAGAGGTGGTGGCGTCTCCGCCAAGTAAAATCTCACCCTGTCCTCTGGGGGAACTCAAAACCCCTGCACCGACTCCCACCACTGTTACCCCTGTCAACCTGCTGCAGTCCCCTGAACAGGGCCCCTCGGGGGTCACTGAAGGCACCTCCCTTGAGGTGGTGCCTGACTCAGAGACCCTCGATACCCCCGAGGTACCTTCTGGCTCGTCGGGGGACTGTAACTCTCAAAATTTAAAAAATGTTAACGGCTCATTGGGTGGCGGCAAAAAGGAAGGCCTTCCCGCTCCCTCCCAAACCTTAGCACCGGGCGTCCTAGTTTTGGGTCAGGAGCTTGTCCTGAGCTCCCCGGACGACCCGGTGCCGGGAGAAGAGCGGGCATCAGAACTGCCGCTGCCCTCTGACCCAAAACGTTTAGAGGAGACCAGAGAGGACCCCTCTGGCCTTGATCCTGGGGGTGGGATCGAGGTACAGGTGGGGCCAGCTGGCAGCTCCGAATCAGCCCCCGTACTCAATGCGGGGGAGGGGTCGGAAGCTGGAGGCGACGACCTGGAGGAGGACGGGGTGTCCGTGGTGAGCGCTGGAGATTACGCTGAGTCACTCTCAAGCGATGCGGTGGATCCCCTGGTGCCCTCCACTGACTCCCCCCTCATCCCCCCAAGGGAACTCCGGGACTTTTTGGCGAGTCATCGCGGTCGCCGAGACAGGGTTCAGTTGGCTTTGGACCGGTGGCATTCTTTTCCGCTGGTGTTCTGGTCCACTCGCGAGGCTCTCAAGTCTCCTGAGTTGGATAGGAACGCGCGGCGGAGGGTCCAAACGTTTCTCGCTGGGCTCCTGAAGGAGAGGAAGGACTAAAAAGTCCTCTTCTTCTTTTTAATGACTTAAGGTGAAGGTTTGATGTACCTTTGACAATGAAGACGACTATAGCCAGCCTCAACATCCGCGGCAGCAGGGCCGCACAGCGCAGGTTCCAGAACTTCTCGGTCCTCAGGGACGGGAAGTATGCGTTGTGCTTCCTGCAAGAAACCCATACCGTTCCGGGAGACGAAGCCACGTGGCTCCTGGAGTGGCGAGGGGGGGTCTACATGAGTCACCTAGCCTCCAATTCTGGCGGGGTGGCTATCTTGTTGGCCCCGCATTTTCAGCCGGAGATCTTGGGGGTCAAGGAGCTGGTGCCAGGCCGGTTGCTGCACCTGACTGTGCGTCTGGGGGGGGCGGTGCTTCACTTTGTGAATGTGTACGCTCCCCTGGGCACGCAGCAGCAAGCGAGCTTCTTTGAAGAAGTGTCCACTCATCTCGGCTCCATCGACGCTGGCGAGTGCATCGTCCTCGGGGGGGATTTCAATTGTACCCTCGGGGTCCGGGACCGTCACGGTACCCCGCACTGCACGCGAGGTGTGAGTAAGTTGCGGGACCTGGTCAGGTGCTTCGACTTAGTGGACGTCTGGCGAAATCTCCATCCTGACTCCAGCGTGTTCACCTTTGTGTCACCTGGAGTCGGAGCGTCCAGACTCGACCGCCTTTACGTTTCGAAGGCGTACGTGTCCTGCGTTCCCGCTGCTTCTATACAGCAGGTTCCGTGCACGGACCACCGTCTGGTGTGGGCGGAGCTCACTTCGTTCTGCGCTCGGACGGGGTCCGCGTACTGGCATTTTAATAACCTGTTGTTGGAAGACCAGCGGTTCCTGGACTCGTTCCGTCGCTGCTGGGCCGGCTGGAGAAGGAAGCGGGGAGGCTTCCCCTCCTTGAGGCTATGGTGGGACGTGGGCAAGACTCACGTCCGAGTTTTCTGTCAAGAGTACGCGAAGGGGTCGACAAAGAGACGCAAATCCAGGGTAGAGGAGTTGGAGAAGGAGGTGCTCGACCTGGAGGCACGTCTCCGTCAGCCCGACGCGGACCCGGCCCTGCGGTCGGTGTACGATGAGAAGAAGGGCGCGCTGCGGGACCTGCAACTGGTCGGGTCTCGGGGCGCGTTCGTGAGGTCGCGGATCTGTTTCCTTAGGGAGATGGACCGTGGCTCTCCCTTCTTCTACTCACTGGAAAAAAGGCACGGGGTCCGTAAGCAGCTCTTTACGCTGCTGGCCGATGACGGATCACTTGTCTCGGACCCGGAGGGCATCAGGGCCATTGCCCGAGATTACTACATTGCCCTTTTCTCTCCGGATCCGTCCAGTGAGGAAGCTTGCAGAGTTTTGTGGGAGGACCTGCCGCAGGTCGGCCCGGAGTGCGCCGGAAAGCTCGACTCCCCTATAAGTCTGGGGGAGCTGACCGGCGCACTCGACGGTCTTTCTAGGGGCAAAACCCCGGGACTAGACGGGCTGACCGTGGAGTTCTTCAGGGCGTTCTGGGACGTCTTGGGGAGCGACTTCGCGGGGGTCCTGGGGGAGAGCATTGCTACCGGGGAGATGCCCCTTTCGTGGCGCAGGGCCGTGATTGCCCTGCTGCCGAAGAAGGGGGATCTCCGCCTTCTTAAAAACTGGCGCCCGGTCTCCCTCCTCAGCACGGACTACAAAATCTTCGCCCGAGCCATGTCTTCTCGGCTCGGCACCGTGCTGGACCACATGATCCACCCTGACCAGTCCTACACCGTCCCGGACCGAACCATTTATGATAACATCCATCTGGTCCGGGACATCATCCACCATTCCCAGAGGGCTGGTCGGTCGAGCACCTTCCTGTCTCTCGATCAGGAGAAGGCGTTCGACAGGGTGGATCACGAATACTTACTCGGAACTCTGCGAGCTTTCGGGTTCGGGACGCATTTTGTCGCCCGGATCAGACTTCTGTACACCGCCGCGGAGTGTCTAGTGAAGGTTAACGGGTCCCTGACGGCGCCCCTTCGCTTTGGGAGAGGGGTACGTCAGGGCTGCCCCCTGTCTGGCCAGTTGTATTCTATTTGCGTGGAGCCTTTCCTGCGCCTCTTGCGGAGGAGGTTGTCGGGATTGGTTCTGCGCGGGCCGGGCATCGGGGTGGTCCTTTCGGCTTACGCCGATGACGTGCTCCTTATGTTTAGTGACCCGGCTGACCTGCGGAGGATGCGCGAGTGCCAGGAGGTCTACTCTGCTGCTTCTTCTGCCAGGATCAACTGGGGTAAGTGTTCTGGACTCCTGGTCGGTCAGTGGCAGATGGATCCCCTACCCGAGGAGCTCAGGCCTTTCACCTGGAGCAGGACCAGCCTCCTCTACCTGGGGGTCCATCTCTGCCCCGCTGAGGAATCCTGGCCGGCAAACTGGCAGGAACTGGAGACGAAAGTCACCGCTCGCCTGCGGCGCTGGACAGGACTGCTCCGAGTGCTATCTTACCGAGGTCGAGTTCTGGTCATAAACCAGCTGATCGCCGCCATGTTGTGGTATCGGCTGGTCACTTTGACCCCTCCCCCGGACTTTGTCACAAGAATCCAGAAATTGTTAGTCGACTTCTTCTGGGACAAAAGATTGCACTGGGTCGCTGCCGAGGTTCTGAGTCTCCCGCTTAGGGAGGGTGGTCAGGTGCTAGTGTGCCTACGCACACAGGTGGCGACTTTCCGCCTTCAGACCCTGCAGCGATACCTCTACGTCGAGCCTCCTCCTAGATGGTGTGCCCTGATGACGTATTTCTTCCGTCAGGTGCACGGCCTGAATTATGACGTGCAGCTCCTGCTTATAGAACAGCTGGGCCTCGGTGGCTCCTTGCAGGCGTTGCCCGTCTTTTACCAGGACCTGATCAAAGTCTGGAAAGTGGTCGCCTCGCGACGCAGCTCTCCCCCGTCAGGAGTAGCGGCTATCGTCAGAGAGCCGCTGCTCAGGAATCCGCCCCTCCGTCCTTTTCAGTGGTTGGCGGAGAGGAGGGCTGTAGCCGCAGGGGTGACCAGGATCGGGGACGTGCTGGGTGGCGGAGGACTGGGCTGGATGCTCCCGCAGGAGTTGGCGCGACGCGCGTCTGTGAGTGTCCAGGTCGCAGCCGATGCCATCCAAGACCTGAGAACGGTTGTGCTCGGACCCGACGTTATTTTGGGTCTTGAGGTGGCCCAGGTGCGCGGTGGTCTTCCGTCTGAGCGTTCCCCTGTTCGGACGGAATTCCACATTGGCCCCAAGCCCCGAACCCTCCCTCAGGTGCTGGTGCCCCGCAATATGAGCCGCCTCGGGGACATGCCCTCTGTGCCTTTTGGCACGGCAAAGAGGGGCTTTTTGTATGGACTGCTGTTGCACACCTTCCATTTTCTCGCCCTTGTTCGTCGACCGGACACGCCCTGGCGTGCCTTGTTGCCATCCGGCGGCGGAGGCCCCCAATGGGAGGCCCTCTACGGAGGTGTCCTCCCCCTTTCTATCGGGGACCTGGGTTGGAGGGTGTTGCATGCAGCAGTCCCCTATAATAAGAGGATGCATTGGTTCACGGACTCTCAGGACACGTGCCCTTTTATGCGGTCATGTGGAGTCCGTGAACCATGTATACATAGGGTGTTGTAGGCTGCACTCCCTTTTTAGTTATTTGAAAAACCTTTTATTGATGTTTTGTTTGCACTTCAGCCCCACGCTCCTGATCTATGGGCACCCGGTGCGGAAGGGGGTCGGGAAGGAGGAGGACCTCCTCGTGAACCTGCTCCTGGGCCTGGCCAAGTTGGCCATTAACAGGTCCAGGCAGCGGACGATCGACGGGGGAGTCCCACCCGATTGTTTGTCCCTCTTCCGTGGCTACGTTCACTGCCGGATGTCCCTGGAGAAGGAGCACGCGGTGTCTGCTGGCACTCTCGAGGCCTTCCGTGCTCGGTGGGCACCGCGGGGACTGGGGTGTTTTGTTGACCCCTTTAATCACATTTTGATTTAAAGTTTGTAAGTTTCCTTTAAACTTTGTTCTTGGTTTTACAGCTGACCTGAATTAGGGGCTGTGCCTGATTTATCCCAATTTTGTTGATTTGGTTTTCATTAAAAAGATTATCAAGAGTTCATTTTCTTAACGATCTCGTGGAGGCAATTGTGGATTCAGTTTGTTTCCTGATATTGAGGAGAGAAGGTGTGTGGTGTTGGTGTTGCTGCTCCTCAGTGTTTCAACTGTTTCTGCTGCTGCCTTTGGGGTTGTTGCTTCTGCTGTGTGCTGCTGCTGGACCTGCACTCGAGGGTGTTTGCTGCTGCTGCTGGACCTGCACTCGAGGGTGTTTGCTGCTGCTGCTGCTGGACCTGCACTCGAGGGTGTTTGCTGCTGCTGCTGGACCTGCACTCGAGGGTGTTTGCTGCTGCTGCTGGACCTGCACTCGAGGGTGTTTGCTGCTGCTGCTGGACCTGCACTCGAGGGTGGTTGCTGCTGCTGCTGCTGGACCTGCACTCGAGGGTGTTTGCTGCTGCTGCTGCTGGACCTGCACTCGCGGGTGTTTGCTGCTGCTGCTGCTGGACCTGCACTCGAGGGTGTTTGCTGCTGCTGCTGCTGGACCTGCACTCGCGGGTGTTTGCTGCTGCTGCTGCTGGACCTGCACTCGCGGGTGTTTGCTGCTGCTGCTGCTGGACCTGCACTCGCGGGTGTTTGCTGCTGCTGCTGCTGGACCTGCACTCGCGGGTGTTTGCTGCTGCTGCTGCTGGACCTGCACTCGCGGGTGTTTGCTGCTGCTGCTGCTGGACCTGCACTCGCGGGTGTTTGCTGCTGCTGGACCTGCACTCGCGGGTGTTTGCTGCTGCTGCTGCTGGACCTGCACTCGCGGGTGTTTGCTGCTGCTGCTGCTGGACCTGCACTCGCGGGTGTTTGCTGCTGCTGCTGCTGGACCTGCACTCGCGGGTGTTTGCTGCTGCTGCTGCTGGACCTGCACTCGCGGGTGTTTGCTGCTGCTGCTGCTGGACCTGCACTCGCGGGTGTTTGCTGCTGCTGCTGCTGGACCTGCACTCGCGGGTGTTTGCTGCTGCTGCTGCTGGACCTGCACTCGCGGGTGTTTGCTGCTGCTGCTGCTGGACCTGCACTCGCGGGTGTTTGCTGCTGCTGCTGCTGGACCTGCACTCGCGGGTGTTTGCTGCTGCTGCTGGACCTGCACTCGCGGGTGTTTGCTGCTGCTGCTGCTGGACCTGCACTCGCGGGTGTTTGCTGCTGCTGCTGCTGGACCTGCACTCGCGGGTGTTTGCTGCTGCTGCTGCTGGACCTGCACTCGCGGGTGTTTGCTGCTGCTGCTGCTGGACCTGCACTCGAGGGTGTTTGCTGCTGCTGCTGCTGGACCTGCACTCGAGGGTGTTTGCTGCTGCTGCTGCTGGACCTGCCCGTGTGGAGCAAAAGGAGAGAGAGGGAGAGAAGAAAAACAGCTTCTGTTGTTACAGGACAGGAAGGCCAGGACTGTGTCTAAAAACAGCATCCTAGGTGGGTGTCCAACGTTATTGTTTGTGTAAGGTGGGGGCAATAAAGGACTGTGTTTTGTATGGGGAGGCAAGAAGACTGCCAGAGGGGTTGGGGAAGGAATAGAGGGAGGGTGAGTGTGTGTGCTGAAACCATCCTTCTGCCGCCCCTCCCCCAACCCAGCCCTTTTCCCGGTAAGGCCAGCAGTAGCTGGTGAAGACATCGCCTCCCCCTGCCTGAAGAACATCAGGCCCCCACCCACCGTCCATCCATCATCGAGGACACCCACCTGGACATTTAGCTCTTTCCCTCCTGTGCCTCCCTGTCTTTTACTCCACTCCTTCCTCTCCTCTCCTGCCTAAAAGAGGGGAGGTTGTTTCTACCTCTCTCCCCCACCCCCTTTCCTCCCTAGGGAGGAAGACTACGTATATTTTTTTTTGAAAAAATATATATATAAAAAAAAAACAAAATGGCCAATCCTTCCCAGGGTGGACGTGGCTCTGGCCCTAAGGCCAATTCACCATCTCCTGTGGCCGGGCCCTCGAGGGCTAATGTGGAGGCTGTTTTGTCACCGGTGGCAGGGCCTCAAAAAAAGAACCTATGCGGGGGTGGCTGCTTCTGCGGCTCCAGCTGCTCCTGCTGCCCTGTCACCTTTCCACCTCCTCACCAGGGCCCTTGGGGTAAAGAGCTATGCTCACCCTGAAATGACAATAGAGGAAGGCGTAAAGGCTATGGCTGGGGTCGTCGGCCCCTCAGCCATTGTCGCGGCCTCTAAAATGTATGGGAAGGCCATGTTCTTCTTGAGGTCCGAGCGGGCGGTGCACCTCGCCCTGCAAAAAGGATTCACTGTGGGCGAGACTTTTCTGGCGGTGGATCCCCTTGAGGCCACCGCCCAGAGAATTATTATTTTGAACATCCCACCTATTCTATCCAGTGAGCTCCTCCTCCCCCACCTTAATAAATTGGGGGAGGTCAGGTCGGGGGTTGCACCAATCCCGCTCGGCCTCGAAGACTTGGCCCTCCGCCATGTGTACTCCTTCCGGCGCCAGGTATTTGTCCACTTGGCCCGGGAGGAGTGCCTGGAGGGGGCCTTTACTATCAATTTTGAGGGGACCGCCTATCGGGTCTTCTGGACCGTGGAAAGCATGCGGTGCCATGCTTGTAAGGAGGCGGGGCACGTGAGGAAGAACTGCCCCGCCTCCAAGGCCACAAGCCCCACCCAAGCGGCCGCGGCTGGCACCGCCCCTCCTCCCCCCGCCACCACTCCATCTCCCTCCCCGCAAGGGGAAGCGACGCCGGCCACCACTGCCATCTCGGCTGCCGGTGAGGCGGGGGGAGAGCCCCCGCGCCATAAGAAGGCGCGGAGGAAGACCCGCGACCTGGAGGCCGCCCCTGAAACGCCCCAAAGCCCCCAAACACCTGCAAGCACCGACTCGGGGGAAAAAACATCATCCGGCCCCGGCGTCGTGTCTGCGTGTGCTCCCGGGTCCATGGGCGCTAAGGCGCCGAGTGCTGGGCCCGGCGTCGTCCCTGCGCGTGCTCCCGAGGCCAGCGGGGAAAAGACGCGGGACCCCGAGCCGGGGAATCAAACGTCCAAAACCCAGAGGGTGGAGTGTCCGGGAGGGCTGGACAAGGAGGAGGGGGCCTCAGAAATGGAGGTCTCCCTAGCCCCCAACCTGACCCGGAAGAGACGTCACGCTTTGGAGGAGGAAGTGGGTGATGCCCAAACTGAAGAAGTTGGGTGTGCCCCTTCCCCCGATGAAGAGGTGGTGGCGTCTCCACCAAGGAAAATCTCGCCCTGTCCTCTGGGGGAACCCAAAAACCCTGCACCTACTTCCACCACTGTTACCCCCGTCAACCTGCTGCAGTCCCCTGAACAGGGCCCCTCGGGGGTCACTGAAGGCACCTCGCTTGAGGTGGTGCCCGACTCAGGAACCCTCGATACCCCCGAGGTAACTTCTGGCTCGTCGGGGGACTGTAGCTTTCAAAATTTAAAAAATGTTAACAGGTCATTGGGTGGCAGCGAAAAGGAGGGCCTTCCCGCTCCCTCCCAAACCTTAGCACCGGGCGTCCTAGTTTTAGGTCAGGAGCTTGTCCTGACCTCCCCGGACGACCCGGTGCCGGGAGGAGAGCGGGCATCAGAACTGCCGCTGCACTCTGACCCAAAACCTTTAGAGGAGACCAGAGAGGACCCCTCTGGCCTTGATCCTGGGGGTGGGATGGAGGTACAGGTGGGGCCAGCTGGCAGCTCCGAATCAGCCCCCGTACTCAATGCGGGGGAGGGGTCGGAAGCTGGAGGCGATGACCTGGAGGAGGACGGGGTGTCCGTGGTGAGTGCTGGAGATTACGCTGAGCCGCTCTCAAGCGAGGCGGTGGATCCCCTGGTGCCCTCCACTGACTCCCCCCTCATCCCCCCAAGGGAACTCCGGGACTTTTTGGCGAGTCATCGCGGTCGCCGAGACAGGGTTCATTTGGCCTTGGACCGGTGGCATTCTTTTCCGTTGGTGTTCTGGTCCAATCGTAAGGCTCTCAAGTCTCCCGAGTTGGATAGGAACGCACGGCGGAGGGTCCAAACGTTTCTCGCTGGGCTCCTGAAGGAGAGGAAGGACTAAAAACTCCTCTTCTTCTTTTTAATGACTTAAGATGAAGGTTTGATGTACCTTTGACAATGAAGACGACTATAGCCAGCCTCAACATCCGCGGCAGCAGGGACGCACAGCGCAGGTTCCAGAACTTCTCGGTCCTCAGGGACGGGAAGTATGCGTTGTGCTTCCTGCAAGAAACCCATACCGTTCCCGGAGACGAAGCCATGTGGCTCCTGGAGTGGCTGGGGGGGTCTACATGAGTCACCTAGCCTCCAATTCGGGCGGGGTGGCTATCTTGCTGGCCCCGCATTTTCAGCCGGAGATCTTGGGGGTCAAGGAGCCTGTGCCAGGCCGGTTGCTGCACCTGACTGTGCGTCTGGGGGTGGGCGGTGCTTCACTTTGTGAATGTGTACGCTCCCCTGGGCACACAGCAGCAAGCGAGCTTCTTTGAAGAAGTGACCACTCATCTCGGCTCCATCGACGCTGGCGAGTGCATCGTCCTCGGGGGGGATTTCAATTGCACCCTCGGGGTCCGGGACCATCACGGTACCCCGCACTGAACGCGAGGTGTGAGTAAGTTGTGGGACATGATCAGGTCTTTCGACTTCGTGGACGTCTGGCGAAATCT
Source organism: Carcharodon carcharias (assembly GCF_017639515.1). NCBI lineage: Eukaryota > Metazoa > Chordata > Chondrichthyes > Lamniformes > Lamnidae > Carcharodon > Carcharodon carcharias. The sequence goes on from NC_054473.1 coordinate 86,180,815, forward strand.
CCATCCTGACTCCAGCGTGTTCACCTTTGTGTCACCTGGAGTCGGAGCGTCCAGACTCAACCGCCTTTACGTTTCAAAGGCGTACGTGTCGTGCATTCCGTCTGCTTCTATACAGCAGGTTCCGTGCACGGACCACCGTCTGGTGTGGGCGGAGCTCACTTCGTTCTGCGCTTGGACGGGGTCCGCGTACTGGCATTTTAACAACCTGCTGTTGGAGGAGCAGCAGTTCCTGGACTCGTTCCGGGCCTTCTGGGCCGGCTGGAGAAGGAAGCGGGGAGGCTTCCCCTCCTTGAGGCTATGGTGGGACGTGGGCAAGACTCACGTCCGAGTTTTCCGTCAAGAGTACGCGAAGGGGTGGACAAAGAGACGCAAATCCAGGGTCGAGGAGTAGGAGAAGGAGGTGCTCGACCTGGAGGCACGTCTCCGTCAGCCCGACGCGGACCCGGCCCTGCGGTCGGTGTACGATGAGAAGAAGGGCGCGCTGCGGGACCTGCAACTGGTCAGGTCTCGGGGCGCGTTCGTGAGGTCGCGGATCTGTTTCCTTAAGGAGATGGACCATGGCTCTCCCTTTTCTACTCACTGGAAAAAAGGCACAGGGTCCGTAAGCAACTCTTTACGCTGCTGGCCGACGACGGATCCCTTGTCTCGGATCCGGAGGGCATCAGGGCCATCGCCCGAGATTACTACACTGCCCTGTTCTCTCCGGATCCGTCCAGTGAGGAAGCTTGCAGAGTTTTGTGGGAGGACCTGCCGCAGGTCGGCCCGGAGTGCGCCGGAAAGCTCGACTCCCCTATAAGTCTGGGGGAGCTGACCGGAGCACTCGACGGTCTTTCTAGGGGCAAAACCCCGGGACTAGACGGGCTGACCGTGGAGTTCTTCAGGGCGTTCTGGGACGTCTTGGGGAGCGACTTCACGGGGGTCCTGGGGGAGAGCATTGCTACCGGGGAGATGCCCCTTTCGTGGCGCAGGGCCGTGATTGCCCTGCTGCCGAAGAAGGGGGATCTCCGCCTTCTTAAAAATTGGCGCCCGGTCTCCCTCCTCAGCACGGACTACAAATTCTTCGCCCGAGCCATGTCTTCTCGGCTCGGCACCGTGCTGGACCACATGATCCACCCTGACCAGTCCTACACCGTCCCGGACCGAACCATTTATGATAACATCCATCTGGTCCGGGACATCATCCACCATTCCCAGAGGGCTGGTCTGTCGAACGCCTTCCTGTCTCTCGATCAGGAGAAGGCGTTCGACAGGGTGGATCACGAATACTTACTCGGAACTCTGCAAGCTTTCGGGTTCGAGACGCATTTTGTTGCCCGGATCCGACTTCTGTACACCGCCGCGGAGTGTCTAGTGAAGGTTAACGGGTCCCTGACGGCGCCCCTTCGCTTTGGGAGAGGGGTACGTCAGGGCTGCCCCCTGTCTGGCCAGTTGTATTCTATTTGCGAGGAGCCTTTCCTGCGCCTCTTGCGGAGGAGGTTGTCGGGATTGGTTCTGGGCGGGCCGGGCATCGGGGTGGTCCTTTCGGCTTACGTCGATGACGTGCTCCTTATGTTTAGTGACCTGGCTGACCTGCAGAGGATGCACGAGTGCCAGGAGGTCTACTCTGCTGCTTCTTCTGCCAGGATCAACTGGGGTAAATGTTCTGGACTCCTGGTCGGTCAGTGGCAGATGGATCCCCTATCCGAGGAGCTCAGGCCTTTCACCTGGAGCAGGAACAGCCTCCTCTACCTGGGGGTCCATCTCTGCCCCGCTGAGGCATCCTGGCCGGCAAACTGGCAGGAACTGGAGACGAAAATCACCGCTCGCCTGCGGCGCTGGACAGGACTGCTCCGAGTGCTATCTTACCGAGGTCGAGTTCTGGTCATAAACCAGCTGATCGCCGCCATGTTGTGGTATCGGCTGGTCACTTTGACCCCTCCCCCGGACTTTGTCACAAGAATCCAGAGATTGTTAGTCGACTTCTTCTGGGACAAAAGATTGCACTGGGTCGCTGCCGAGGTTCTGAGTCTCCCGCTTAGGGAGGGTGGTCAGGCGCTAGTGTGCCTACGCACACAGGTGGCGACTTTCCGCCTTCAGACCCTGCAGCGATACCTCTACTTCGAGCCTCCTCCTAGATGGTGTGCTCTGACGACGTATTTCTTCCGTCAGGTGTACGGCCTGAATTATGACGTGCAGCTCCTGTTTATAGAACAGCTGGGCCTCGGTGGCTCCTTGCAGGCGTTGCCCGTCTTTTACCAGGACCTGATCAAAGTCTGGAAAGTGGTCGCCTCGCGACGCAGCACTCCCCCGTCAGGAGTAGCGGCTATCGTCAGAGAGCCGCTGCTCAGGAATCCGCCCCTCCGTCCTTTTCAGTGGTTGGCGGAGAGGAGGGCTGTGGCCGCAGGGGTGACCAGGATCGGGGGCGTGCTGGGTGGTGGAGGACTGGGCTGGATGCTCCCGCAGGAGTTGGCACGACGCGCGTCTGTGAGTGTCCAGGTCGCAGCCGATGCCATCCAAGATCTGAGAACGGTCGTGCTCGGACCTGATGTTATTTTGGGTCTTGAGGTGGCCCAGGTGCGCGGTGGTCTTCCGTCTGAACGTTCCCCTGTTCGGACGGAATTCCACATTGGCCCCAAGCCCCGAACCCTCCCTCGGGTGCTGGTGCCCCGCAATATGCGCCACCTCGGGGACATGCCCTCCGTGCCTTTTGGCACGGCAAAGAGGGGCTATTTGTATGGACTGCTGCTGCACACCTTCCGTTTTCTCGCCCTTGTCCGTCGACCGCACACGCCCTGGCGTGCCTTGTTGCCGTCTGGCGGCGGAGGCCCCCGATGGGAGGCCCTCTACGGAGGTGTCCTCCCCCTTTCTATCGGGGACCTGGGTTGGAGGGTGTTGCATGCAGCAGTCCCTTATAATAAGAGGATGCATAGGTTCACGGGCTCTCAGGACATGTGCCCTTTTTGCGGTCATGTGGAGTCCGTGGACCATGTATACATAGGGTGTTGTAGGCTGCACTCCCTTTTTAGTTATTTGAAAACCCTTTTATTGATGTTTTGTTTGCACTTCAGCCTCACGCTCCTGATCTATGGGCACCCGGTGCGGAAGGGGGTCGGGAAGGAGGAGGACCTCCTCGTGAACCTGCTCCTGGGCCTGGCCAAGTTGGCCATTAACTGGTCCAGGCAGCGGGCGATCGATGGGGGAGTCCTGCCCGATTGTTTGTCCCTCTTCCGCGGCTACGTTCGCTGCCGGATATCCCTGGAGAGGGAGCACGCGGTGTCTGCTGACACTCTCGAGGCCTTCCGTGCTCGGTGGGCATCGCGGGGACTGGGGTGTTTTGTTGACCCCTAAAATCACATTTTGATTTAAAGTTTGTAAGTTTCCTTTAAACTTTGTCCTTGGTTTTACAGCTGACCTGAATTAGGGGCTGTGCCTGATTTATCCCAATTTTGTTGATTTGGTTTTCATTTAAAAGATTATCAAGAGTTCATTTTCTTAACGATCTCATGGAGGCAATTGTGGATTCAGTTTGTTTCCTGATACTGAGGAGAGAAGGTGTGTGGTATTGGTGTTGCTGCTTCTCAGTGTTTCAACTGTTTCAGCTGCTGCCTTTGGGGTTGCTTCTACTGTGTGTTGCTACTGCCCCTGCACTGGAGGGTGTTTGCTGCTGCTGCCCCTGCACCTGAAAGTGTTTGCTGCTGCTGCTGGACCTGCACCTGAGAGTGTTTGCTGCTGCTGCTGGACCTGCATTTGAGGGTGTTTGCTGCTGCTGCTCCTGCACTCGAGGGTGTTTGCTTCTGCTGCTCCTGCACTCGAGGGTGTTTGCTGCTGCTGCTGCTCCTGGACTTGAGGGTGTTTGCTGCACCTGCTGCTGGACCTGCCCCTGTGGAGCAAAAGGAGAGAGAGGGAGAGAAGAAGAACAGCTTCTGTTGCTGCTTCAGGACAGGAAGGCCAGGAGGCCAGGACTGTGTCTCAAAACAACATCCTAGGTGGGTGTCCAACGTTATTGTTTGTGTAAGGTGGGGGCAATAAAGGACTGTGTTTTGTAGGGGGAGGAAGGAAGACTGCAGGAAGGTTTGGGGAAGGAAGAGAGGGGGATGTGTGGTTAAAACCACCTTTCTTCTACCCCCCCTGCCCCACCCAGCCTTTTCCCAGTAAGGCCAGCGGTGGCTGGTGAAGACATCGCCTCCACCTGCAAGAAGATCATCAGGCCCCCACCCAACATCCACCTTTCATTGGAGACACCCACCTGGACTCTTCCCTTTTCCCTCCTGTGCCTCCCTGTCCTTCGCTCCTCTCCCTCCTCTCCTCTCCTGTACAAAATGGGGAGGTTATTACAACCTCTCTCCCTAGGGAGGAACATTGTATATTTAAAAAAAAATATATATATAAAAAAATATATATAATTTAAAAAAATGGCCAATCCTTCCCAGGGTGGGCGTGGCTCTGGCCCTAAGGCCAGTTCAACATCTCCTGTGGCCGGGCCCTCGAGGGCTAATGTGGAGGCGGCTTTGTCACCGGTGGCAGGGCCTACAAAAAAGACCTATGCTGGGGTGGTTGCTTCTGCAGCTCCTGCTGCTCCCGATGCCCTGACGCCTTTCCGTCTCCTCACCAGGGCCCTCGGGGTAAAATGCTACGCTCACCCTGAGATGACTACTGAGGCCTGCGTAAAGGCTATGGCTGGGGTTGTCGGCCCCTCAGCCATTGTCGCGGCCTCAAAGATGTATGGGAGGGCCATCTTTTTCTTGAGGTCCGAGCGGGCGGTGCAACTCGCCCTGCAGAAGGGGCTCACTGTGGGCGGGACTTTTTTGGCGGTGGATCCCCTTGAGGCCACCGCCCAGAAGATTGTTATTTCAAATGTCCCGCCCTTTATACCATGTGGGCTCCTCCTCCCCCACCTTAATAAGCTGGGGGAGGTCAGGTCAGGGGTTGCGCCAGTCCTGCTCGGCCTCAAAGACTTGGCCCTCCGCCACGTGTACTCCTTCCGGCGCCAAGTTTTCGTCCGCTTGGCCCAGGAGGAGTGCCTGGAGGGGGCCTTCTCAGTTAATTTTGAGGGGACCGCTTATCGGGTCTTCTGGACCGCGGAGGGCGTGCGGTGCCATGCCTGTAAGGAGGTGGGGCATGTAAGAAAGAACTGCCCCGCCTCCAAGGCCACGAGCCCCACCCAAGAGGCCGTGCCTGCCACCGCCCCACCTCCCCCCGCCAACACTCCATCTCCCTCCCCGCAAGGGGAAGCGACCCCGGCAGCAGCTGCCATCTCGGCTGCCGGTGAGGCAGTGGGGGAGAGTCCCCGCGCCATAAGAAGGCGCGGAGGAAGACCCGAAATTTGGAGGCGGCCCGTGAAATGCCCCAAACCCCCCAAACACCTGGAAAAACCGGCTTGGGGGAAAAAAACATCATCTGGCCCCGGCGTCATGTCCGCGTGTGCTCCCGGGTCCGTGGGCGCTAAGGCGCCAAGTGCTGGTCCCGGCGTCGTCCCTGCGCATGCTCCCGGGGCCGGCGGGGAAAAGACGCGGGACCCCGAGCCGGGGAAACAAACATCAAAAACCCAGAGGGTGGAGTGTCCGGGAGGGCTGGACAAGGAGGAGGGGTCCTCGGAAATGGAGGTCTCCCTAGCCCCCAGCCTGACCCGGAAGAGACGTCATGCTTCGGAGGAGGAAGTGGGCGACGCCCAAACTGAAGAAGTTGGGCGTGTCCCTTCCCCTGATGAAGAGGTGGTGGCGTCTCCACCCAGCAAAACCTCGCCCTGCCCTCTGGGGGAACCCGAAACCCCTACCCCTACCACTGTTCCCCCTACCAGTCTGCTGCAGTCCCCTGAACAGGGCCCCTCGGGGGTCACTGAGGGCACCTCCCTTGTGGTGGTGTCCGTCTCCAGTGCACTTAACACCCCCAAGGTACCTTCTGGCTCGTCGGGGGACTGCAGCTTGGAAATTTTAAAAAATATAAATGGGTCATTGGGTGGCGGCGAAAAGGAGGGCCTTCCTGCTCCCTCCCAAACCTTGACACCGGGCGTCCTATGTTTAGGTCAGGAGCTTGTCCTGAGCTCCCCGGACGACCCGGTGCAGGGAGGAGAGCGGGCATCAGAACTGCTGCTGCCCTCTGGCCCAAAAAGTTTAGAGGAGACCAGAGAGGACTCCTCTGTCCTTGATCCTGGGGGTGGGATCGAGGCACAGATAGAGCCAGCTGGCAGCTCCGAATCAGCCCCCGTACTCAATGCGGGGGAGGGGTCGGAAGCTGGAGGCGACGACCCGGAGGAGGACGGGGGGTCGGTGGTGAGTGCTGGGGATTACGCGGAGTCGCTCTCAAGCGAGGCGGTGGATCCCCTGGTGCCCTCTACTGACTCCCCCCTCATCCCCCCAAGGGAACTCCGGGACTTTTTGTCGGGGCACCGCGGTCGCCGAGACAGGGCTCAGTTGGCCTTGGACCGGTGGCATTCTTTTCCGTTGGTGTTCTGGTCCAATCGCGAGGCTCTCAAGTCTCCCGAGTTGGATAGGAACACGCGGCGGAGGGTCCAAACGTTTCTCGCTGGGCTCCTGAAGGAGAGGAAGGACTAAAAAGTCCTCTTCTTCTTTTTAATGACTTAAGGTGAAGGTTTGATGTACCTTTGACAATGAAGACGACTATAGCCAGCCTCAACATCCGCGGCAGCAGGGACGCACAGCGCAGGTTCCAGAACTTCTCGGTCCTCAGGGACGGGAAGTATGCGTTGTGCTTCCTGCAAGAAACCCATACCGTTCTGGGAGACGAAGCCACGTGGCTCCTGGAGTGGCGAGGGTGGGTCTACATGAGTCACCTAGCCTCTAATTCGGGCAGGGTGGCTATCTTGTTGGCCCCGCATTTTCAGCCGGAGATCTTGGGGGTCAAGGAGCCGGTGCCAGGCCGGTTGCTGCACCTGACTGTGCATCTGGGGGGTGGCGGTGCTTCACTTTGTGAATGTGTACGCTCCCCTGGGCACGCAGCAGCAAGCGAGCTTCTTTGAAGAAGTGTCCACTCATCTCGGCTCCATGGACGCTGGCGAGTGCATTGTTCTCGGGGGGATTTCAATTGCACCCTCGGGGTCCGGGACCGTCACGGTACCCCGCACTGCACGCGAGGTGTGAGTAAGTTGCGAGACCCGGTCAGGTCCTTCGACTTAGTGGACGTCTGGCGAAATCTCCATCCTGACTCCAGCGTGTTCACCTTTGTGTCACCTGGAGTCGGAGCGTCCAGTCTCGACCGACTTTACTTTTCGAAGGCGTACGTGTCCTGCGTTCCGGCTGCTTCTATACAGCAGCTTCCGTGCACGGACCACCGTCTGGTGTGGGCGGAGCTCACTTCGTTCTGCGCTCGGACGGGGTCCGCGTACTGGCATTTTAATAACCTGTTGTTGGAAGACCAGCGGTTCCTGGACTCGTTCCGTCGCTTCTGGGCCGGCTGGAGAAGGAGGCGGGGAGGCTTCCCCTCCTTGAGGCTATGGTGGGACGTGGGCAAGACTCACGTCCGAGTTTTCCGTCAAGAGTACGCGAAGGGGTGGACAAAGAGACGCAAATCCAGGGTCGAGGAGTTGGAGAAGGAGGTGCTCGACCTGGAGGCACGTCTCCGTCAGCCCGACGCGGACCCGGCCCTGCGGTCGGTGTACGATGAGAAGAAGGGCGCACTGCGGGACCTGCAACTGGTCGGGTCTCGGGGCGCGTTCGTGAGGTCGCGGATCCGGTTCCTCAAGGAGATGGACCGCGGCTCCCCCTTCTTCTACTCGCTGGAAAAAAGGCACGGGGTCCGTAAGCAACTCTTTACGCTGCTGGCCGACGACGGATCCCTTGTCTCGGATCCGGAGGGCATCAGGGCCATTGCCCGAGATTACTGCACTGCCCTGTTCTCTCCGGATCCGTCCAGTGAGGAAGCTTGCAGAGTTTTGTGGGAGGACCTGCCGCAGGTCGGCCCGGAGTGCGCCAGAAAGCTCGACTCCCCTATAAGTCTGGGGGAGCTGACCGGCGCACTCGACGGTCTTTCTAGGGGCAAAACCCCGGGACTAGACGGGCTGACCGTGGAGTTCTTCAGGGCGTTCTGGGACGTCTTGGGGAGCGACTTCACGGGGGTCCTGGGGGAGAGCATTGCTACCGGGGAGATGCCCCTTTCGTGGCGCAGGGCCGTGATTGCCCTGCTGCCGAAGAAAGGGGATCTCCGCCTTCTTAAAAACTGGCGCCCGGTCTCCCTCCTCAGCACGGACTACAAAATCTTCGCCCAAGCCATGTCTTCTCGGCTCGGCACCGTGCTGGACCACATGATCCACCCTGACCAGTCCTACACCGTCCCGGACCGAACCATTTATGATAACATCCATCTGGTCCGGGACATCATCCACCATTCCCAGAGGGCTGGTCTGTCGAGCGCCTTCCTGTCTCTCGATCAGGAGAAGGCGTTCGACAGGGTGGATCACGAATACTTACTCGGAACTCTGCAAGCTTTCGGGTTCGGGACGCATTTTGTCGCCCGGATCCGACTTCTGTACACCGCCGCGGAGTGTCTAGTGAAGGTTAACGGGTCCCTGACGGCGCCCCTTCACTTTGGGAGAGGGGTACGTCAGGGCTGCCCCCTGTCTGGCCAGTTGTATTCTATTTGCGTGGAGCCTTTCCTGCGCCTCTTGCGGAGGTGGTTGTCGGGATTGGTTGTGCACGGGCCAGGCATCGGGGTGGTCCTTTCGGCTTACGCCGATGACGTGCTCCTTATGTTTAGTGACCCGGCTGACCTGCGGAGGATGCTCGAGTGCCAGGAGGTCTACTCTGCCGCTTCTTCTGCCAGGATCAACTGGGGTAAATGTTCTGGACTCCTGGTCGGTCAGTGGCAGATGGATCCCCTACCCGAGGAGCTCAGGCCTTTCACCTGGAGCAGGACCAGCCTCCTCTACCTGGGGGTCCATCTCTGCCCCGCTGAGGAATCCTGGCCGGCAAACTGGCAGGAACTGGAGACGAAAGTCACCGCTCGCCTGCGGCGCTGGACAGGACTGCTCCGAGTGCTATCTTACCGAGGTCGAGTTCTGGTCATAAACCAGCTTATCGCCGCCATGCTGTGGTATCGGCTGGTCACTTTGACCCCTCCCCTGGACTTTGTCACAAGAATCCAGAGATTGTTAGTCGACTTCTTCTGGGACAAAAGATTGCACTGGGTCGCTGCCGAGGTTCTGAGTCTCCCGCTTAGGGAGGGTGGTCAGGCGCTAGTGTGCCTACGCACACAGGTGGCGACTTTCCGCCTTCAGACCCTGCAGCGATACCTCTACGTCGAGCCTCCTCCTAGATGGTGTGCCCTGATGACGTATTTCTTCCGTCAGGTGCACGGCCTGAATTATGACGTGCAGCTCCTGTTTATAGAACAGCTGGGCCTCGGTGGCTCCTTGCAGGCGTTACCCGTCTTTTACCAGGACCTGACCAAAGTCTGGAAAGTGGTCGCCTCGCGACGCAGCACTCCCCCGTCAGGAGTAGCGGCTATCGTCAGAGAGCCGCTGCTCAGGAATCCGCCCCTCCGTCCTTTTCAGTGGTTGGCGGAGAAGAAGGGCTGTGGCCGCAGGGGTGACCAGGATCGGGGACGTGCTGGGTGGCGGAGGACTGGGCTGGATGCTCCCGCAGGAGTTGGCGCAACGCGCGTCTGTGAGTGTCCAGGTCGCGGCCGATGCCATCCAAGACCTGAGAACGGTCGTGCTCGGACCCGACGTTATTTTGGGTCTTGAGGTGGCCCAGGTGCGTGGTGGTCTTCCGTCTGAACGTTCCCCTGTTCGGACGGAATTCCACATTGGCCCCAAGCCCCGAACCCTCCCTCGTGTGCTGGTGCCCCGCAATATGAGCCGCCTCGGGGACATGCCCTCTGTGCCTTTTGGCACGGCAAAGAGGGCCTTTTTGTATGGACTGCTGCTGCACACCTTCCATTTTCTCGCCCTTGTCCGTCGACCGGACATGCCCTGGCGTGCCTTGTTGCCGTCCGGCGGTGGAGGCCCCCGATGGGAGGCCCTCTACGGAGGTGTCCTCCCCCTTTCTATCGGGGACCTGGGTTGGAGGGTGTTGCATGCAGCAGTCCCTTATAATAAGAGGATGCATAGGTTCACGGACTCTCAGGACACGTGCCCTTTTTGCGGTCTTGTGGAGTCCGTGGACCATGTATACATAGGGTGTTGTAGGCTGCACTCCCTTTTTAGTTATTTGAAAAACCTTTTATTGATGTTTTGTTTGCACTTCAGCCCCACGCTCCTGATCTATGGGCACCCGGTGCGGAAGGGGGTCGGGAAGGAGGAGGACCTCCTCGTGAACCTGCTCCTGGGCCTGGCCAAGTTGGCCATTAACAGGTCCAGGCAGCGGGCGATCGACGGGGGAGTCCCGCCCGATTGTTTGTCCCTCTTCCGTGGCTACGTTCGCTGCCGGATGTCCCTGGAGAAGAAGCACGCAGTGTCTGCTGGCACTCTCGAGGCCTTCCGTGCTCGGTGAGCACCGCGGGGACTGGGGTGTTTTGTTGACCCCTTTAATCACATTTTGATTTAAAGTTTGTAAGTTTCCTTTAAACTTTGTTCTTGGTTTTACAGCTGACCTGAATTAGGGGCTGTGCCTGATTTATCCCAATTTTGTTGATTTGGTTTTCATTTAAAAGATTATCAAGAGTTCAAATCTCACAATGGCAAACAATGAAACAATGTAACTTCATCTGAAACAGATGGAAACGGGTTTGTACTCGAAAGAGTTACATCTACTTCACTAACCCTGCTGCTGCATCTTGGTGTTCTCCGGATATCCACAGCGGAGGTGGAGGCAGCCTGCTGACTGTGGCACTCTGTCTGTGATGACTTTGGCAGGCATCCTCTGTAGGGCCGAGACTTGGAGGGCCCCAGTCTGCTTTTGGGGTCCTGCTGTGTGGCAGTGGCACCCTCCTTGGCCTGTGAAGCTGGACCTGCGGAGGTCACAAGAAGATAGGATTCAGATGGGCCAGTCACTCCCAGAGTCACCTGGGTGGATGGCCCTGGAGCATGCACCTGCTGATCCTCCTCCCTATGGGCACCTGATGGTCCCTGGCTGACTCCATGAGCTGAAGGGGTAGCTGGAGTGAGATTGAGCTGCCCAGCAAATCCCTCTCATGTACACATTGTTGGAGGCCAACTATGACATCAGTGATGGAGTTAGCGCAGCAGTGCAGGAGTGATATCCTGGACTGAGGTCTCCATGGCGGCCGCCATCCTGCCAGTGTTGACCGTCGTGCATTGCAATGCCGGTGCTATTACCTCAGCCTGATGATGGACAAACTCCTCCATCATGCCTTGCAATCTGAGGAGTGCAGCGGAAGTTCCTTCCTGTTGTTCCCTAGCTTGCCTTTACACCTCCAGCAACTGTGACATGACCGAGTCCAGAGGCTCATCACCTGACTCGGCCTCAGCAACATTCTGGCCTCCAGCAGTCCTCCAAGTGCTAGAAACCTGGAAATTCCCTGCCTCCACCTGCTGTGGATCAGACAGTGCAATGTGCTCACTAGATTGTGATCCCGAGGCTACTCTAAATCTAGGTTCCACTGAGGTGTGTGTCTCTGCGCTGGCAGATCACTGTGATGGGACTTCAAGGAGGGTGCCTTCAGATTCCTCTTCAGAGGTTTCTTCAGAGCTTGACTGGAGGCCCTGAGCCATGGACACTATTGGCTGTTTGGCAGATGTGCCTATGGAAGCAAGGGGAGATAATTAGTACATGGCGGTGGCCTGTGAAACAGGATAGATCACTCACAGCACGGCTGTCTGATGGATGTTGCACTGCTGGATCCTCATTTGGTAGAGCAGCACCGACCTCATCGTCAACACAGGACCAGTCCCGGTCATCACTGGCCAGCTAGATGGCAGTGTTTTAGAAATCTGTCAGAACTTTTATTTCCAGCATCCCTCCACCTTGTCTGCAACCTTTC